>NW_020837945.1:58766595-59129296 GCF_003676395.1 Aethalodelphis obliquidens
CACAGGGAACTATATTCAATATCTTGTGATATACCATAATGGAAAAAAATATGAAAAAAATAATGTATACATAGGTATAACTGAATCACCTTGCTGTATACCTGAAGCTAACACAACTATACATGAATAAAATAAAATTTTTTTAAAGTAAAAAAATAAAGATTGTGCTTCTCACCCTGCTCACTCATAAACCCCCACTTTCCTGCTAAGATGGCTTTGTGAAGCTCCTAATCAGGGATTGACCAAAGGCAGGTTGGAGAGGACAGAGTTGCAGGCCAGTGTGTGTTTCAGTGGCTGTTCTATTGACTTTCCCCCTGGGACTTTGCTCTGCAAAGTGCTTTGCTTCCTTCTGAGAGATAATTGCTTCCCCAACAGCATCCAAATGCCCACTCTGTCACAACCATGTTTTCACATGGACCAATTATTAACTTGAACATAAAAAGCAAAGCAGAGTTAGATATAAAAACAGGAAAATTCCCAATACCTCCTAAGAAAGATATTTCAAGGGGAAAAATGAAAGATTTTCTATCATACCTCCAAAATTTATTTACTAAAAGCATGGTCCTGAAATATAATTTCAGAGTATATATTTTTTAAAATAAATAAATTTATTTATTTTTGGTTGCATTGGGTCTTCATGGCTGTGTGTGGGCTTTCTCTATTTGCGGCAAGCAGGGGCTACTCTTCGTTGCGGTGCACAGGCCTCTCATTGTGGCGGCTTCTCTTGTTGCAGAGCACAGGCTCTAGGCACGCAGGCTTCAGTAGCTGTGGTTCATGGGCTCAGTAGTTGTGGCTTGCGGGCTCTAGAGTACGGGCTCAGTAGTTGTGGCGCACGGGCTTAGTTGCTCTGTGGCATGTGGGATCTTCCTGGTCCAGGGCTTGAACCCATGTCCCCTGCATTGGCAGGTGGATTCTTAACCACTGTGCCACCAGGGAAGTCCTCAGAGTATATTTTTCTCCTCACCTCATACTCAGTTCATTGAGTACTCCCTGGTACATAAAGAAAATAATTTTTCTTTAACACTCTTCCCATTATGTTTGTTTTCATCACTCCATGAAAGGAAAATCCACACCCAATGCAAAGACAATTTCTAAGTAATTCATTTGACTTTTGTGAAGGAAGCAAGAATGATCCAAATAAATATGACACCGTTCCTCCTTGCCAGTATATCATAACCCTTCATGGAATAAAAGACATTTCTCCACATTTCTACAATACAAAGAAATCTGTGATAAATGAGAGGCAAAAACCTTATTAAATGGCATAAAATTACTAGAAAATAGAAATCACTTCCTCTAGTGTAAACATAGAAGGCTTCATAAAGAATTAGGAAATGAGCTGGGCTTGACAGAAGAGGTGTAATTTTGATAGGTGGAGGCAGATTGGTGTGAGTCCAGTAGTGTAAGCACTGGGAATGTCCTTCACGGGACTCAATAAAAGAGTGGCTGTGGGGCTTCCCCGGTGGTGCAGTGGTTGAGAGTCCGCCTGCCGATGCAGGGGACACGGGTTCGTGCCCTGCTCCGGGAAGATCCCACGTGCCGCGGAGCGGCTGGGTCCGTGAGCCATGGCCGCTGAGCCTGCGCGTCTGGAGCCTGTGCTCTGCAACAGGAGAGGCCACAACAGTGAGACGCCCGCGTACCGCAAAAAAAAAAAAAAAAAAAAAAAAGAGTGGCTTTATGGAATAAGTTTATTAGGCAAATTAAGTTTATTAGGAAGATTTTTGGCTGAAATGAGCCAAAAGTGGGAAAACTTTAAAGACAAGGAGTTCATAAAACTAATTGGAATTTTAGAAGGAAGATAGTGAACGTCTGAGATGATCATGAAGCTCCAGGAGGGAATCAACCACAGAGTGGAAGGCTGTTGACAGGCAAGAGTAGAAGATCAAAGCAAAGTCCTGATAAATTCCTAATAGGCTCAGAAGCATTAATCATCAATGTGATAAGAAAGGGGGTGATAAGAAGGTGGAAGAGTAGAAAATTAGAAGAGTAGAAATCTTCAGAGAGAACTTAAAAGGCCCTTCATGTCTTCTACACTGCTCTTAGACTTCCCCTCTCACTACTTCATCCTTCACACTCTTTGTTCCAGTCATTCCCTAGAGGCATTGGGTTTAGGAGGGAATGCTGCCTCCCTTCCCTCTGAAGTTAGGCCCCCTCCTCCCCAAGGGAGACAGATTGTAGATCCCAATTTCATCTCTGATTTAGTTAACACTTACCCTTCCCAAACTATTCCAAAAAATTGCAGAGGAAGGAAAGCTTCTGGACTCGTTTTACAAGGCCAGTAATATCCTGATATCAAAACCAGACAAGAATACTACAAGAAAAGAATATTTTAGGGCAATATTCCTAATGAACATAGATGCAAAAATCATGGTGTATGATCCTGTTACAAAAATAGACAAAGATATCAGAAAAAAAGGGAAAATTATGGCCAATATCAATGATAAACTTAGATGGAAAAATCTTCACAAATATATTAGCAAACCAAATCCAACAATACATTAAAAGGATCATACACCATGATCAAGTGGGATTTTTCCCATGGATGCAAGGATGGTTCAATATCTGCAAATAAGTCAGCATGGTGCACCACATTAACAAACTGAAGAATAAAAACCACGTGATCATCTCTGAACAGATTCAGAAAAAGCTTGTGACAAAATTCAACATCCATTTTTAATAGAAATGCTTTACAAAGTAGGTATGGAGGGAACATACCTCAGCATCATAAAGGCCACATATAAGAAGTCCACAGCTAACAACATATTCAATGGCGAAAAGCTGAAAGCATTTCTTCTAAGGTCAGGAAAAAGACAAGGATACCCACTCTCTTCATAGTATTGGAAGTCCTAGCCACAGAAATCAGACAAGGAAAAGAAATAAAAGGAATCAAATTGGAAAGAAGTAAAACTGTCGCTGTTTGCAGATGATATGATACTATACTTAGAAAATCCTAAAGACAATACCAAAAAACTGCTAGAGCTTACCAATGAATTTGGTAAAGTTGCAGGACACAAAATTAATATACAGAAATCTGTTGCATTTCTATACACTAAAAACAAACAAACAGAAAGAGAAATTAAGGGAAAATCACATTTACAATCTCATCAAAAAGAGTAAAATACCTAGGAATAAACCTACCTAAGGTGGTAAAAGACCTGTGCTCAGAAAATTATGACACTGATTAAAGAAATTGAAGATGACATAAACAGATGGAAAGATATACCATATTCTTGGATTGGAAGGATTAATATTGCTAAAATGACCATACATACCATACTATTCAATGCAATCCCTATCAAAATACCAATGGCATTTTTCACAGAACTAGAACAAATAATTTTAAAATTTGTATGGAAACACAAAAGACCCTGAATAGCCAAAACAATCTTGAGAGAGACCACAGCTGGAGGAATCAGGCTCCCTGACTTCAGACTACACCACGAAGCTATAGTAATCAAAACAGTATAGTGGTGGCACAAAAACAGACACATAGATCAATGGAATAGAAATAAATGCATTCACTTATGGTCAATTAACCTATGACAAAGGAGGAAAAAAACTATACAGTGGGGAAAAGATAGCCTCTTCAATAAGTGATGCTGGGAAAACTGGACAGTTACATGTAAAAGAATGAAATTAGAACATTCTGTAACACCATATACAAAAAATAAACTCAAAATGTATTAAAGACCTAAATGTGAGGCCAAAACCCATAAAACTCTAGAAGAAAACATGTGCAGAACACTCTTTGATGTAAATTATAGCAAGTTTTTTTTTGGATTTGTCTCCTAAGTCAAAGGAAACAAAAGCAAAAATAAACAAATGGGAGCTACTTAAACGTCAAAGTTTTGCACAGCAAAGAAAACCATTGACAAAACAAAAAGACAACTTAATGAATAGGAGAAAATATTTGCAATGATATGACAGAGAAGGGGTTACTATCCAAAATATATAAAGAGCTCATACAGTTCCACATCAAAAAAACAAACAACCCAATTTAAAAATGAGCAGAAGATCTGAATGGACATTTTTCCAAAGAAGTCATAGAGATGGCCAACAGGCACATGAAAAGATGCTCAACATTACTAATCATCAGTGAAATGCAAATCAAAACCACAGTGAGTTATCACCTCACACCTGTCAGAATGGCTATCATCAAAGAGACCACAAATAACAAACGTTGGTGAGGATGTGAAGAAAAGAGAACCCTTGTACACTGTTGGTGGGAATGTAAATTTGTGCAGCTACTGTGGAAACCAGTATGGAGGTTCCTCAAAAATCTGAAAATAGAATTACCATATGACCTAGCAATTCCACCTCCATGTATATATCTGAAGAAAACAAAAACACTAATTTGAAAAATACATGCATCCCAAAGTTCATAGTCACATTATTTACAGTAGCCTAGATATAGACACAACCTAAGTGTTCATCACCAGATAAATGGATAAAGAAGATGTGGTATACAATGGAACACTACTCAGCTATAAAAAGAATGAAATTTTTCCATTTGCAACAATATAGCTAGACTTGGAGGATATTATGCTTAGTGAAATAAGTCATACAGAGAAAGACAAATACTGTATGTTATCACCTATATGTGTAATCTAAAAATAAACAACTGAATGTAACAAAACAGAAACAGACTCATAGATAATAGAGAACAAACTGGTGGTTAACAATGGGAAGAGTGAAGGAAGGAGGGGCAAAATAGGATAGGGAATTAAGAGGTACAAACAGCTATGTATAAAATAAATAAGCTACAAGGATATATTGTACAGCACAGAGAATATAACCAATATTTAAAATAATTATAAATGCTGTATAATCTATTACAATTTTGAATCACTCTGTTGAACACTTTATAAGAACATAACGTTGCAAATCAACTATATCTCAGTTTAAATAGTGCAACCATCACCACTATCTAGTTTCAGAATATTTTCATCACCCCAAAAGGAAAACACAATACCCATTAAGTAGTCACTTCCCATTCTCCCTTTCTCTCAGCCCCTGGCAACCATCACACTTTCTGTCTCTATGGATGTTTCTATTCTAGGTATTTCATATAAAGAGAATCATACAATATGTAATCTTTTCTGTCTGGGGTCTTTTACTTAGGATATTGTTTTTGACGTTCATCTATGTTATATTCTGTACTAGCATTTTATTCCTTTTCATGGATGAATAATATTCCATTGTATGGATATATCACATTTCCTTTATCTATTTATCAGTTAAAGGACATTTGGGTTGTTTCTACTTTTAGGCTGTTGTGGACAGTGCTGCTATAAACATTTATGTACATGCTTTTTTGTGGATACGTATTTTCATTTCACTTGGGTATTTTCCTAGCAATGGAATTACTGGGGCTTATGGCAACTATGTTTAACCTTTTGAAGAACTGCCAGACTGTTTTCCAAAGCAGCTGCATTAGTTTGCATTCCCATCAGCAATGTATAAGGATTTCAGTAGTCCATATTCTTGCCAATACTTGTTATTTTCCATGAAGAAAGAAATTCTAGTTTCCCCCGTGGGTGTGAAGTGATATTTCATTGTGGTTTTAATTTGCATCCCCATAATAACTAATTACATTGAGCATTATTTCCTATGTTTATTAACCATTTATATATCTTTTTTGAAGAAATGTCCATTCAACTATTTGCCCATTTTTTAATTGGGTTGCTTGTCTGTTTGTTTCTGAGCTGCAAGAATTCTTTATATTCTGGGTACTAGTCCCTCATCAGATATATGATTTTTTTTTTTAAACATCTTTATTGAAGTGTAATTCCTTTACAATGGTGTGTTAGTTTCTGCTTTATAACAAAGTGAATCAGTTATACTTATACATATGGCCCCATATCTCTTCCCTCTTGCGTCTCCCTCCCTCACACCCTCCCGATCTCACCTCTCTAGGTGGTCACAAAGCACCGACTTGATCTCCCTGTGCTATGCGGCTGCTTCCCACTAGCTATCTATTTTATATTTCATAGTGTATATATGTCCATGCCACTCTCTCACTTTGTCCCAGCTTACCCTTCTTCTTCCCCGTATTCTCAAGTCCATTCTCTAATAGGTCTGCATCTTTATGCCTATTTGCCCCTAGGTTCTTCATGACCTTTTTTTTTTTTTTTTTTTTTTTTTAGATTCCATATATATGTGTTAGCATGCGGTATTTGTTTTTCTCTTTCTGACTTACTTCACTTTGTTTGACAGTCTCTAGGTCCATCCACCTCACTACAAATAACTCAGTTTCATTCCTTTTTATGGCTAACATTCCATTGTATATATGTGGCACATCTTCTTTATCCATTCATCTGTTGATGGACACTTCGGTTGCTTCCATGTCCTGGCTATTGTAAATAGAGCTGCAATGAACATTTTGGTACATGACTCTTTTTGAATTATGGTTTTCTCAGGGTATATGCCCAGTAGTGGGATTGCTGGGTTGTATGGTAGATATATATTTAATTTCTTAAGGAACGTCCATACTGTTCTCCATAGTGGCTGTATCGATTTACATTCCCACCAACAGTGCAAGAGAGTTCCCTTTTCTCCACACCCTCTCCAGGATTTATTGTTTCTAGATTTTTTGATGATGGCCATTCTGACTGGTGTAAGATGATATCACATTGTAGTTTTGATTTGCATTTCTCTAATGATTAATGATGTTGAGCATTCTTCCATGTGCCTGTTGGCAATCTGTATATCTTCTTTGGAGAAATGTCTATTTAGGTCTTCTGCCCATTTTTGGATTGGGTTGTTTGATTTTTTAATGTTGAGCTGCATGAGCTGCTTGTAAATATTGGAGGTTAATCCTTTGTCAGTTGCTTCATTTGCAAATATCTTCTCCCATTCTGAGTGTTGTCTTTTTATCTTGTTTATGGTTCCCTTTGCTGTGCAAAAGCTTTGAAGTTTCATTAGGTACCATTTGTTTATTTTTGTTTTTATTTCCATTTCTCTAGGAGGTGGGTCAAAAAGGATCTTGCTGTGATTTATGTCATAGAGTGTTCTGCCTATATTTTCCTCTAAGACTTTGATGGTCTCTGGGCCTTACATTTAGGTCTTTAATCCATTTTGAGTTTATTTTTGTGTATGGCGTTAGGAAGTGTTCTCATTTCATTCTTTTACATGTCCATTTATCCCAGCACCACTTATTGAAGAGGCTGTCTTTTCTCCACTGTATATTCTTGCATCCTTTATCAAAGATAAGGGGACCATATGTTCATGGGTTTATCTCTGGGCTTTCTATCCTGTTCCATTGATCTATATTTCTGTTTCTGTGCCAGTACCATACTGTCTTGATTACTGTAGCTTTGTAGTATAGTCTGAAGTCAGGGAGCCTGATCCCTCTAGCTCCATTTTTCTTTCTCAAGATTGCTTTGGCTATACGGGGTCTTTTGTGTTTCCATACAAATTGTGAAATTTTTTGTTCTACTTCTGTGAAAAATGCCAGTGGTAGTTTGATAGGGATTACATTGAATCTGTAGATTGCTTTGGGTAGTATAGTCATTTTCACAACGTTGATTCTTCCAATCCAAGAACATAGTATATCTCTCCAACTATTTGTATCATCTTTAATTTCTTTATTCAGTGTCTTATAATTTTCTGCATACAAGTCTTTGTCTCCTTAAGTAGGTTTATTTCTAGATATTTTATTCTTTGTGTTGCAATGGTAAATGGAAGTGTTTTCTTAATTTCATTATCAGAATTTTCATTAGTGTATAGGAATGCAAGAGATTTCTGTGCATTAATTTTGTATCCTGCTACTTTACGAAGTTCATTGATTAGCTCTAGTAGTTTTCTGGTAGCATCTTTAGGATTCTCTATGTATAGTATCATGTCATCTGCAAACAGTGACAGCTTTACTTCTTCTTTTCCAATTTGGATTCCTTTTATTTCTTTTTCTTCTCTGATTGCTGTGGCTAAAACTTCCAAAACTATGTTGAATAAGAGTGGTGAGAGTGGGCAACCTTGTCTTTTTCCTGATCTTACTGGAAATGGTTTCAGTTTTTTACCATTGAGGACAACATTGGCAGTGGGTTTTTCATACATGGCCTTTATTATGTTGAGGTACTTTCCCTCTATGCCCACTTTCTGGAGAGTTTTTATCATAAATGGGTGTTTAATTTTGTTGAAAGCTTTCTCTGCATCTATTGAGATGATCAGATGGGTTTTCTACTTCAATTTATTAATATGGTGTATCATGTTGATTGATTTGCATATATTGAAGAATTCTTGCATTCCTGGGATAAACCCCACTTGATCATAGTGTATGATCCTTTTCATGTGCTGTTAGATTCTGTTTGCTAGCATTTTGTTGAGGAGTTTTGCATCTATGTTCATCAGTGATATTGGCCTGTAGTTTTCTTTCTTTGTGATATCTTTGTCTGGTTTTGGTATCAGAGTGATGGTGGCCTCGTAGAATGAGTTTGGGAGTGTTCCTCCCTCTGCTATATTTTGGAAGAGTTTGAGAAGGATAGGTGTTAGTTTTTCTCTAAATGTTTGATAGAATTGGCCTGTGAAGCCATCTGGTCCTGGGCTTTTGTATGTTGGAAGAATTTTTTTTTTTTTTTTCCAGTACGTGGGCCTCTCACTGTTGTGGCCTCTCTCGTTGTGGAGCACAGGCTCCGGATGCGCAGGCTCGGCGGCCATGGCTCACAGGCCCAGCCACTCCGCGGCATGTGGGACCTTCCCAGACCAGGGCATGAACCCGTGTCCCCTGCATCAGCAGGTGGACTCTCAACCACTGCGCCACCAGGGGAGCCCAGGCAAAGACCTTTTTGACCTCGAAGAGCTTACCATTTAATTGGTGAGGCAAGCTTAACTAACAAGACCACTTTTCTGTAATAAATTTACTATCTACCACTCTTTTTTCTCCTAGTTTAACTGAGCTGAAAGGAAGGCCCAGCGGGACCTTGTATATTAGTTATTAGGCAGTATAGGGAAAAATAAGACAAGGTACCTCCCTTGAAGGGGCTTGCCTTCTAATGGGAAACAGAGAGCTTGACAGATGGAAGAATGAAATAACACTATAAGAAGGTGCAGATGTTGCTTGGGTGTGCCGAGGATTAACTTTGACTGGGACTATAGGGGCAAGGCTGAATGGAAAGTTTGTATTTGAGCTGAACCTTAGTGAGTGAGTAGCTCTTTGATAATCAGAGCAGTGAATGGAACAGGGTGGGGGTATCTTAAGTCTTGGGGAAATTGAAGGGCAAACGCATACTGTCCAGGAATTTCATGGCAGATTCAGGGAATTGATATACACTTAGATTGTGGTTTTAGGAAAATACTGATCTGCAGACCACTAGTCGTTTCAGAATAAATGGAATAAGCATTGGGGGGAGAAGTTTAAACTTTGCTTATCCACCATGAGAAAATACAGAGCCTGATTCTTTTGGGATATTTATAAAGTTCATGTAAATAGCTAAAAATGAGAATTTTCAGTTGAACAGAGTTGTTCAAATGCTAACAGATTGTGTGATGTTGAGATAGTCACCCAGCCTCACCAGCCCTCAATTTTAAAAAAATAAGATGAAAGGACTGGACTACAAAAACAGGAAAAGTCTTACCCACCATCCTTTCCTACACACAAACACATATACAACTTCACCTCCCTCAGTGTACAACTGATGCTATAAAACCACTTCTCTAAGTCTCTCTATTACAATATATTACCTTTCCATTTAGCCACTGGGCTGTCACCCAATGCTAATAGCACTGTTGAACATCCTGGCTAGTTCAAGGATTCCACGACTACGTGCTTGGGAGGAGTGTACAAAGTGGGTTAGGAGGGGAGAAGAGCTAGCTTTTAGTCCTGACCACATCACTGACTTGCAGTGGGATAATAGAAACATCAATGTGGTTCTTGTGTGTTCTTATCAGCAGGATGAAGATCATTGGCTGTCACATTGACTAGCATAGGAATTTTTCTCGAGTGGAGGAAAGAATGGATGGAGGCTTGTGAACAGGCATTAAAAGTCATCAAGAGTGCTCCCTCTTTGTACAAAGAAGACATTAACACTGCCTACCTGTGTGAAACTAAAACTGATGCTTGTAGTACAGGAATGATGCACTGAGGTAAATGATAGAATTCCAATTTTCCATCTGACAAGCATGTTGACACTTTTGTTGCTTGTCCCAAATTACGTATAATCATCTTATGACACTCAGGTTATCCAAAGCTGTCCCCAAGGGGTTTGTCTTGTCAAAGAAACATCTGAAAAGGAATGAAGATCACAGTTGCTTTTGGCTGGGATTTATCTGTCAACTTTAGTTTTGTTGTTCCTGCTGTTTTCTCAAACATTTATATCTAATGGTGGGGAATTTTCAATGCTAAAAATAATTAAAATAAATGCATGCAGTGAATGATGAAACCTCTACCATCTTCAGGCTCTCATATGATAAAGTATCCCTTTTTAAGTACTATATGTTTAGGAAGCCTCTCCTTTTAAAAATTCTCAGGTTCCCCTGGTGGCACAGTGGTTAAGAATCTGCCTGCCATTGCAGGGGGACACGGGTTCGATCCCTGGTCCAGTAAGATCCCACATGCTGCAGAGCAGCTAAGCCTGTGAGCCACAACTAGTGAAGCCTACACGCCTAGAGCCCATGCTCTGCAACAAGAGAAGCCACCACAATGAGAAGTTTGCGAACCAGTAGCCCCCGCTCGCTGCAACTAGAGAAAACCTGTGCATAACAATGAAGATCCAATGCAGCCAAAAAAATTTTTTTAATTAAATAAATAAATAAAATAAAAATTCGCATGAAAACCACTGCTGCGTTATTACAGAACGTATATTCCATGACTAGGGTGTACCTAGCATAGTTGATGCCCAGAGTGCATGATTTTTAACAACCATTTTTTCTATATGGAAAAATATTCAGAAATAATCATGAAATGAAACAAATAATAAAATGCCCAGGAAAGAAACATAGTGAATATTGTTTTCATTAAACTTCATGTATAAAATGGTGCAAGTTGGACTTCCCTGGTGGCGCAGTGGTTAAGAATTCGCCTGACAATGCAGGGGACATGGGTTCAAGCCCTGGTCTGGGAAGATCCCACATGTCATGGAGCAACGAAGCCTGTGTGCCACACTACTGAGCCTGCGCTCTAGAGCCCATGAGCCACAACTACTGAACCCTCGTGCCACAACTACTGAAGCTCACACGCCTAGAGCCTGTACGCCGCAACAAAAGAAGCCACCACAATGAGAAGCCTGTGCGCCACAACAAAGAGTAGCCCCTGCTCGCCACAACTAGAGAAAGCCTGCGCACAGCAATGAAGACCCAACACAGCCCAAAATAAATAAATTTATAAAAAAAGAAAAGAAAAGAAAAAAATAAAATGATGCAAGTTAAAAAATGTTTGAAAAATAATAATAGAATAGAAAAAGGGAAAAATGCACAGCTATTTATTTAATAATTTTATATCTATCTAAACAATGTGAACTTGGATCCTTTAGTTACAACCTGATATTGTAGTTTATGTAAGTAATTTTCCAGTAATTAATAAGCAAATTTTATTAAAACTGACATTCTATAAAAGACATAATTTAGACCATTACTGAAGTGTATCACTAATGTAAAGTTTTATTTTCTTGATCCATTCTTTAATTTTAAAACAACACTTTAAAGATTATAAATTATAAAGATATTAATCAATAAAACATTTCAGATATAAACTTTAGTTCATGCATGAGAAAACAATTGTATCTCACAGTTTGTATTCTGTTTCACTGTTTTAAATTTTAAACAAATAAATATTCAAAATGGTTGTATGGAATGAAAGAAATGAAACAACACACATTCTGTTCCTTTGTCTCTCTAATCACTGTGGTATTATTGTTATTTAAAATCTACTGTTTAAATGTAGAAATATGTAGTACGACAAGGGTTGGAGACACAAACTATGCCTAGAGCAAGCTCATGTGATTCTGAACATTTATGAATTTGCTCTTGAAGTGAACACATATAGCTGAATTTGAAGTTCTCTGAGTTAACTTTCAGGTAGATGCAATGTTTCTTAAAGGGGAAGTACTGAAAATGTGCTAATTTGAAACTTACATACATATTATTAAAATTTAGGAGTAACCATGGTCATTATTTAGAACTTAGACCAAAATATTTGGGGATGGGGGAACATTTTGTCACTGATATTTTTCAGAATTGCTGGTACATGGTGATCATTACAAGTAGACCAACTCTTATTTGCTTTAAAACTCTGTACAGACAATATTCCCCCTTATTGCCTACACCCAGGGAGGGGGGTGGACATCCCACTGTTCATGACTATTTAGTTATGGGACAGATTCTAGTGCAAAGGGGATGCAGAAAGAGGCTCACTTGGCTCTTCAATTTTCCCATAAGATTTTTTTCTTTTTTAAAAGATTGAACAAGATACAATCTCTCAGAGCTTTCAAATCTCCAAGAGGGAGAGAGCCTTTCTGTCTGGGTTATCAGGAAATGCTTCAAGGAGGAGGTTGAATCTCCTCCTGTCCCAAACCCCACTCCAGGGCAGATCTGGTCCTCCTCCCATTATCACAGTATAAAATACCATTATCTACCTAATCACATGGACCAGAACCTGGATGCCATCTTTGTCTCTTACCCCACTCCATCAGCCACCAAGTTAAGTTAATTCAGCATCCAAACTATCATTCAAGTTTGTTTTCATGCTACTGCCTTAATTTGGGTCTCACTCTACTTCATGAGGATTATTGTCACAGCTTACCAACTAGCCTTCTACATTCCGAATTTGGCCTTGTTCCCCTCCCCGCACCCCAATTCATTCTCCACATCACTGTCACAGTTTACATTCTTTTTTTTTTCAAGATTATTTTTTATTTTTATTTAGTTTTGGCTGCTTTGGGTCTTCATTGCTGTGTGTGGGCTTTCTCTAGTTGCGGCAAGTGGGGGCTACTCTTTCGTTGTGGCGCCCAGGCTTCTCATTGCGGTGGCTTCTCTTGTTGCGGAGCACAGGCTCTAGGCACGCGGGCTTCAGTAGTTGTGGTGCGTGGGCTCAGTAGTTGTGACTTGCAGGCTCTAGAGCGCAGGCTCAATAGTATGGCGCATGGGCTTAGTTGCTCTGTGGCATGTTGGATCTTCCCGGACCAGGGCTCAAATCCGTGTCCCTTGCACTGACAGGCAGATTCCCAACCACTGCGCCACCAGGGAAGTCCCGCAGTTTACATTCTTAAGACGAAAATCCAACTGCAAGACTTTTTTGCCTAAAATCCTTCAGAGATTCTTCAGTGCCTGCAGGAAAATGTCCAGACTTCATCAAATGGCATTTTGCCCCTGCCTCTTTAGGCAAACTTGACAGTCCCCCCCACACACACTCCAGCAACCCACATCCACTTGATGTTTCTCCTACCAAATGTCCCATGCTACTCTGTGTGACATGCATCACTCTGTTGTGAGTAAATATGTGTTTATGCATCTTTCTTCTGATCTTGTCTACGACCTTCTTGATGGGATGACAAAAGGAAATGGCCTTAGAAAAGGTATGAAAGTGAGAAAGCATGAGACTGAAAAGAGAGAGCTTCATGAAGAGAAAGATCTCCTGCTCACACTCTAATGCTCTCTGTGCACTAAGACACAGAGCAGATGCAGCTGAGTCCTTAGGTATGTGGACTAAAGACATTGAGGTGAAGGATGTATGTATCTCAACATACCCTTTAGTGGTTATAACTTAACCACTAAAGAAAAACTAGACCTTACAAGTATGCAATGTGTAAAGGCCTGATTTATGTCCATTCAGGGGTGATATTCAAAATATTTAAGAAGTGACACTCCATGGTCATCCAGATACCCAGATCAGCCAATCGGAAAGGTGTGCCGACCACAAAAAACTGCATGGTCCAGTACCTTCCAGCTTAACAAGTGTAGCTGCTGGTGTAAATAACATCAGGAGCTGAAGGGAGTAAGTAATTTGTGAAACTTACTAACTACTAAAAACCTAAAAGCCAATCGACAGACAAATGGACAAAGAAGATGTGGTACATATATACAATGGAATATTACCCAGCTATAAAAAGGAACAAAATTGGGTCATTTGTAGAGATGTGGATAGACCTAGAGACTGTCATACAGAGTGAGGTGGGTCAGAAAGGGAAAAATAAATATCGTATATTAACGCATGTATGTGGAGTCTGGAAAAATTGTGCAGATGAACTGGTTTTCAGGGCAGAGGTAGAGACATAGGTGTGGAGAACAAACATGTGGACACCAAGAGGGGATAGTGGGGAGGGTGGTGGTGGTGGTGGGATGAATTGGGAGATTGGCATTGACATATGTACACTAATATGTATAAAATAGATAACTAATAAGAATCTGCTGTATAAAAAAATTAATTTAATTTAATTTTTTTAGAAAAGAAAAAAACAAAGACCATGAAATGAATAGAGAGAATTTTCACATTCATCTTCTATCACTATTTTCTCTTTAAAATCTTCTTAAAATGGTATGTGAAACCTTTCTTTAATTTTGCTTTCACATGGTATTTATAGAGCACATTTTTTAAATAAATTTTTTTTTTGGCTGCACCGCGTGGCATGAGGGGTCTTAGTTCCGTGACCAGGGATCGAACCCGTGCCCCCTGCAGTGGAAGTGCAAATTCTGAACCACTGGACCTCCAGGGAAGTCCCTATAGAGCACATTTTAAAACAATTTCTTCTAGGGCTAGAATTTCTCATAATGTGATATGACTATTTTGGAGAATATTTTGAAGACTATCTATTTAATCCAGTAGTACTGAGCAATCTAAGACTTTAAGCCATATATCTCTGGCTTTTATATAGTCTGGGATAATTCTGAAATTTTTTTGTCTTGATATAGTCATTCTAGTATTTGCTATAGCTTTGTCTAACAGTTAGCAAAGCATCTAAAGTACCTATGTCATTTCATTTCCTTGAGATATTAAAGAATAGTACAAGCAGAGAGCTTTAGTGATCATCAGGTCAGATAGTTTAAGTCACATTTGGAAGGTAACCTCCAGAATCACTGCTTCATATTGATTGCCACTTGCTCACAATTGCAGCATATTTCGCATTATCAGAGTACTGTAAACCCATCCTAGGTGCTCCCGACAGGAGGAAAATAGGGATATGACTAATATTTTTTGAATTCTTATTATGTGCTATGCACTTCTACGTACAATACATATATTGTTTCCTTTGATCTTCACAGTAGTTCTATCAGGTAGTTACTACTATTATCTTTATCTTAAGTGGGAGAAACCAAATATTAGAGAAGCTAAGCCACTTACTCAAGATCACCAGCTGGCTGGAGGCAGAGACAGGACCAGGACTTGAACCCAGGTCTGGTTACCAAACCACAAGTTCTTTTCTGGTAGAATAGTTGTGAAAGTGCATGGGAACACATAGGAAGAGTTGTTAGCACTGTGGTTCATTCACAATAAATAATAATAAATGCCAGGCATTACTATTTTTTGGATAGGGTGAATTTAGGGAAGCAACACAGCAGTTGAGTAATTGTCCAAGGGTGCAAGGCCTATGGGAGGCAGAGACAAGATGGAAACCCAGAAGGTCTGCCCCAAGTGCCTCTGCTCTGAACAGTTACTTCCAACTTCTTTTGGGGATGAGCAGTGATGTGATCATGGATCAGTGATGTGGTATATTCACCAGCCAAATGAATATAATAGAGATAGAAAAGGTGTTATATCCCACAGAAAAAAGTCCTTTTATATGACACATGAAATTCTTGAGAATTATACTAATGAAGAAGGCTAGTCTTGGTCAAAGCTAGGAAGTAAAAATCCTTTGCTTTTTGGTACTTTCTCAAGCTTTCTCTGAGTACTTCTTCATTACATTTCCACCCAATGACAAATATCACCCTGCAGTTCTACCCTACTGGTCATGCCTTTGTCTCCTCAGACCAGAAGATTCACTCCAATCCTTCAGAGTTCTGCCTGTCCTATTTGATAAGGATGAGTTTCCGGTGGAGAGTTCGTTGGCCAATGTGTAATTATCTCTCCGGAATAGCAAAGGTTTTTACCCAGTTCAACAGACCCTAAAGAAAAATGATTCATGTTGACAATTTAGGGGATAGTTCTGGGTAGGGAAGACTGTCTGGTATAGGTGGGTCTGTCCTTCAGAGATGCTAGGCCTTCCACCTTCCTCACAGTGACTTTAGGAAGAAAATCAGGTCAAGAAAAGCCTAGAACATACCTTGGAAGCTGTGGACAGTAACATTCAAGAGAGCCTTTGGCATTTTATAAGAAACCAACATGAGTATTTCTAAATGTTGCCTTCAGTGTTTGAGTGGTTACATGTGATGCTCAGAGTAACCGTGGGTTATGTGTTGTTGGAAGGACACGAGGAAAGTCCATCTCTACTTCTTTTCCAGATACTTCCTCACCTTCCTAATCCATTCTACTACAGAGATCACACTGAGATTCATTGGCATTTTCAAAGCCCTAGAAGATACCTAACATTACCTATGTGGGCAGAAACTGCCAATTGTCCCCCAATATTAATTCTCCTAATACCCCAGAAGAAAAAGAAATGGGGCCATCACCACCCAGGTAGAACCTAAGTGTCCCAGCCTTCCTTATAGCCACTTCTGGACAATGGGCTGTTTGTGATACATGCAAGTTCCAGATTATGCTTATAAGATAAATGTAGTTATCAGGAAGGAGAAAAGGAGTTAAAGAGCTCTACCAGCTAAACCTAATGTTTCCCTATGACTGCCTAGATGGCCCCTCTATCACTCGCCTGGACTGTGTTCAAAGTGAACCTCACGTTGTACATGTTTAGATTCTGAGCATACTAACATGATTCCCTGCATGTGTACACACAGACACAGGCACACAAGTAATTTCTTCCATGGAGATAAGCATGAAGATCAGAGTCCATAACCATGAGAGGACACCGGAAAGGTGGAAAATACTGAGCTTATTTTAGGTAAGGGAGTGAAGAAAATTGGAAAAGTGAAGCAAATTGCTTATGATACAACAATTCACTGACACAAAGTAACTCAAGCCTCATGACTCCCAAACTCTGTTCTCATTTCTTGGTGATGGGGGTGATGGGAGATAATGATATCAAGAGTTGTTTATAGACAACTTTTGTCAACCCCAAATGAGAGATGATCTCCCAATACTACTTTAAGGGGACTATCAAGTTAATTAAGTTTGGGACTAAAAGGGAAAAAAACCCTAAAACATTATTAGCTAAACTTACACAGCACTTACTATGTAAGTTTAGCTAATAAACTTCAGTCACTGTCCTAAGAGTTTTACAGAATTAATTCACTCAATACTCACAACAACCCTATAAGTTCGATATCATTATTGTCCCCATTGTTTAGATGAGGAAAGAGAACCAGAGAGGCTATAGTCACAGAACGAGTAAATGGCAGCGATGGGAGAGTAATCTAGTAATCTAGAGTCCCTGATCTTATCTGCTCCACCACTGTGCCTCCAAGGAACAAAAAAAAATGTTGATTTCATTTTTGGACCTGATTACAAATGCCTGTGAACATTTTTCTTTCAACAAATTCTGAACTCTAAGTAAAGGTGAAACTCACAAATGATGGAAATTAAGTAGGAAAGTCCCAGTGAATCAGGATAAACTGTTTAACTTCAACATTACAATAGAGGAAATTTTGATAGTGGAACAGAGGAAGCAATAATTAACTAAAGACCTCAATGTTAGGAAAGTCTATTCAAGGCTGTGATCAACACAAGAACTGGTCTTTTCATACCTCAATCCAGGAAATCCTGTAGCTGCAGAATGTATTTCTAGACATTTACGTAAAAGGTAGTCATATCTTATGACAGGCATTTTTGTAATAACAATACACAGGCATTTGCCAGAAGCAGAGCTCTATCTCTGGCATACAATGTGCATATTTCAATAAGAACAAATAAGTAGAGCCAGAGAAATAAGCCTGATAAAGACACTGTGTTACAAAACCAGAATATGAAGGAATGAGAGACAGATTCAGAGCACTTTTGCCCCAGTGTTTCTTCTCTGACCCAAGGATATAGCCTGTTCATGGTGGAGAAACAGAATATGGGAGGAATGTGGAGTATGGATCCACGGATCACACTGAACTACCACCATAAAGGAGAAAGAGAACACACACAAGACCCACATGGAGACTTGGCCCCAACCACTGTGTTTTCAAAGGCACCAAACTGTCAGTGGCCTCTGGTACTAGACCAGATTAGGATGATTTTTTATTACAATAAGCAGTGATCAGAGATTTCCTCCTGCCTTTATTCAGGATCGTATATAATCTCTGCTATAGCCAGAGATAACTGCAGTGCTCCTGGCTGCTTGAAGCTGGGATCCTTCGTTGATGCTCAGCTGAACAATGTCCCAGGACCTCTCAGCTGGAGCTGCTCATTGGGGATGAGGCAGGTGACGGACATGGGCCATCTCCACCTGCAGCCTAGTTCTTGCCAGAAGAATCTCTCCATGTGTAGGTGCTGAAACTTTTATTACTTTCATCCAGACAGAAAGTATATGCTAGATACAAAGGGACAGAGTTCCCCCTAATTTTTTTTTGAGAAACACAAAAGGCAAGCAAGCGTAATTTCATTATAAAGAAAGACCTTAAGCTGGAAGTTTGTAGAGAACTTTACCATTTTTTACAACCTTATTACGGATGCAGCCTCATTCCTGGGAAGAGGCACACAGACTTCACATTGCTTTGAAGTGGAAAGGAAAAAATCTTTAAAAATTATTTTTAAACAGTTTGTGCCAGTGTAAAGAATTCAATAAGCAAATCACGGGAAATCTCACCAACCTCTCTTCCTAATTTAATTCAAGTAATGCTACAATCCAAAAACTGCTGGATAAGATACCTGGCCAGTACTTTATATAAGGCATTCCATTTCATTTTTCAAATAATTCATGTCACTATACTTTGGGCTAAATATATTGTACAATATATTTCATGTATTCATTTTATTTTAGCTTCAAAACCTCAACTATTTTAAATGATAATGTTAAAACTTGCTTCCCACTTAATTGAATATTGTGTGGGTTCCTTGGTGTAAAGAATATTAGCAAAAATACCATTAATGTTTTTCAAGCTTTTATTATGTGCACTTACTATGCCAGGCACTTTATCGACTGTATTTGTAGTCTTCACAGAAGCCCCATAATTTAGGTACAATTATTATTATTTCTATTTTACAAAAGAGGAAACTAAGGATAAGAGAGGATAAGAAACTAAACCAAGGTCACACAGTAAGTGGCAGGGCCAGTCAATGAACCCAATTCTAACACCCAAGTCTGTTTTTGTAAAGCACATTGAGAGGAGGAACAGAGTTGTACCATACTCCCAGTGTGAGGCAGCACTGCATGTTCTCTTACTTCATTTCACAGAGAATAGTTTATATATTCTTCAGACTGGTATGATTTCTGTTTAATAATATTTGACTTCAGTTCTAGCTAAAGTGAAAAATCCAGTCAGCCATCCTACACCTCATCAACATAATACCAAATACTTAGAAACATAAAAACGCTTAAATGAAGGGGATTTTTGTTTTGCACCTGGTTGCATGCCATCCTGGCATCACAAAGACATTCCAAACCACACAGCTTCAGAATTGAAGATGACATTTACAGGATTTCAGTGACCATATTTTCTGATTTGAAAAATTTAAGAGTATGTGTGCTTGTGGGGATAATAAGGCAAGGTATTTGAAACCAGGAAATCAGAAACTTCTGCTAGCTTTTCATAGCCCTTCCCCCTTTACAATATGCGGGCATCTGTGACCACGTAAGGGAGCAAGTGAACTCATCACTTTTTTGCCTGCATAAAGTCTTTGCAAAAGTGGCCAAACATTGTCTATGCAGAATCCAAGTTGTTTTCTATATCATGACACCCAAGTAGGAACATTCTTTTTCATCATACTAGAAGCTGAGACAGAATGTTCCGATCCCATATTTCTCAGCATTGTCTCATTCAGTATTCTCAAGGCATGTTCCCCATTGAAGCAAGTAGCGAGATTTTATTTAGCCACATTATTCCAGAGTAACCATGGAATCAGATATAATTCCAGTTATCCAACACCTAACCTACCCACCTGAGTACCTCAACACTCCTCTAGCTTCAGTTTGGAAAGAACAAGCTATTTATTCACCATCTGTATGACATCCAGAACATTTTTGCTAGTAGGAGGGATAAATTTCTACTGAACTATTTATAATGTTTGCACAATTCTCTTTTCTTACCATCTGTGTTTTTAAGAAAACCAGCCAAACTGTGACTTAAGTACTGTTTTCTAATTTGGTTTATGTCCTATAATGTCTTCAGTGAGCAAGTCTAACTACTTGGTTTCATCTACCATTATCCACTTGACATAAACACTACATCCTACTACAATCAGCAAGGGAAAGCATTGCCTCCAACCCCCGCTGAGAAATATAAGAAGTCAGTGCCTTACCATTGATACTCCAGATGCCTACAGGTGGAATTAGAAAGAGGATCCAAAGCAATTTCCTGATTCCAAGCATGGTAGGTGATGTCTTCATTTCCTGTTTATATCACAGATACTCAAGTAGAAAGCTTCCCTTCCTCCCCTGAATTCTTCAGAGTTGGAGCAGGTTACCTACTCCAGTGACATCTATAAAATAAATAGAGAAGAGAGAGGAGGTGGGAGAGAACAGTAAGAAGAGCCCAAGTAGTCTATGAAACAAAATGAACAGAAAGACTAGGCGGTACTCTGTTGTGTGGGTTTTGCTTCTTGTCAAATTGGCTGTTCACTTTCAAATGCTCTGATCCATTAAGCAGCGCAGTCCTTAACTTCTCCTTCCATACCACCCTTTTTGCCCCACATTTAGGTTTTTCTCATTCAAACTTCAGTGAATGAACAACTAAACTCTAAAGAAATTTATATTGTTGAAATCTTTAGGTTGAGATTTTAATCAAATCAAGGTCAGGAAATTCATGGTAAAAAGTACTTATGGTAAGTATACATTTCCCCGCTTTCCACAACTTGTGATTATGAAACTTCTTTTATGTAAGAGATTTTAGATTTACCTTCCCCAAAATCATGTCATTATAAGATGAGAATGCTTATTAAACCAGTGAAGATTCTCCTGAGGTTATGGAGAAAGTGAGTGACAGGAAGCCTTTCCTCAACAGATGAAGGAAAGGCAACTGTCTTTAGTCTGTAGATAAATATCAATGGGACGAGATCATCATTAGTACTGGCTACATGTTCTCTCTAAATAATAAAGTTCCAAGCTGAATAACACCTTGAATATCAATTAAAGGAAACTTCCATTTTCAACATTCTTCACGTGGTTATTATCTGGATTAAATAGAATAGAAACAATAAAGGAAGAAATGGAAAAGTTCAAGATCAGACAGGATCAATGTGGGACTGTTTTCTCCAAGGCCACTTGTAATAATTAGCTTAGCTTCTAATCACAGAAGCTAATTAAATTCACCCATTTGAGATTCCAAATGAAAAATCTAGATTTGTGACATATGTGGTCATTGACAGAAGTTGATTTTGTAAGTCTTTCTCTCAGAGGCTGGTGATTTTCTTCCAAGGCCAAATTTCAATGGTTTTAAGTATATAAGGTTAAAAAACAGTTATCATGTATTCACTGATTCAGATAAACACCGTGCAATGGTTGGAGGAACAAAGATGAAAAGTCACTCTTCCTGATTTTAAAGGGCTCAACCAGCACTGTAATTTCCTCATATCAGCCTTCAGTGTTGGGACATAAATATTCAGGCATTTCAGCCACCACATTGTAATACAGAGCGACTACACATAGCTTCTTAGAACTTCCATTACTTCCAGAACTTCCATTACTTCCAGAACTTCCATTACTGGAGTAAACATCCTGCAAATATTACAGTATTTATGTAATATTTACACAACTTTCTTTCCCATGCAAATGACATATACCAGCCAAGTTAAGGCTCATTGTCCCTTTAAAATGGTCTCAGAAGTCAAAGCCACAAACCACAAGGCCAAGGATCTCAGGATATTATCCCAAACCAGAAAGAAGTCCTATAAATGTTGTTTATCTCAGCATAAAACCTTCATGATTCACTATTCTAAGGATTCTTTCATATAAAAATGCCTGTGCTAATTAGATAAATTTGGGGGAAAAAACTTACGTAACATCTAATGTATTTTTTAAAAGGTATCTATTTTGTGACTTTTATCAGCATGACTGGTCCTTTGTCCCTCCAGAGCTGGAGTCCTTAGAGCCCCACTGTAGACAGAATCCTCAGTCAGAATCTGACTCCTATCTTCATTCTGGTAAAGAAGAATTGAAAGAAGCCTGGCTCAAAAGTTTGTTAGCTCAGCAACAAATCAATTTTGCTTTAAATTTTTACCTCATCTAGTAATTAAGCTTCTATCTTGACACTTGTCCCATTATAATTATGTACTGTTTGATCAGAAAATTATACTTTTATTTAAATGTGCAAATTTGAAGAATTTACTACATCTTAAAAAGTAATTGCATTGTATTTTAGAAACAATTTCAAAAACATGAACCTATCTCCGATTTTATAGTTAAAGACAAAAAGCAAAACAGAATTTGGAATCTTCACATTCATTTTGCAAACATCTTTGGAGCTACTTACAGGGCAAATTCTTCAGTTCACTTACAGATGCAGTTGCTTTCATGAACCATGAAGCAGCTGTGCTTTCTTCAATATTTTTACCCAAGGGTGATCAGAGAAACAGCAATCACAAAATAAGACGCAGGGTCCTGGTGTGGTCTTGCCACTGACTTTAGATAACATCAGCCCAGGGGATGAATCTTGATTCTGAATTTTTTTAACACTCCAAAACTCATTGGGTGACTTCTATCAGAAATGTAGTACAGTGTTTAAAACCATTTCCATTCTTCTACTTGGCATCCTCTCCTCATCAATGATAGCAATAATTTCTATATATGACTGTACCTTTGAACCAGCCTGGGCACTTTTTATTAACTAGGTGGAATTCTTGGATCTCACTCACATCTACTGAATTAGAATCTCACAGGATTGAGGCCAAATATTCATATTTTAAAGAAATTCCTATTTTAAAAGCGATTCTGATACAACTAGTTTGGGTGAATATTTGGAAACCAATTATAAATTAGTGGGGATCATGGACTTTTGAGCCACAAAAGACTTAGTGTCAAATCTTTGCCACTTACTAGCTGTGGACTCTTTCATATATTTCTTACATTCTTAGAGTCTGTGGTAGACACAGACGTACCACTCAGATCCTTTTTCAAGGACATATTTGCTCTTAGCTATTGGGGAATGCAGTCAGCAGACTGTATCCAGGTGTATGCTCCTTCAAGGTCTGCTCAGCTGAGATTTCCCTTGTCCAAGGTCATGCTTTCCCATGACAGCCTGCATCCAGTGATGGAGCAAGGAAAGTGTATAAAGGGTTGGCCATTGTGACTCCACATGGGATGTCGATGGGCAATACTTGACCCAGAGCTTCCAGTTCAGTCAGCCAAGGTTATGTCAGGCTTATATCACAGTTTGACTTCTTTCTCTGCCCAATCTTCCTTATACCCCCTTTCTTTCACAGGTGTTGATCCCTAATCTATTTTGATGTCTGCTTCCAGAGAACCAAATCTGCTCCATATCTCAATTTTTCCTGTTCTGTAGAACACAGATGTAATAATATCTATCTTTTATGTTGGTTAACTGAGCTAACATATATAAAGTGATCAGTAAATTATATCTATAATTATTTCTGACCCAAAGATGGGTTTTCATTTGGACAAGATGGATACCAGGAAGCCCTGTGTTAATAAGCCAAAACATAATGATAGTGGAACCACTTGAAAATGTGTATTTGCTAACGGTAGTCACTGTTGCATAGAGAATGCGACTCAGAAGTGTCATAACAAAGCTTTGATTAGCAGAGAAATGTAATAGATTAAAGGTCTGAATTCCAGAAAATTCACAAGGATGGATCAGTTTCACAAACAGGCCACAGAAGTAAAGGGCAGGAAGAATTAGAGGCCTGAGAACAGGAGATCTAAAAAAGGGTCCAGCCATTGGGCCTGTCCTTCAGGGAAAGAGCTGTAACCCTCCAAAAGACTGGAAGGGGTCAAAGTAGTCACAACAAGACTAGAGGGCTGGACAGGTAAACAAGGCAGGGGCCACTTACTGAAAGCGGGATACAGAAAAGGATCATAGTCATTGGCACCACAACTGAGAACCTGAGATGGGCAAGGATGTTGACTTGCTACTGAGCTCTTCCCCTTGGCTCTTTAAAGTGTATGTTTGGTGACAGAATCAATCCCATACTGTGAGGTGGATAGGGTTGATCCAAAAAAACAGTATAAAATACACTCAGCTGCAAAAATTAGAAGACTGAAGTTGCTTTAGGGAAAAAGATTCCTTGCAATAAAAAATGTATATATAGACAACACCCGAAAACACCCTTCTCCCCTTACTTCTGTATTGGTGGACTTGAAATGTATTGTGGTTCTGTTATTTACTAGATGTGTGTCCTTAGACAAGTTACTTAACTTTGAATCAATTACCTCCTTGAAACCCATTATTTCCTCTGTAAAGCAGGAATAATCACACTTACCTGGAACCTTGTTACGGGTATTCAATAAGAGACAAAAATAGTAACATACATTTTAAGTTTAACAAATGTGAAACCACTTACCACAGTGACTGGCGCTAAACCAGGATCCTGATAAATGTATTTTCCTTTCTTTCCTCCCACTCAGACAAGAAGTATAGAGTGCCTATGTCTTGTTTATTTGTATTATTTGTATTGCATGGGCAGGGAGAGAGTTGACTTCTCTTATATCCCAGGAACTATATTTGTATATGCTCATATTTTTGTGCCATATGTATGTTTATCTCATTGCTTGTGTCATGAACCAAGTTATGGATGCATCTTTGCTTTGCAAATTGTTTTCTCTTTTACTTTTGTGGATGTCCACATGTCTTGATGAGCCTACAGCTTTAGATCTCAGCAAAATGTTAGGGTCTGAAGCCATGAACTTGTTCTTCCAGGAGGGACTAGGGGGTTTACATGGAAAAGAAAGGTGGCATACCTTGTAGATTTCCAAATATAAGTGTGTAATTGACCAAAAGCCCCATGTTCTGCACGCTGAGATTTATCACCTTATTTGTGCCATGAGGCTCTGCTTCCCAGCCAATGACTGAGCACAACAGAAATACCAAGGTAGGTCCATTTCTGAGGGGCACAGGATACTTCTAATGACCTACTTTCACTTAAGAACTCCCCTAGAGCCTTGCCAAACCTTCTTGTGGTACACAGCACTCTAGGATCCTTCCACCCAACCTATTTCCTGCAGTCACTCAGGATCACACTTGCTTTGTGGTCTAATAGTTCTTCCTGGCATTTTTTTTTCTCACAGGTGTTTCCCCTAATCTAATCCTTGCATATTTTTTCCTGTTTTGGAGTCTGCTTTTTGGAGCACCCAGTCTAACACATTAATTTTGCATAGTTATGACAATGTTGAATATACAACTTTTTATTTTGCTTTCCCATACCCCTTGTTCAATAGATGATATTCTGCACAGAGGGGATCTATTTTGCAGAAAGTGGGAAGGCATGAAAGCTAGTTAGTAGGAATCGCAGTATTAAATTAGTCAATCTGGGAGAAACTGTGACGATCAGCCAAACCAATGGGAACAATAGTGAAAAACAGGCATAGAAAGCAGGCAGAAACTTGGAAAATTCACATCCTTTTAACTACAAAAGTGAAAGTAGCTAAGAGCACAGTGGGAATTGGACCAAACAAAGCTTTATCAGAGCTGCACTGCGCATGCTCCACTCGCATTTGTCTTAGCAGTAGAATCCTCTCCTTATTTACATGGCTTTATGAGAAAAAGAACATGCAATGAAGTAAATAGTAATTCAAAGCAAAGGAAATGGATTTAGTTTTATTTTGGAGTAAGGTCAAAGAAAGAATTTGGGAGAAGTTTGTCCTGAAATGAAATATATATACATATATATCTCCAGCAGCTTCCTGAAGGCCCAATTGTGCCAGTCATTTCAGTTGCTCAGTAATGAAGAGATCCCAAAATGATAGGTCCCAAGGAAGGATCCCAGGGGGCCAGGGATGCAGGGAGTACTCAAGGGCTCAGGTCAGGGCAGCAACTAGCTGCCATTCACCAACCAGTTCAGAAGTGCAGCATTTCATATTCTAACATCTGGTAGAGCCATATCAACGGTAACTGACTGAATTTGGGGCCTGTTTATCCCTTTAATGCTAATTGGAGTCAGTGTTAATAAACTCAGATAACTATATACCTAAATTTTCACACATAATGGTTTGAAAGGAAACTCAGAAAGATCAGGTCCAGGGGAGGCATGTTCTCCTGACTTCTGAGCAGATTTTTAGCTGCTGCTCAGCTGCCTTGTAAGATTGCTCTCCCTGCCCTTACCATAGGTGTTTCTCCAAGTGAATTAGGAAAAAATACTTTCCAGTAGCATCCATTTAAATAGCTGAATAATATTCTATCTTATAATTACAGCACTATTCATTTAGTCATTTTCCTATTGTAGGATGTTTAGGTTTTTCTAATTTTTCACATAAAGATAAGCATTTTTGCTCTGCTGCATTTTGGATGACTTCCCAAAAGTGGTATTACTGAGTAGAACATATGAACATTTTTAGCACTCTTGATACTTAGTGCTACATAACTTCCAAGGAAGACCAGCATATATTTCTAGGGGCAAGTTATGAAAGCATCCAGATTTGGTTAACTGCACTCTTACCATTAGTAATGTCTTGTTATGATCATCATATTTCTAAAAGTAAAACTTTCCATTTATTATGGAATTTTATGCTTAATGAGGATGAACAAATTTGGGGGGGTGTTTTATCATTTGTGAATTGTTCTTGCATGATTAACTGTTTATGAAAATATTGGAGTCAGTGATTTTCTTATTATTTTAAAAATTTTTATAGTGCATATATAGAATATATTATACTTTTGTCACCTTGCCTGCTATATTTTCAGCAAACAGTTTGTTTTTGCCTTTAAACATTTTAATAGTAGTTTTTGATTTATGGAAGCTGACTTTTTTAAAGGCAACCATATCTAACTGTAACCATATGTAACAATTTCTGTTGCTTTTAAATTAGAAAAACACCTTTCCTGAATGATTTCTAATCAAGATGTCTATGTAAGTGGAGTCAGCCTCCCAAATGTGTCTACATCCTAAACCTTGGAACTGTGGAACCCCCGATACTTTATATGGCAAAAGCTAGTTCACAGATTTGATTAAATTAAGGATCTTGAGATGAAGAGATTATCCTGGATTGTCCAAGTGGGCCTGATGTAATCACAATGATCCTTATGAGAGGGACACAGAAGGAGTCAGAGTTGGAGGAGAAGGAAATGTGACAACAGAAGCAGAAGTTGAAGTGATGTGGCCACAAGCCAAGGAATGCCAGCTGCCTCTAGAAGCTGGAAGAGACAAGGAACAGATTCTCCCCTCTGGAGCCACCAGAAGGAACCAGCTCTGCTGACATCTTGATTTTAGTCTTGTAAGACTCATTTGGGTTACCTGGGTCTCTAGAACTGTAAGAGAATAGATTTGTGTTGTTTTAAGCCACTTAGTTTGTGGTAATTTATTACAGTGGCAATAGAAAAGTAATGAATGATGTAATTTTGTTCTCCATCACACAAATTGCCAGTAAATGTCAAAATGTTATTGTCCAGTAAATATTCTCTACTAATATAAAAGGAAACTTGCTTCACTATAAAATTTCATGGAATTTCTTTTAGAAATAGTGTGGATGAGGATGGACCATAATACCATAAGAAGCTAGAAGTTCTCGAGCCTAATTCATCTCCTGTGAAGCTTAGTGTACCTGGTAACTATGGAGGCCACTAGGCAGCACACCCCTCACCTTCCCTAGGAAGAGTGATGACAGGTCAAAAGGCTATTTTAGGATTACACCACTGGAGTTCTATATCAATTTAGATTGAGTGCAGCTGTATATAGTGGAAAAGTCCAAAATAGTGATGGCTTTAATAAAATAGAACATTGTTTCTTTTACATGCAAAAGAAGTATAGAGGTAGGCAGGACAGGGTTGATATTATGGCTCCTCATTAATCAGCTACCCTGTATCCTGTTTTTTTTGTTTGTTTGCTTCACTATCTTAACTCTGACATCCATCTTCTGGGTCCAAGATGTAAGATGAATGGTCTCAGCTCCAGTCATCATGTCTGAGTTATAGGTTTGAAGAAAGAGGCAGAGGACAAAGGGAGCAGACCTTGGGGATGACTGAGACTCTTTAAGGAGATTTTCTGGAAACCCAATACCAAACTTTCACTTACAGCACACTGAACATGACTTAATCATATGACCACACCTTCCTGCAAGGAAGACTTGGAAATGGAATTTTCTATCTAGGCAGGAAAAAATACACAACTAAATTTCTAGATTCCATTATTAAGAAGGGCCAAAGCTTTATCTACCACATCCACCACTTTGAGCACTTAAACATCCCTGGAAGAACACACATCCCTCTCCAAAAGGGACAATATCAATAGCTCACCTTGCTAACTTGTCCAAAATCAACGTATTTGGAGGACATATATTCTCCGCATCAGATTTGTACATAGCTTCTCATGGTTCTATGACCTGTGAACTAAAAGGTAACTCATATGCTCCCAACATTTATATGATAGTGTTTAAAAAAGATTTTATAAGCATTTTTGATTGTTGAATGACATGTTATTTCCAATGATAAAACATAACATAAAGGAGGCCCTCTTTTAAAACAACTGGTCTCCCCAAATGAAGAAGGAATATAGTATCCATAGTTTAAATTATTATATGACAATAATAAATTCTAATCGGGTAACAGTTTGTCCATTTTTATAAAAATAACATAAGTTTCTGCATATCTTTTCTAGACCATGTTGTATCAGTGTTCCATATTATATAGAAGGTTACTTCAAACCAAAGGCAAAAATGTCGATATGATTTCTTTTCAGCTTTTAGGAAAAAGATACACATTTCTATACAGAAAGGGGTATAAAGGAAATACAGGTAGCTACTGACAAGAGTGAGGATATCCTGCTGCTGCAACAGTGGACGAATTCCTATTTTTGGGCTTCCAATTGCCCTAGCCTTTGCCCTATAAAGTCTCTTCCTAGTTTTTGAAGATTAAGTTCCTTGGGAAGCAGTCTCTGAGGCTGAGATGAGCACACAGGAATTTTATTAAAGAGTGCTCTAGGGATCATTGACTGTAAGGACAGAGAAGAGAGGAGTATTAAGCAGAGGGATACACCAGGCTGTGGTACGGTCCCAGCAAAGGCTTCAGCCAACCATGGGGACGTCTGAAACTGGATTGGCCCCTTAGAGTAGATTTGAGCTTAGCTGAGAAGACTGGGACTTTACATACCTGTGTCAACAAGTCATTGGTTGTAGGCTGTCTTCAGGAAAGGTGGTGTGTCCTTCGGTGAAGTATTTCTCTTCAGCAATTTCCCAGACAAGACTGACAGCTGAGAACACTCTCAGCAGCTCAAGAATTGTCCTTCAGTCCTAAAGGGGATCTGGATCATACATCATAGCCTCTACTACACCGGTCCTTCTTCCTTTAGGACCACAGCTGAGGGGGGCATTGGAAAGGATGACTTTGGGGAATGCACAGCTTCATCATTCTACTTCCTGTTTGTGCAAGTTGGGGTCCAAGTACAGTGTTGATATTTATCAGTCACAGGCTATTATAAGCTAGTCTTGGGGTTCCCTCAAAAATCTAGTAGGAATTTCTTCTATTATTTTTTCAGTAAGTTTCATGCACAAATAACCACAGTTAAGGAGCTGGTATAGTTGTGAAATTTTAAGCCAGAAGACTTACTTACTGGCCATTATCCTTTGTCCACCCTCCAGCTCTCAGTTAATGAGAGCTATCCTGAGACTATTTGAAAGAGGATTAAGTGGGAAGTTAATTTTTAATCTGATTTTTATCAATGAGCTAGCTCTCATTATCAGGCAAACAACTCTTATGGGACTTGCTTGAAAAAACTTGCGATCAGAAACTTATCTCCTTCTAAGGCTAAACAGTAGCCTTTACTCTTAGGGTAAGAAAGCAGTTGATTTTTTAAAATAGATTTCATTTTTTAGGGTAGTTTTAGGGTTCACAGCAAAATTGAGCAGAAAGTAGAGGATTCCTATATACTCCCTTCCCCCACACAAGCACAGCCTCTCCCACCATCAACATCCTGCACCAGAGTAGAACCTTTGTTACAACAGATGAACAAACATTGACAGATCATTATCACGCAAAATCCATAGTTTATATTATGGTTCACTCTTGGTGTTGTACCTTCTATAGGTTTTGACAAACGTATAATGACATTTATCCCCCAGTATAGTATCATACAGAGTAGTTTCACTGCCCTAAAAATCATTGTGTTCTGCCTATTCACCTCTCTCCCTCCCCTCTAACCCTTGGCAAACACTGTGGTCACCTTTTTGCTTTTTCCAGAATGTTATATAGTTGGAATCATACAGTATGCTGCCATTTCAGATTGGCTTCTTTCACTCAGTATAATATACTTTTAAGTTACCTTCATGTTTTTTCATGGCTTGGTAGCTCATTCCTTTTTTTAATAATTCTTTATTTATTTATATATTCTTGGCTGTGTTGGGTCTTCATTTCTATGCGAGGGCTTTCTCCAGTTGCGGCAAGCAGGGGCCACTCTTCAGTGTGGTGCGCGGGCCTCTCACTATCGCGGCCTCTCTTGTTGCGGAGCACAGGCTCCAGATGCGCAGGCTCAGTAGTTGTGGCTCACGGGCCCAGTTGCTCCGTGGCATGTGGGATCTTCCCAGATCAGGGCTCGAACCCATGTCCCCTGCACTGGCAAGCAGATTCTCAACCACTGCGACACCAGGGAAGCCCCTCATTCCTTTATAATGCTGAGTAATATTCCCTTGTCTGGACATACCCTACTTTATTTATCCATTCAACTGAAGGACATCTTGGCTACTTCCAAGTTTTGGCAATTATGAATAAAGCTGCTATAAACATCTATGTACAGGTTTTTGTGTGGACAGAAGTTTTCAACTCATTTGGGTAAACACCAGAGTTGAATCTTTTAACTCTGCAAGATTCCCAATTACTAAAGGCTCAGTCTATTTAGATTGCAGGCAACAAGCCCATGGCCTCTCTTAGCCAAGTGCTAGTTCCTTCCACCTATAGTTTGAGTTGATCTGTATCTTGCAGGACTTCACTGAAAGCAGCAAGAATCAGCACACACACATCAACATTTTGAATTTTCCCTGACATATTGGTTAATGTAACGAGCTTGGGCAGCATGGGTTCTGCCATCTAAGGATTGTTTGATGTCATATAACTAGGTTTGCAAGCTTTCTACTCTTCAAAGTCTAAATTCTTAGTATCTTTCCGCCTACTTCCTTCATGAAGCCAAAGACACAGTTTAGGTTGTGATGCTCTCTGTACACAGTCCTGGTAAAAATGATTGCATTTCAGATAGCAGAATCATTTATAGTTAGTTTAATCAAAAGAATTCATTTCATTTCAAATTTCTTGAAGTGCCAGGAAACCAACTTAGAGGTCACATAATGAGAAGGAATACAGCAAAGAGAAATATCCAGTTATCCAGTAGGCTTGTTACAACAAAGTCACACTGCTGCCAGAGCACTCAACACATGTGAAGCCAGAGACTAGGCCATCACCACTACTGTTCTAGAAACAAAGCAAAACAAATACCTCAATGACACTGCTTGTCAAAAAATCACTTGTCTGCTGCCTCGTGATGTTCACTGCCATGTTCCGAGTCTCACACACAGAATCCTGACTACGAGAGAGTCTGGGGAATGTGATCTTCACTTGCTGCCTCCAGGGTACCAGAAGGCAGGATGAAAAGGAGCTGGAGTTACATGAGGAATGGTTCTCACTGAGGGGTGATTTTGTCCCTCCAGGATATTGGACAATGTCTGGAGACACTTCTGGTTGTCACAACTGAGGCGGGGGTGATAATAACATCTAGTGGGTGGAGTTTAAGGATGCTGCTCACATCCTACAATGCATAGGATAGACCTCAAATAAAGAATTATTCAGCCCCAAATGTCAATGGTGCCGAGGTTGAGAAACCCTGGTATAGAGTGAGCCAATCTATAGTATCTGCCTTAAAGTTCCACCACAGATTCACAGTCCTTGATGACCATGGAGGCCCTAGGTGTCACTTCTGGAGACTCACAACACAGAGCCTTACTCTAAGCACTGAAGAACCACACAATGAACACAAGGAGGAAAAAAGGCAGGGACTATGTTTTGTTACCACCTGAGTCTCAGACTTCCACCCACTTCCCAAGGCCCTTCCATCCCTGCACCTTGGAAATGATAAAAATTTCTGATAAATATAGAACTGTCTTCTTCAATCCAAACTTGAAGAATCTAAACAAGTACCTACATCGGTCTCTCACCAAAACCATCTCAAGCTCGGTTTTAGATTGCATTTTCCCAGAAGCAAATCCCAATTCAAGGACTTGAGTGTAAGTGGTTTTTTTGGAGGTGTTTCCAACACAATATGGGACTGAAGAAGTTGGAGAGGAATGAGAAGGAAGCAAATAAGTGGGTTTTTTTCTAGAAAAGTACCACTGTAGATAAGGCACTTAATCCCCACCTCCAGGAACTCTGAGATGCAACACAAAACATATGCCTCAGAGTCAGCCCACTCAAGCACTGAGGAAGCTGGTGTATTTAACCATTTTATGAGTTTCCTATTGCTCCTGTAACCAATTGCCATAAACATAACACAATTTATTACCTTTCAGTTCTGGAGGTCAAAAGTCCAAAATGTGTCATACTGGCTAAAATCAAGGTGACAGCAGGGCTGCAACTGGAAGCTCTTGGGAAGAATATGTTTCCTTGCTTTTTCACCTTCAAGAGGCCATCTGCATTCTTTGGCTGGTGTCCCTTTCCTCTATCTTCAAAGCTAGCAGCATAGCATCTTCAAATTTCCCTGTAATTGTGACTACCTTCTTCCATTTTTAAGTGGATTAGGATGTGCACCTCTTTGAGCAGGTCATTTTTTTGTCTACCAAATATATCTATTCTCATCAGTTGTTACTTGAAGACTACTCTCAAGAGGGGCATTAGCATGTCTAGCCTGCTACTCAGATAAATGAAGCAGGCTCTGGTGGCTAGGGAAAGCCCGTAAGCAAAGAAGTGCAGGTGCCAGAAAATTGCACCAAAGTGGTGAGGATGAAAGATATAGGTGGGGCTTGGACACCATCTGATGCAGTTCCTCCTGAACATAAGTCAATACTGGAAAACACAAGCAGCCCTTTTATTAGTTTTTGTTTTGGTTTAAGAGAGGAAGGAAGGAAGGGAGGGAGTGAGAGAGCATAAAAATCATAGTATATCTATATAAAGATATTGTTTATATGTAAGAAAAGGTTCATATAAAGGTAGAAGAGGGACACAGAAATATGGTTAAAAAACCATATTTTTTAACACTATTTTTAAAAAAGAAAGGCAACTGTAAAGAACCAAAGGGACTGCCTCCCTTTGAAAGAGATTTATTAAGAGAAACAGAATAAATTTTAGGAAGTTCTATGTTTTCAATGTAATTCATGAGTTCATTGTTCATTTTGGGAAGATGGGGGTGGTAGCAGCATGGTTTTGGAATGTTTCCAAATTCCCACATCAAAACAAACAGAGTAACTACATAGCAAAACCAAAAACTCCTAGCATTTACAAGAAAACCAAAAGCAACAAACCCAAAAACCCCAGGTAACAAACTGCCCCACAGGCCACAAACGAGGACAAACTACACACAGGCATAAATCTGCATGGTATCAGCTCTGTGCAAGAGGAAGTAGAGGGGTGCAACAGGGCACCTGACAGACCTGAGAATAGTAGAACCCCAAAATAGCCAAGGAACTCACTGGAGCATACAGTGGGCCTAGCGGAAATAGTAGCTGAAACTGGGAGGGCATGTCTACTCCATTAGCAGGTAATCACAGGAGCCTGCTGTAAGAGGGCTGAAGAAGCATAGTCTCTGTGAACTTTCAAAACTTAGCCACATGGCTGTATCCCAGGACATGGCTCTATCCCAGGACATGGCCCTACCCTAAGCAGTAACTACTAAGGGTGGCATCAAAGTAGATGACAGTGGTGATAAAGGTGAAGAGAAGAAAGGGATCGTATGAAGGTGGGGGAGGAAAACAGAGTTCAAAAAGCAAGCCACAATATTTCTGAACTCTGAAGGAAAAACAAAAACAAGACAAAAAACAGACAATAGAGCTCTCTGCAGTTAGAAAAGCTACCTTGAATCATTCCTCCTTCTAAAAATTTGGAAAAATTAATTAAGAAACAGGAAAGTATTGAGGTCAAATCCCATACAAAGTTATTATAAGAAAAGAGAATAAAGAACAAAATAACTTCCCTACCAACAATGAAAGCATGCCAGAAGACTTCCCTGGTGGCGCAGTGGTTAAGAATCTGCCTGCCAATGCAGGGGACATGGGTTTGAGCCCTGGTTCGGGAAGACCCCATATGCCATGGAGCAACTAAGCCCGTGTGTCACAACTACAGAGCCCATGTGCCACAACTACTGAAGCCCGTGAGCCTAGAGCCCGTGCTCCACAAGAGAAGCCACCACAGTGAGTAGCCTGCACACCGCAACAAAGAGTAGTACCCACATGTCACAACTAGAGAAAGCCCGTGCACAGCAACAAAGACCCAACACAGCCAAAAATAAATAAATAAATAAATTTATTTTAAAAAAAAAGAAAGCATGCTGGAAAGACATGTTCACAGAACAGATTTAAAAAGAGCTAAAAGAAATTAAATAACACAAGACATGAAAGAACAACATAATTTAGATCAGAAAAACTCAAAATGAGGTGACAATTCAGAAAAGAATTAGAACTAAAAGAAATTTATTTTAGAGACAAAGACTAAACAAGAAGGAACACAAGGGTGAATGAGCACAACAGATAATGCCTTAATAAAATAGAAGGTGAAAAATTAGACAAGTTTTTAAATTCAAAAGAAATGAATAGGTAAAAAAGGATTTGAGAGAAAGTAGCAGTATTGAAAGTAGGAAAAAAAGATCAATTATACAGTCTTTTTTTTTTTTTTTTTGGCTGTGCTGGGTCTTCGTTGCTGTGCATGGGCTTTCTCTAGTTGCTGCAAGCGGGGGCTCCTCTTTGTTGCGGTGCGCAGGCTTCTCGTTGCAGTGGCTTCTCTTGTTGCAAAGCATTGGCTCTCTATGTGCACAGGCTTCAGTAGTTGTGGCACGCAGGCTCAATAGTTGCGGCTTGTGGGCTGTAGAGCATGGGCTCAGTAGTTGTGGTGCATGGGCTTAGTTGCCCCATGGCATGTGGGATCTTCCCAGACCAGGGCTTAAACCTGTGTCCCCTTCATTGGCAGGTGGATTCTTAACCACTGGACCACCAGAAAAGTCCTTGACTATACAGTTAATGTAAATTTCTGGTGAAGAAAAATCAAAGCAAGAGAAAATCTAAAAAATATAATTTAAAAAATTTCTGAAATAAAAAATATTATTATCCTAAGCCTATTATGTGTGTAATATGGGATAAAGTAAGTATAGGATAATCTAATTGTTCCAATCCCTATGTCTCTGAGAACAGAAGTCTCTGTGACAGGAAGGAAATACAGATGTAATATTGAGGTCCAAGACACTGTAGCATTCCCAAATTTTAATTGGAGGTATAAAGTATTTTATCCTAAAATATGTATATACATAAGCACAGAGCTAGGAGATAGATGGATACAGAAAGGAAGAAAGAAAGAAAAGAAAGAAAGAAAGAAAGAAAGAAAGAAAGAAAGAAAGAAAGAAAAAAGAAAGAAAGAAAGAAAAGAAAGAGAGAGAGAGAGAGGAAGGAAGGAAGGGGGAAGGAAGGAAGGAAGGTAGGAAGGGAGGGAGGGAGGGAGAGAGGGGGGAAGGATGGAGGAAGGGATGAAAGATGGAAGAAGGAAGAAAGAGAGAGAGGGAGGGAAGGATATCTTTCCAAGCTCTACCCACTGAAGAGACCTAGAAACAATGACCAACCAGTAGCAGTGAGCATCTCTAGAACCTGAATTGTAGTCTTGACATAATATTTCCCATTTAAAAACAAAACAAAACAAACAAAACCAGCAACCCAAAACTAGGGCCTGTTGGAGAAACAGTTGATTCAGGACTTGGGGCAGGAAATGGACAAAATAAACCTGGAATATCTTGTCAGAAAAAGAGCAAGGAAGCTATGAAAGATTACTAGGGTTATACAAAAGGATTCAGAGCCAACTTGAAGAGGCTCCTATTGGCCAAAGATGAGACAAATAAGCATATAAATGGATAATTGCAATTTGTTAAAATCAATCAAATGTGAGGAACGAAGTAAGCAGGAAGAGAATAGACAGCATGCCCATCCTAGCAAGGCCAAGAGAGAAAGCTTAATTCAATTCAAGGGTTTTGTCTTCCACGTTAGACTGAACACAGTGACTACTGAATTATGACTCTGTTTGCAAAAATGATTCTAGGACAATCTATTACTCAAGAAAGATCAGAACAGCCATGGGCCTGGAACTTTACCCAGAGTAAGGGGAAGATTGCTGCTACTTCATAAAGTTTGAAGGAATGGTGAAAGAGAAAAATAAAGTTATGATTTTTTTAACATCTTTACTGGAGTATAATTGCTTTACAAAAAGTTAAGTTTTGATTATAATCCATGTGTCATGTTTATTCAACATACCAGTTACACACATAAATATATGAAACCTGTCCCCATGGAGCAGGTAATCTAGGAAAGATTTTACATGTGTACAAATAACTATAATGCAAAATAGTATGAAGTAAGTGCCACAACGGAGGCACAATCAAAATTCTATAGTTAAGTAGGCAGAAATATCACTTCTGACAATGCTGAGAGAAAGAGAGAAGAGTAAGATGTGAGTTGGTCTTTAAAGGAAGAGTGGCATTTAGTGGGCAGAGATGAGAGGGAGAACACGCTAGCCTGAAGAAATAGCTTGAACAGAAATGCAATATAGAAAATGTAGGGAATGTCTTAGAGCACAATGAGAGATTCCACTTGTCTGGAAGGAGAAGGTATATGATGGAGGAGTGAGAGGCAAGGCTGGAAAGATGGACTGGGACCAGGAAATCAGACAGCGCCTTTATTAAAGATTTGGAATTTATCTTACAGTCAGTCACTGAAGGTTTTTAAATGGGAGAAATTTCTACCAACTAAAACAGCATTTTAGGATGCCTGAAAGATGCATTAAAAGGAGGGACATATGGAAGCAGAGAGACCAGTGAGGAGGTCACGGCAATCAGAGAACTGAACTGCCATGGACGCGGAGGAGGTGAAAAGAGAGAGAGGTGCCAGAAATATTCTGAAGGAAAAGTCAAAATGGGTTTTTGATGAATGATGATGCATGATTAGATAGGGCATTGAGAAACTGGAAGGGAGTAAGGATAACTGAGGGTCTGAGCTTAGTGATTGCAAAGAGCTGTGACTGGGCTGGGGAGAAGAGAATTTTGTGCTTTATAAACTTGAAATGAGTTTACTAAGAGGAACAGGACAATGCAAATGAGAGACTGGAGTCAGAGAGAGGGGCTGAGGCAGGAAATAGAGTTTTGGGAGACATGTCTATAAATTCGACTCTGAGAGAGTAAATGAGAACTGAAGGGAGTGTGCTGAGAAAGAAAAGAAGGGAATCAATGATAGGCCCTCGGGAGAGACTGATGTTTGGTGTGGGCAGGAATGGATGGAGAGCAGGATGGAGCAGGGCGGAGACCCAGCGCTGTTCTCCTGGGTATGCCAGAGTCTCCCAGTGTTTAGACTGCCCCCCAGACATGGATTAAATCAACCTAACCAATCCACCAGGTTCTATTCGAGAATCGGCACAGTTTAGAGCAGTGCTTCGCAACCTAACTGTGGTGAAAGACCAGTTTTCTTCTTTCCAATTTGTTGTCATCAATACTTTTGTAAAATCAATAAAAGTTAATTAACAGAAAAATGATTAAGTGCTTGGATGTTGTGGCAATGTCAAATTGCTGTAAAATTTTCTGTGGGCTTACTTTCAATTTCTGTACTAACATTGTGAATATAAAATAAACACCAGTACACCCGAGTAGCACTAAGAAGAACTGAGTCAGGATACTATTTCGGGTACTGTCATTAGCACTCTGTGTAGGCAAGCTTTTTAAGTTCACTGGGCTTACATTCACTTGCTTTTAACGTAAGGGAATTAAATTTGCCCTAAAGTCTAGAACATACAGTCCTTAAACATTAGTTGACACTAAAAGGGCCTGACTAAATTATCATTCTGCCCATACTCGCTTCCTTGCCCAAGTAAGGTTTTCTTCTTCTGGGAGACTTTTCCCCCTCCTTTCTAGTATTTTGAGGTGCAATGCTGTGAACACTAATCAGAGAAAAACAAGCCTCCAGGGGGCAAGATTTTCTGCAAAACTATTCTGAGCTAACCTCTAATTATCTCTAATTGCGGCACATAGAAATCACAGGAAATCTAAAACAAAAACACTAACCCTGAACCACAGATCCCAGCTTACACAACAGGATCCATGGCTCAGTAGCTCAAGATTCCAAGCTACCAGCACCTTGCCCAGATCTGAGTGTGCGCATTTCCACATCCACCAGCTGACTTGACATGGTCAGTGGCATTTATCATATCCTGTTCATCTTATATGCTCCAAATGCCAAACATAATGTGAGGCATGCAGTAGAGGTTCAATAACTCTTTCTCAAATAAATAAACGGAGGAAAAACACTCATTTCTTTCAAAAGCCTTCCACACCCCCAGGCTGACACTACTAAGTTTTTCCTTATTCAGTGTCCCCTTAGCACTTACTCTTTGAAGAAATTACCCATTTCCTGCCATTCACTATAGGAACTGTGATTCACAGCTCTAAAAAATACCTGTTTGGACTGAATTGTGTCCCCCACATTCCCCTGCCTTCCAAATTCATGTTAAAGCCCTACCCCCAGTGTGGCTATATTTGGAGACAGGACCTATAAGGAGGCCATCAAGATTAAATGAAATCATAAGGATGAGGCATCAGTCTGATAGGGCTGGTGTCCTTATAAGAAGAGGAAGACATTTCCCTCTCTCTCTCCCACTGTCTCTGCACACTACAGAGGAAAGGGCTTGTGTGGACACAGTGAGAAGGTGGCCATCTGCAAGCCAAGAAGAGTCCTCACCAGAAACAGACTTTGCCAGCATCTTGATCATGGACTCTGAGAAACTAAATTTCTGTTAAGACACCCAGTCTGTGATATTTTGTTATGGCAGCCCAAGCACACTAATATAACGCCCTTCCTTGATTTCTCCCATGCAAACATCAGAAAGAAGTGACTGAGATTCCCCCACATAGAAAGCCTCTAACTTCCCTTTACCACAACCTGAGGGGATCAGGGGATTATGCTTTGGGACGTTATATTTCATACCACAGAATCATCAACACAGGCATAGCCCACCTCTTAGGGACAAAGCTATTTTTATATACCATGAGGCAAACACCTATACTAATTAAATGGTTTTTAAACTTCTGCAGTCATAGACTCTTTTGAAAACTGATGTAAGTTCTACAGTAGCAGTGTCTACCTGAACTTTCTGAGATGATGAAAATGTTCCATAATCTGCATTGTCCAATATGGAAGCTACTTAGCCAGAAATGACTATCAAGCTTTTGAAATGTGGCTAGTGCAACTAAGGAACTGAATTTCTAATTCAGTTTAATTCTAATTTGTTTAATTCATTTAAATTTAAATAGTCATATGTGGCTAGTGGCTACCATATTGTACACCACAGCTCTTTAGTGTCTAGGCTTCTAAAAATGCATATATATACTTACACTCAAAATTTTGCAAACCAGTGTTGGGGAGTCCAGTAATAGCCATTAACAGCAATATCTACTCAGGTCAGGTGACCTGTATTAAAAACAAAGACCTATGCAAGAATGATTTTTTTTCACTGTACAGTTGATGTGTGGTTAGTAATTAGAAGTAACACAGAGCAGATAAAAAGCCCAATTTCTGTAGTCTAAAAAGTAGTCAACTAGTGCTTACTAGGTTCTTAATATACATATCCAGCTCAACCCCTCTGGCTAATGAAAGATGTCTATGCACTCCTTCTGTATCCACACTGATTCCTATGTCTTTGGGGAAACAGAAGAGGTAGTACAATAACAATGGCTTTCAGAGTTTAATAAATCTGGGTTCAAATTACAGCTCCCTTTATTTTACTCAGAATAGATTTTTTAATATACTAACAAACAACTCCCACATCTCAGTGTTTAACAAAAGTTTGCTTCTCACTTTTCAAGTATCTGCTTGGTGCACTATAGGGCACCACTCCTTCAGTGGTGACTCAACAGGCTTTCTCCATACATAGTTTCATCATCTGAGTACGAGGGGAGGGGAGAGACTGAAGACATTTGAGGGACTTTTCACTGCTACATCTCATATCTCATTGATAAGAACTATTACTCAGACCCACTTAATTACCAGGGAGATGGGAAGCAAACTTTTCATGTCTAGGAAGGAAAAACATTACACTAAATGTTGATGAACACAAAGCATTGTCTTCTGCTATGCTCTCTAACCACATAAACCTGAAAATTTAATTAACCTTTCTTAGTTATCTCATTTGAAAAATGGTGATAATTATATCTACTAAATAAAATGAATGTTCATGTGTAAAGTTCATTGAACAATGTTTTGCACATTGTGGGAACTCAGTGATGGTGGATTCTTTTTCTTCACTGGAAAAGGGATGGTGTAGCAAACTTGCAACAGCTCAACAGACTCATGGAATAGCACGTCACATCATGTCTCAAACTATCATAGCTCTGATCTAATTCTTCCTGCTCTTAACTATTTTTCCTCCCACTCGGTCCACCAACAACCCCTTACCTTTATGTAATTTTTAAGATGGACCATTTGTTGTTTCTATTAGCAGGTATGGGTAATTAACCATAATTATCACAACCAGTAGCTCTAATAATTAGTAACTATACAGAGAAAGATTTAATGTAAAATTATAATAAAGTCAGAGTTCTAAAATATCAAACTCATAGATAAAAGGTGCTTTCCCCCCTCTCTTCTCTCCTTTTCATACATACTACATAGCCTGAAGTGAATGACATATTTGTTATGTACTTGCAATTGTTAGTAAAGGCAGATCTGAATAACATTATCAATCACTTTAATCTAACTGATTTTTATACAATAGTATATCCTGCAACAGTACAATATATATTCTTTTCAAGTGCATATGGTGTGTTCTCTAAGGTAGACCAAGGCTGGAATATAACAAGTCTCAATCAATTTAAATTTACTGAAAACGTACAGAGTATGTGCTCTGACAACTGAATTACAAATCAATAGTAAGAGAGAACAACTCCCTAGTTTGGAAATTAAACAACAGACTTCTCAATAGTCTATGGATCAAAGAAGAAATCATAAGAAGAATTAGAAACTATTTTGAATAGAATGATAATGAAAATATACCAAAGTTTGTAAATGCAGCTAAAGCAGTGCTTGGAGGAAAATTTATAGTTTTAAATGCTTATTTTAGAAAAGAAGAAAGGTCAAAATTAATGGACTAAGTTTAGAGCTCAAAAAACTAACAAAAGAAAAGCAAAATAAACCTAAAGTAGTAGAAGGAAGAAAATAATAACGAGAAGATATAAATACCTTGGAATAAAATAAGCAAACAACAGGGAAGTTATCAAAGACAAAAGTAAGTTCTTTGAAAAGATCAACAAAATCGATAAAGTTCTAGCTAGAAAGAACATAAATTTCCAATATAAGAAATAAAAAAGAAGTTATCCCCACACATCACACATACATTAAAAAGACAATAAAGGAAATATAATGAATAAGTTTATACAAATTTGACATCTTAGATGAATGGACAAATTCTTTGAAAAATACCACTAACAAACACAAACACAAAATGACATAGAAAATCTGAATAGGCCTGCCTATATACATTAAAGAAATTATATCTGTTATCAAAATCTTCTCAGAAAGAAGACTATAGACCCAGATGACTGCACTAGTGTATTCTATCATATATTTAAGGAAAAAATCTTACATAAATCTTATCGGTTCATAGCAGAGAAAAGAAGTTTTCCCAACTAGTTTTATGAGGTCAGTGTGTCCAAAATATCAAAACCTGACAAGAATATTACAAAATATAGAAAAAAGGAGAAATAAAGATACAGAGAGAGAGAGAGAGAGGCAGAGAAAGAGACAGAGAGAAAGGAAGAAGGAGGGAGGTAGAGGGAAAAATTACAGACCAATATACCTCATGGACATAGATGTAAAATGTCCACAAAATATTAGCAAATCAAATTCAGCTATATATAAAATGGATAATACATTATAACTAAATAGTGTGTATTAAGTTTAGTTTAACATTCAAAAATCAACGTAATTCACAAAAAAGGGGGAAAAGTATATGATAGTTTCAATAGATAAAAATAAAGCATTTAACAAAATTCAACTCATTTATGATTTTAAAAGTCTGAGATTTTTTTATTGGAAAAGCAAGCCCTACTTGGAATACATATTTTTTTAATTTTCAGAGTCCCTTCAATGTCACAAAGAGTAAGTTATTTGAATTTGCAAAAGTTAATGTAGTGGTGGAACACTGATAATCATCATTCAGCAAGGGAACAGGCATGGTAACCAAGTATACCAAAAATTCTAAATTTACTATATTAAATGATTTGCAATTTGAGAGAGAAAGAGCATCCTGAGAATCAGATCTTTAAAAAAAAAAACTCATAAAACTATGAATATAAGGGACTTTCCACAATTTGACAGAGGTCATTGTCAAGAACTGTAAACAGTTTTTCTCTATTTACAAGTTAACAAATCAGCCTGTCATGGATGCTGGCAGAAGACACAAATCTCCTAGGTCCGCTGTAAAGGACAGTTTATTTCTCATAACAATAGCAGTAGCTAGAGTGTTATCATTTTCTTGTACTACTTTCTCAAGCCCCAATTTCATAGGATGACACAATGAGGCCTAGGTGCCACCTGCACACACAGTAGCTTACATTACAGAAGAGAAACACTGAGTTTAGTGAAGTCAAATCTCTTGTAATGGGCTGCAAGCAACCCTGCCCAACATTTGCCCCAAAGGGAGACATTATCATATTGGACAGTAAACAGATCCACCCTTTGCTCTGGAGGGAGACACTATATATTCCAAGGCTTTTTGCTATACAAATATCCTTGAAAAGGTAGTCCGGAACAAAACAGTGCTTAGTATATCTGCTTGCAAGATATGTAGCAACAGGAGACTCATGGAGAACTGTCTCCTCAAAGGTGACATATATCCTATAGCTAACATAACTAATGATAAATATCAAATGCTTTTGCCACAAGATCAGGAGCATGGAAAGGATGCACAGTCATATCGCTTTGATTCAACATTGTACTGAAGCTCCTAATCATTGTAATAAAAACAGAAAAAAGAAATAAAAGCATAAAGTTTAAAAAGCAAAACTATTTCTATATGCAAATGACATAACTGTTCACATGGAAAATCCTACAGAACTCCAAATGACTACTAGAAATAAGTCAATTTAGTTAGTGATAAAGTTACACAATAATATCAGTAATATGAAAAAATCAATTGTATTTTTATTCATACTAGCAGGAATCAAATAGCAGAATACCATTTACAATTATGTAAAAACCAAAATATTCATTCATAAATTTCAGATGTTCAAAACACCTACACTGGAAACTACAAAATAATGCTGAGATACATAAAAGAAGATTTAAATAAATGAAGAGCTTTACCATATTCATGGAGTAGAAGATTCAATCTTGTTAAGATGTCAATTCTCTCCAAATTTATCTATAGATTCAACACCCCCAGTAAAAATTCCAACAGGATTTTTCTTGTAGAAACTGACATGCTTATTTATAATTTTATATGAAAATTCAAAGGACCTAGAATATCCAAAGCAATCTGGGAAAAAGAAGAAAAAATTTGGAGGACATACACTACCTGATTTCAAGTCTTCTATAAAGCTATATCAATCAAGACCAGGTGTATTGGCATAAAAGTTGACAAGTAGATTAAAGATACAGAAGAGAAAATCCAGAAATAGACTCATATTTTTAAGATCATTTGATATTCAACAAAGATGCCAAAACAACCCGATGGAGAAAGGAAAGTCCTTTAAACAAAGGGGATGGGGTGGGGATGGGAGGTGAACATGGACCCATACCTCATCCATATACATAGACTTAAAGTTAAACACAATAACCAAAATGATAGAGTCTTTAGAGGAAAAACAGCAAATAGGTTCATGTTTAAGGGTAGAAAGGTTTTTGAAAAAGGATATAGAAAGCAAAGAAAAAAATGGAAAAATTAGACCTCATCAAACGTAAAAAGTCTATTCCTCAAAAGACAAAACTAAGAAAATGAATAGGCAAGCTATAGACCAGAAGCAAATATCTGAAAAACATACATATGCCAAAGTTCCAGTGCAGGATTTATAAAGAACTACAAATGAAAACTAAAGACTAATAGCCCAGGCAAAATACCTAAATGGACACTTCACAAAAGAATACATATAAATGGCCAGCAAGCAAGCAGAAAAAAACGTTCAACAGTATTAGTCATCAGGGAAATGCAAATTAAAACCTTAAGATCAAAACTAAAGCCACCAGAATGGCTAAAATTAAAGACTGACAACATCGATGTTGGTGAGGTTTTGAAGCAACTAGATCTCTCACGCATTCATGATGGGAAAGTAAAATAGTATCTCATCTTTTTTGTGGTGAGAACATTTAAGATCTACTCTTTCAAGTATATGATTCTGTATTATTAATTATAGTCACTATGCTATACATTAGATTCCCAGAACTTATTCATCTTGTAACTGGAAGTTTGTACTACATCTTGGTTTTCTCCCACTCCCCAACCCCTGGTAACTACAGTCCTAGTCTCTGTTTCTCTGAGTCAGCTTTGTAAAATTCCATGTATAACATGATATAATACAGTAGTTTTCTTTCTCTGTCTGACTTACTTCAATTAGCATAACGCCCTCAAATTCCATCCATGTTGCCACAAACGGCAGGATGTCCTTCTTTCTTTTGGCAAATAATACTCCTGTGTGTTTGTGTGTATACATATGTATGTACACATACATACGTATACATATATATATATATATATATGTCATGTATATATGCACCACATCTCGTTTATTGATTCATCCATTGACACTTGGGCTATTTAAATATTTTGGCTACTGTGAGCAGTGCTACAATGAACATGGCGGTGCATATGTCTCAAGACCCTGTTTTCCTTTCCTTCATATATATACTGAAGAGGTGGGATTGCTGGATCATATGGTAGTTCTAGTTTTAAGGAACCTCCATAATGTTTTCCAGGGTGGCTGAATGAATTTACATTCCCAACACCAGCACAAGAGGATACCCTTTTCTCCACATCCTTGCCAACACTTCCCTGTTGAAGAGGTAGGAAGATGAAGAGAGCCCTCCCAGGCCTTCTGACCTGGTAGGGAGTGCCAAGCACCAGATTCCCTTCTGGTGTTTGCATAGGTGGGAGCTTCCCTAGCTGACCCTGGTGAAAAGAATAGCCTTGAATGATCTTAATCCCAATGGCAAATCTGCTTATAACTTCCAGCTTCCCCTGCTCCCTCTCTAAGCTCATTCTTTGGGTTCTCTCTCTCACTTTTTTCCCCCATTCTTTCCCAACCCAAACATTCTATACCCTCTAGACTGACCTGCTGATCATCTCATCAACGAAGAATGTAGATTCTGAGGTTGACACACTTTGACTCAAATTCTAGCTGTGTTGCTCATTATCTGCGTGATGTGGGACACAAGTTGCTTCACCTCACTAAGCCTCAGTTTTCTCATCTGTAAAAAGGGGGGAACTTGTACATTTCTCAAAGGGTTGTGGAGCTTCAGTGGGCTCATGTTATGATTATTTATTGTTGAATAAAAAACCTTCCTGGATCTTAGTGGGTTAAAAAAAAAAGTATCTCATGTTAGAAAAAGATTTGACAGGATTTTCTGTTTTTGAATGAAACTACATATACATCTACCTTATGATTCAACAATTCTACCCCTAGGAATTTATCCAAAAGTTAAAAACAGGTAATGTCATTAGAATAGCAGCGTAGAAGGATCCTATGCTCGTCCCCCCAACTACATACTGAGGGAAATAACTCTAGGACAACTCCAGAATACAATAAAGTAGCTTCAGAAATCCTGAGGAGCACAAAAACTAAGGACGGCACATAGAAAAGTGTAGAAAGCAAACCTGTGTCATCTCATCCCCCAGTGTGTCACAGCTTATTGCCAAGAGGGATGAGTGTGACCATCCCCTATGGGGAAAAAAGAGAACGAGAGGACCTCAGCAGCCCTAATCACTGCTGAGGACACTCTAGCTTTTGCCAAGGACTCCCACTGTCCACACCTATGCTGAACCCAGCAGATGGAGCTGCCTAGAGTCACCCCCACTGTCCCCTACTCCCTGCTGGGCCCCAAGCAGCAGCTGCATCCTCCCCGCAAGGGCCAGAGCTGCCTCTGTGCAATGCTGCCCCCTCTCCAGGGCCAGAGCCATATGTACACTGCTGGATCCCTCAGTTCCCAGTGCCAGAGCAGACACCCTTCTTCCACAAACATGCACTTGCCCTGGACCCTATCTCTGCAACTGCTACACATGAGCCTGTGCCTGAGACTTCTGCTACACTACTGCTGCAGCAAATGCACATGCATGCTGGACCCACACCCAGAGGTGTCCTGGCTGTGACTTGCTCAAATGAAATAACACAGTAAACAGCAACACAAAAGCATGTGAAAGCACAAATCTCACAAAGGTAAATATATAGACATATGTAGAGCTGTCTATAACACAGTAAAGGTGGTGTATAAATTATTTTTAACCCTAATATAAAGCTTAAACATTTGTTTATGGGTATACAATATAAAAGGAAACCAAATGTCTACAAGAACACAAAGTGCTGGAGGTGGGAAGAGTAAAAGGACAGGGCTTTGTACGAAACTGAAGTTTTGTTATCAATTTAAAATAGAAGGTTATAACTACAAGATATTTTATGCAAGTCTTGAGCTAACCAACAAGAAAACATACAACAGATACACAAAAGATGCAAAATAAATCAAAGCAAATCACTATAAAAAATCATGAGAGGAACAGAGGGACAAAACAACTGAAAGACAAACAGAAAACAACAAAATGGCAATGTTAAGTCATCACTTATCAATAATTTAACTTAAAATATTAAACTCACCAATCAAAAGGCACAAAGTGGCCAAATGAATTTAAAAGACCAAGATCTATCTATATATTGTCTGCAGAGACTTGCTTTTAAATTAAAGATACATGTAGACTGAAAGTGAAGAAATGGTAAAAGATATTTCATACAAATGGTAACCAAAGAAAGCAGATTCACTATACTCATATCAGATAAAATATACTTTAAGTCTAAATCTGTCTCAAGAGACAAAAAAGGTCATTATATAATGATAAAAGAATCAATTCAGGGCTTCCCTGATGGCGCAGTGGTTGAGAGTCTGCCTGCCGATGCAGGGGACACGGGTTCGTGCCCCGGTACGGGAAGATCCCACATGCTGTGGAGCAGCTGGGCCTGTGAGCCATGGCCGCTGAGCCTGCGCGTCCGGAGCCTGTGCTCCGCAACGGGAGAGGCCACAACAGTGAGAGGCCCGTGTACCGCAAAAAAAAAAAAAAAAAAAGAATCAATTCAACTGGAAGATATAAAAATTATAAATACATAACACACTCAACATCAGAGTATCAAAAGTAAATACTGACAGATCTGAAGGCAGAAACTGACAGCAATGTAATAATAGTAGGGAACTTCAATATTCTGCTTACAATAATGGATAGAACATCCATCCATAAAATCAATAAAGAAACAGCTGACTTGAACACTATAGATCAATGGAAGTTCATATACAGGACTTTCTACACAACAGCAGAAGAATACACATCCTTCTCAAGTGCACATGGAACACATTCCCCAGGAGAGATCACAAGTCAACAAATTTAAGAAAACTGAAACCATTCCAAGTATTTTTTATAACCACTTGGAATAAAACCAGATCAATAACAGGCAAGGAAACTGGAAAACTCACAAATACATGGAAATTAAACAACACACTCTTGAACAACGATTGGGTCAAAGACAAAATCAGAAGAAAAGTTTAAAAGTACCACCGGACAAACAAAAATGAAAACACAGCATGCCAAAAACTATGGGATGCAGGAAAAGCAATAATAAGAAGGAATTTTTAGTGATAAATGGCTACGTTAAAAAGAAGAGCACAAATAAACAACCTAAATTTACACCTCAACAAACTAGAAAAAGAACTAAGCCCAAATTCAGCAAAAGGAAGGAAATAACAAAGACCAGAGCAGAAAAAAAAAAATAGAGACTAGCAAGACAATAGCAAAGATCAAAGAAACTTTAGCTAGACTAAGAAAAAAAGAGAGAAGACACAAAATCAGAAATAAAAGAGACATTACAACTGATAACACAGAAATACTAAGGATCATAGGAAACTACTATGAATGATTATATGCCAATAAATTAGATAAACTAGAAGAAATGGATGAATTACTAGAAACACATAAACTATCAACATTGAATTATGAAGAAACAGAAAATCTGAACAGAACAATAATGTGTAAGGAGACTGAATCAACAATCAAAACCTCCCAACAGAGAAAAACCCAGGACTGTCTGGTTTCACTAGTGAATTCTACCAAACATTTAAAGTAGAATTAATACCAATCCTTCTCAAAGTCTTCCAAAAATTTGAAGAGGAAGGAACACTTCCAAACTTACTTTATAAGGTTAGCAATATCCTGACATCAAAACCAGACAAGAACACTGCAAGAAAAGAATATTATAGGGCAATATCCCCAATGAACATAGATGCAAAAATCCTCAAAATATTAGCAAACCAATTTCAACAATACATTAAAGGAATCATACACCATGATCAAGTGAGATTTATTCCTGGGACGCAAGGATGGTTCAACATATGCAATTCAATAAATGTTACATCGCATTAACAAAATGAAGGATAAAAATCACATGATCATCCCAATATATATTGCAGAAAAAGCATTTGATGAAATTCAACATCCTTTCATGATAAAAACTCTCAACAAATTAGGTACAGATAGAAGGTATCTCAACATAATAAAACCCATTTATGGATAAGCCCACAGCTAACATCATACTCAGTGGCAAAAAGCTAAGATCAGGAACAAGACAAGGATGCCCATTATCACCACTGATAGAAAATTCAACAGCAAAAAACAACAAAAACAAAAACACAACCCAATTGAAAAATAAGCAAAGTACTTGAATAGATATTTTTCCAAAGAAGACATCCATATCGCTAACAGGTACATGAAAAGATGCTCAACATCACTAATCATCAGGGAAATGCAAATCAAAACCGCAATGAAGTATCAACTCACATCTGTTAGGATGGCTATTATCAAAAAAACCAGAGATAACAAAGGATGGTGAAGATACAGAGAAAAGGAAACACTTGTACATTGTTAGGGAATGTAAACTGGTACAGCCACTATGGAAAACAGTATGGAGATTCCTCAATAAATTAAATAGAACTACCGTATGATCCAGCAATCCCATGTCTTTGGGATATATCCAAAGGAAATAAAATCATTATCTCAAGGAGATATATGTACTCTCATATTTGTTGCAACGTTATTCACAATAGCCAAGATTTCAAAACAACCCAAATGTTCTTTGAAGGGGATGTGGTATATGGGGATTGGAATTCTGGAGTCCACTGGTATCTAACCCAGCATAGGCTTTTGACCTCTATTTAGTGAATGAACGTATTTGGGCTCTGTAGTGGTAGTTGTAGCAGCAGCAATATCAAGGGGAATAATAATAATCATAACAACAACAATTTTCTTTAGCATTTTCAAAATGTGTTCACTGTGGTTGTCATGGAGGCATGCCACTCAAATCTCCCTTCTGGAGAGAGCCTCCTGCAAGGAATGTAATAAGCTGATGGCTTCCACCTGCCACACCTTTGGGATCTGCACACAGCAGTAGAACCAGGACATTCCTGGCAGATGGGGTGCTTCTCTAATAGGCAATCTGTGCTCCTGGATCCCCATTAATCTGTCTGACACTTTCTTGGAGCTGCACTGCAAGATGAGACTCTTTCTCCCCAAGTGTCCTTTCTTCTCTTTCTCTTTTCACAGCTGTTTCACCTGCATCGTGGTCTCTCCTCGACTACTGTTAATATATACACTGCAATATTATTCAGCCTTTAAAAAAATAGGAAACCCTGTCATTTGCAACAACATGGATTAATCAGATGGGCATTTCACCAGAAATAAGCCAGATAGAAGACAAATACCTCAGGTTATCCTTTATATGTGGAATCTTTAAAAAAAAAAAAAAAGGCAAACTCATAGAAATAAAGAGTAGAATGGTGGTTTCCAGGGGCTGGGAGAAAAGGGGAGAGGTTGGTGAAAGGTTATATAAACTTTGTTATTAAATGAATAAGGTATGAGGATCTAAGGATAGCACGGTGACTACAGTTGATAACAGTGCATTGTACAGTTGAAATTTAGGCAAGAAAATAAATCTTAAGCATCCTCACCAAAAAAAGGAAAAAAAAAAGTAAATATGTGAGATGATGGGTGTGTTGTGAGAATCCTTTACAAATTATATATCAAACCATCACATTGTATACTCTAAATACATTAAAATTTTATCAATTATACATCAATAAAACAAAAAAAATTAATCCATTCTCATTTTAGAAAAGTAGATATGAAGGACATAGCTCAGGGAAAATGTCAGGTGATTGAAACAGCAAATAACTGCAAGCAAACACTGGGTGAACTGGATCTCACTGTTCTTCAATAAATGAAGGGGTGAGGATCTCAAACATAAAGGATGTTGACCAATATCATCCACCTCCCTCCCCTATTAAGATAAAAAACGCAAAGAGAAAGTGGGAGAAGCAGTTTTTGATAACTCTGCCATATCCAGAAGGCTTAAATGCTTAATCTTGTGCTATTCCACTGCCCTCTGCTGGATGTGATAATTCTGACCTCAAAACCAGAAGTTCTAGAGTGGCAGCAATTGTAATCATTATCGTCATCACACTAGCTACAGCATGAATGTCAAGCACTGTGCTAAGTGCTTTACATGCATCATCATCTTCAACCCTCCTAACAATTCTATGGCTAGAAAATGTTAGCCTCTCTTTGCAGGTGAGGTATCTGGAGGTTCAGAACCAAGGTCACACAATCAAAGGGAACTGGGAATTCAATATTGGCTCTAGAGACGGCTCTTAGCTACTTCCTCTTCCCTAAATATAAACTTCATGCTATCAGCTGTACTGGGAGACAAATCTGAAAAGGTATTACCTTCTGAGACCAGTTGATTCACTATTAACAATGGAATCACAAAAATGATTTTTATTTTAAAAAGCTCCCCCAAAATATCTTCCTCTAATTTTTCCTTAAGAAGCCCCAAAATTTATCAAAAAGGAAGTTTACTCCTCAACTACGGGCAAGAGAGTGTTTCTCAAGAATTTCTCAAAGTGTGATCCATGAATGAACCTCCTTCATTAAAATCTTGTGAGTTGCTGGTTCAATACACAGAACCCCAGGCACCAGGATGTGTCACGGAAGTAGAGAGGACAGGACTTGCCGCTGAGACATGTGATATGTATTAGTGGGAGAGGGGTGGACAGAGAGAAAGAGTATGACTCCAGGAATTTTGGCTCAGTAACTGGGGGGGCTGGTAGTGACGTCAAGTGTGGAAAATTGGAAGAAGTGAGTGGTTTTTTATTGTTAGCAGTTCAGTTGTGGTAGTTGCTGTTTGGCAGTGAATATAAAATCAGGAGTTTGGGCTTAGACATGTTATGTTTGAGATGTCAAATAGGATAACCAAATAAAAACGGAAAACAGAGGAAACTACAAAGGAAATAACTAACTTTTAAAACTTACAATATGTTTAAGATCTATCCATGTTGTTTCATGTGTATCTATTATGTATCCAATTGCTGTACAGTACCTGGTATCCCTACCAATGATTAATCCCCAGATTGCTTCCAACTCCTGTCACCATAAACAAAACAGCAATGAACATTCTATAGGTTCCCTGTAATATAATAAGAAATATATATGTTGGTCTCTGTCTCCAGTTCCTAATACAGGGCTCCTAAGATCCTTAAAAATTCCTAAGTGATAAGAGCACTAAGAATATCTTTGGACTTCCCTGGTGGTGCAGTGGTTAAGAATCCTCCTGCCAATGCAGGGGACATGGGTTCGAGCCCTGGTCCGGGAAGATGCCACATGCCGCGGAGCAACTAAGCCTGTGCACCACAACTACTGAGTCTGCGCTCTAGAGCCTGCAGGCCACAACTACTGAGCCCATGTGTCACAACTACTGAAGCCCGTGTGCCTAGAGCCCGTGCTCCCCAACAAAGAGAAGCCACCGCGATGAGAGCCTGCGCACTTCAACGAAGAGTAGCCCCCGCTCGCCACAACTAGAGAAAGCCCGCACGCAGCAACGAAGACCCATTGCAGCCAAAACTAAATAAATAAAATAAATACATTTAAAAAAATAAAATATATTTTAAAAAATAAAGTTAAAAAAAAAAAAAGAACATCTTTTGTTCTGTCAAGGTAATTCTAGGTGGACTCTTTAATCGGGGCTCATAACCAGAAAGACAAAGCCATGATTAGAAGCTTAGAATTTTCAGCCCCACCTCCCCATCCTCCAGAGAGGGAAGAAGGGCTAGAAACAGAGTTAATCATCAATCATGCCTATGTGAGGAATCCTCTATAAAATCCCAATAGTATGGTGTTTGGAGAGCTTTCAGTTTGGCGAACACATCCACTCTGAGAGGGTGATGTCCCCGCACTGCACAGCAACAGAAGCTTCTGGACCCAGGACCTTCCTAGACCTCACCATTCATCTAGCTGTTCATCTGTATCCTTCATGTCCTTTAATAACTGAAAAATGTTGTGTTTCCCTGAGTTCTGTTAGCCACTTCAGCAAGATAATTGAATCTGAGGAGACATACTTAATGTGACCAGGTACTACCAGATTCCTCTCTAAAATGGCTGTACCACAAAGGAAACCATTGACAAAATGAAAAGACAACCTACTAAATGGGAGAAAATATTTGCAAATGATATGACTGATAAGGGGTTAATATCCAACATATACAAATAGTCCATACAACTAAACATCAAAAAAACAAACAACCCAATTTAAAAATGGGTAGAAGGACAGAATAGACATTTTTCCAAAGAGGAAATGCAGATGGCCAACAGGCACATGAAAAGATGTTCAATATCACTAATCATCAGGGAAATGTAAACCAAAACTACAATGAGATATCACCTCACACCTGTCAGGATGGCTATCACCAAGAAGAACACAACAGGGCTTCCCTGGTGGCGCTGTGGTTGAGAGTCCACCTGCCGATGCAGGGGACATGGGTTCGTACCCTGGTCTGGGAAGATCTCACATGCCGCGGAGCGGCTGGGCCCGTGAGCCATGGCCGCTGAGCCTGCGCATCCAGAGCCTGTGCTCTGCAACGGGAGAGGCCACAACAGTGAGGCCCGCGTACTGCAAAAAAAAAAAAAAACAAACAAAACACAACAAATGTTGGCAAGGATGTGGAGAAAAGGGAACTCTCTCACACTGTTGGCTGGTATGTAAACTAGTGCAGTCACTGTGGAAAACAGTATGGAGGTTTCCCAAAAAACTAAAAATAGAGCTACCATATGACTCAGCAATTCCACTCCTGAGTATATATCCAAAGAAAATGAAAATAACTCAAAAAGATACATGCACCCCAATGTTCATAGCAGCATTATTTACAATAGCCAAATACAGAAGCAACCTAAGTGTCCCTCAGCAGATGAACAGATAAAGAAGATATAGTATATATACACAATGGAATACTACTCAGCCATAAAAAAGAATGAAATTTTGTCATTTGCAACAACACAGATGGACCTGGAGGATATTATGCTACGTGAAATAAGTCAGCGAAAAGACAAATACTATATGATATCACTTATACGTGGAATCTAGAAAATTTTTAAAAAGAACGAATATAACAAAACAGAAAGAGACTCACAGATATAGAGAACCAACTAGTGGTTACCAGTGGGGAGAGGGTAGGGAGGAGGGGCAAGTCAGGGGTAGGTGATTTAGAGGCACAAACTACTATGTATGAAATAAATAAGCTACAAGGATATACTGTACAGCACAGGGAATATGGCCAATATAACAACTTTAATTGGCATATAACCTATAAAAATACTGAATCATTATGTTGTATACCTGAAACTAATATTGTAAATCAACTATACTTCAATAAAAAAAGAGGCAAGAACAAAAATAAAATGCACAAACAGCTCAAAAAAAATCTGTAGTTTTGTAGTATTGTATCAATGTTAATTTCTTAGTTTTGATAAATATATCATGGTTATATAAAATATTAACATTAGAGGAAGCCAGATGAAGGGTGTATAGGACTTGCAATTTTTCTGTAAATCTAATATTATTTCAAAATAAAAAGTTATAAAACAAAAGAAAAAACCATTACCATTTGCTACTACTTATGCAAATTGAATGTTTAAAAATGCCACAAAGCTAATATAAAAAATAAACTAGGTGCAAAGACTTGTAAGATTGCCGTGCGTAATCTGAATCCCAATTCTAAGTTCATTAAAACAACTTTGTTTATCAAACCAACTCCATTTTTCTTAATGAGTGCTAGAAATCTGAACACATAAAAACACATTTATACCATTAACATATCCACTTTTAGAGTCATGTACCACAATGTTCACTGCAGCACTATTTACAAAAGCCAGGACATGGAAGCAACCTAAGTGTCCATCGACAGATGAATGGATAAAGAAGATGTGGCACATATATACAATGCAATATTACTCGGCCACAAAATGGAACAAAATTGAGTTATTTGTAATGAGGTGGATGGACCTAGAGTCTGTAATACAGAGTGAAGTAAGTCAGAAAGAGAAAAACAAATACCGTATGCTAACACATATATATGGAATCTTAAAAAAAAAAAAGGTTCTGACAAACCCAGGACAGGAATAAAGACGCAGATGTAGAGAATGGACTTGAGGACACGGGGAGGGGAAAGGGTAAGTTGGGATGAAGTGAGAGAGTAGCACTGACATATATACACTATCAAATGTAAAACAGATAGCTACTGGGAAGCAGCTGCATCGCACAAGGAGATCAGCTCAGTGCTTTGTGACCACCTAGAGGGGTGGGATAGGAAGGTTGGGAGGGAGGGGATATGGGTATGTCTGTATACATACAGCTGATTCACTTTGTTATACAGCAGAAACTAACACAATATTGTAAAGCAATTATATTCCAATAAAGATGTTAAAAAAATCCACTTTTGTTTTATGCATTAGGCACCCATGTAAAGATTTCAATTGGAAAAAAAGATCTTCTGATTTATGCCACCTAGTGGTGATTGAGATAAATATGACTGCCGGCTTAAAAAAAAATGATTTGAAGGTATCTGTACTATAAATAAGGCTTAACTGGGAGAAAAATGTTGACAATGTGATAACATCTATTACTACATATCATTTAGATTACAGGTATTCAAAAATAGGATATTTCAGTAAAATCAGTTGGGAAGATTAATTCAAATAAAGCCAGAAGAGTAGCTTGCTGCCTACATGAGCAAGCAGGATATCTGATGTGTATTCTAAGATGACACCCATGTTTACATCTATTATGCCATATCAAACACCACCTTAATTCTATCAAGATTTTCATTATGGAGAGCTCCTTAAAACACAAAAATTGGGTTACAATTGGAAAAGGGGTAAAAATAAAGGGGCATTGAAGGTAAGGCAAGTATTCTTGAATGATGAGGAATACAAAAATAAACCAAGAAACGAAGGTTCCTTAGAGGCCGGGTTAGCCACTCCCACTATGTGCAAGACAGAAAGAAAGGGGACGAGGGGGCAATGTGGGGTACGAAGAGAATGTAAGAGGAATCCTCAAAGGGCCTGGGTTCTACTCCTCGGCTCTCAGCGGGTGTCCCTGAGTAGAACCTCACTTAACCTTTCTGAACTCCCAGACCCATATCTGTAAACTGATGTGATACAACAAAGGGATCCCTTTAAATTCTAATATTCTATCAGGCAATCACCATAGGAAAAATATTCCTGAATCTTTAATAAAAAAATAACTTTGGTGATACAAACTTAGTAAAACAATCCAGAAAGAAAATAAGTAACAGCACTTAACGCATTTCCTGGCACACAGTAAGTACTTCATCAATATTAACTACTAGCAGATAGGAGACTTAGGGAGATGGTCAGAGAGGGGAAACAAAAGGAACAGAAAGAAGAAGGGAAGGTGAGTCTAGCATGAAGTATTTTCTAGCCCCAGCTCTCACATTATTACACATTTAAATACCTTCCTCATAAGTGTGAACCAAAAATACTCTTACCATCATTCTGTATGAGATACTTCTACACTTGAAGAATTATCATCTTTTGATAAGAAGCAAGAAAAACGGTCTCTTTACACTCATTTTATTAAACAAATAAGGCTGGTAGAGGAACTTTTATTTAATGCATAAACATATAATTGTCTTTATTAGAGAAATTGTACATATCGGTGAATATGGTCAATGGTCACATCTATGGGTTAATTCTTTAAAAATCAGAACCAATAATTAGGATAGATTCTATGCTCTCTTTGTTACATTGTGAAGTGTCTTGTGTAGTCATATTCTATTGTTGGAATGACAGCTTGTACAAATTTCAAGAAAATTAGAAGATACCTAAAGGTCTTTAGCTAAGGAAAACAGATTGGTAAATACTTCTATGATTTAAGCTAACATTGTAAATATCCATTTTATTAAGCAATAACTCCTCAGAAAAAATACAGAAGACAAAATCTTAAATCAAGTATATTATATTAAAAAAATTCATTCATGCAGTTGGTGTCTATTCAGCATGAGGCTCTCTATAAGAATGACTGACCCGGCCGCATTTAATATTTGCATGTAAGACTTCTTAATGAGTACAAGTTCATATTAGCCCAAATATTTTAATATAAAAATAAGGACAAGGTTGTACATGTTTAAATGATTGGGAGATGGTCTTTTTATTGCCTATAAGTTTGCTAGAGTATGTTAGAAAACGAGACAGTGTAAAGAATATAAAAATACTGAAGGAAAAGAACAAAAAATAAGTAAAAACCCTCCATAAGGAATGATTCTTGGTTAGTATATGTACTTGCCATATACTATACTGGAATAGTCTTTAATAAATCTGCTATACTGGACTGTCTTTAATAAATTCCTGAATTTTTTTCTATGTTCCACTGCACTTAGAAACATTAAGAGATTAATTTTTCTCAGGGGAATTGATGACAATTATGAATTATATATAGAGTCTTCCAAGTTGCTACACAGCTTCCAAAACAGAGATAAATGCTCAAATTATGCATAATAGAATTTTAAGAGTAATTCTGGTTTGGACCAAAAGTTCTTGGTTTGTTTCAGTATCAAATCAGCCCAATGTTTCTCTGAGGCACACATTCTATTAGCAATGCTTAGTTTATCTGTAGTTCCAACACAGTGGTGACCCCTCAGTCTACACCTAACACTGAGTGGCAGGGACCACCAAGTCGAATGTCAATCTAGCATCAAACTAATTCAAGCTATTTGGTATTTAAATCATTGACTCTTGACTGCTTTTGATGAATCCATGCTATGGGTACGTGTATTTCAGGATCCAGTAGTTTACTTAATTCCTCTTGCTAACCCCAGAGAAAGAAAGAGGTGCTCTTATCTGGAGAAAAATGAAAATACTACATTTGAAGACAACCTGAAATAGATTTCAGGTGCTTTACTTTTTAATTAACCTATTTATTTAATCTGAATTCTTTCTTTGCTTCAGAGACCTCAGACTGACAAAACCCAACTTTACTTTTACCTGATAGAAAAGTACGTTTTTGATAACATGTTAAATCAGAAATATACTTGAAAAGATATTCATGTGTTATCCTCTAAATTCACAGGTTATTCATCTTTCATCAACAGATTAAGCACTTTGAGTTTCTTTTCCATAAAGAGTTCACAGTTGTGGAATTGCATACTCTCAGCCACTGCCTCAACAAACAAAAGCACTGGCAAGATGCTACCTAGAAGTACATATTGCTCTGAAGCTCTGTAACAAGGCAGAGCTAACTGGTGCACACAGGGACATGTACTTATCAACTGAACAAGGCCAGAACTACCACAATGTAACATTTTCTAAATAAATTAAGGACTCCCATTAAGACTTCCAGATGTGTGGGGCTAAAATAAGTTATACTACTGTGCCTTAAAGTTTATACTAAATTTCCCAAAAAGGGGGAAAAAAAATCCCAGAAGCAATTTTCCTCTAGTCGCATACACAGGTAAGGATACATATGAACACCAAGTTCTCCCCCTCCTTCTGCAACAGTCTCAATGATTTTCTTCATCACCTCAGCATGCCTAAAAGCAAAAGAACACATCTTATTAGTATAGATCAATTGGATCAAAGTAGGAAAAGCAAGCTTTTGTTTGCGAAGAAACCTACATTATTACACCTACGTTATTACTGCCTGTGAATTAATTTTAATATGTAATAGTACTATTGTAAAATATTCTCCTCCCTACTCCCCAACAAGCCAGATTGTTGAGTCATGCAGACAGTTTTATTGTAGCCATGGTAGTCACAAATGAACACAATGGGACTAGTTAGCTTTCCTATAATGGGGGTGGAAGGGAGGTAGGGCAGAAAATCAGAGAAAGGGAAATCATGCCAGGGCATAAATGCAGAGCAAGGGCTTTCTGCTCTGAGAAACAAAAAAGAACCTAAACAGGCAAATTCAAAAAAGCTACATGGTTAACAGCTGGTCAAAAAAAACACAAAGATATTTATAAGGCTGTGATTTTGACTGTTTCAATGTTTAACAGAGAGTAAACCAAAACTGAGTTAAAGAAAAGCCAACTGGTCAGAGTTAAGAGGTTTATATATATATTTTTTCAGATTAAAATTATCTGATTCTATTTAGAAAAATTTTTTTGGCTTTATATAAAGAAGGATATTTATCTGAAGTTTTCCACAAATTTTTTTGTGGCCAACTGGTGAATCTCCTATGCTATAGAAAAAGGTGGCATCAAAGTAATTGCCTGAGCATATAATTGAGAAAAGGGCACTGTACAAAAGAAATGAACTTTTACACATATCCTGGCTTAAATAACACCACTTCAATTTTTATGAGTACAACCTTCATGAAAGAGGCAGTCAACTTAGAAGATGAGAATAAATGTATTGGCCCTGAGAATATGAAGACATAATCTGAGGCAGCCAACGGCAAGGCCTAAAATGCCCTTGCAGTCTCATTTTACAGGGCCCCAGCTTTTTTTTGCCTTATTTATATTATATTCCATAATACAGTCATTTACTAAAATGTTTAACATCACCAGTTAAATTACTTATCTCTTTTTCTCACTGAGTAAAGTTTATACTTCAGAAAGAGACCTGCCTCAGTTTGATTAGCTCTGTCCTAAACTCTCAAGCCATAAGAGGATCCAAAAAAATAACTCTCAAAAATGAAAACCTTTTAGATTAGGTAATTTTAGATAGTTTTAGTTTTAAACTAATGACTCTCGAAATACTTTTCATAGTTAGCATTATTAACACTCTTAATATAAATAAACTTGAAAAATGAACTAGACTTCCTATGGGATAGATTTTTGGAATAAAAAGGTTGTTAAAAATGAGAAGAAAATATTAAAGGATTTTTTAAAACAAGACTGTTGCCTCTAATTAGTCAAAGGAATATCAGAGTTTTCATCTGAAAAATACTGTCACCAAAATTGCTCAATGATTTGTAGAAGTTACCCATTAGAAATAACTGAAAGAATTTAGCATGTAATTTTTTTTTAAGGAAAATTCTAAGCAGATCATATATATAGATTCAGTTTCACTTATTTGGCCCTGTGAAAACACATTAATACAAAGAAATCCCAAATTATAAAATGTACTTGATTTGGTAGGGCTGAAAACCTCTTAATTGAAAAGTAAAGGAATAGAAATTCTACATACATCTCCCTTCACTAACCAATAAAAAGAGATAAATAGGTCACCTAGAAAAAGCACAAAGTTAACTTTACATTGCACATTCGCAGAAAGATATATCACAATAGAGCAAGCCATGTCTAAATGATTAGTATTTTTTAATCTAAAAAGGATCTTCCAAAGTATTCTTGGAGCTAATAACAGGAGTGAAATCACAAAGATCTATACTATAACTAAACATACACAAAGGACAAAAATTATTCTTAATGAATTTAAACTTAAAGGAAATTGGTAAGGTTTTTTTTTCTTTGTCTTATTATTTAAGCACAAAAACATTCCTAAGGAAGACAAAAGAGAATTTTATTTATTAAGTAAATTTTTTCTGTTCGGGCACCATGTTTATACAGACTCCCAAGTAGTAAATCCATGAAGTATACACACACACACACACACACAAATACACACACACACACACAGACACACCTGCATGGGTGAACTGAACACATAGGAGGTGGTGGAAGATGAGGGTGATTTTCAATGGTCACTGTTTTCTTCACATGATCTTGACTGATGTCTTCATACATGTGCTCAACTGTTAAAGGCTGCCGTTGCTAAAACCATAAAAAGTGCTTCATTTGAAATTACTGTTTAAAAACTTTTAGGCCTAAACTTAAGGGTTTATACTTATCCCCACCTCCCACATCACTTGCAGTTCTGAATTCTATACTATTTAGAATCACCAGATTATTTTGGGCCAAGGATTTATTTACACCAAGTAGGGAGGGAGGGAGGAGAGAGTCTGTCCATCAAGGTTATGTGACATCAGCCACCATCTAATACAGAAAAGATCCTACAAAAAGGCAGGTTCATGGCTATCAAAACATTTTATAACTTTCTAACATCTTTTAGGCCGATTTTGTTTTATTTTCTTGTTTCCCATTTATAGTCATTGGAATGACAGGTTAAACAAGTTACTTTTATTTCAGTTATCCTTTAATTCAATTAAGTGAAATTCTTAAGGAAAAAAACTACATGCAATATGATCATTCTACAAATGCCTATATATCCAATAGATATAATCTCAAACAAAATTTAATACAACAAACCAACTTCAATTTTCCTCACATTTTGAAGGGATAAATAAGCTCAGGGACCAAGAAATAAATGTAACAGATTATTTCTGTTTAATTCTTAGCAGTGGTGGTGTTACAATGGATAATTCAGTTTCTTCAAAATAAGAATCAAACTCAACATAAATCACAAAATTATAAAACAAATGATTTGTAAAATTTAAAAGGCAAAAGTATATATCCATGGGCCTAATGACAAAAGAATTCAACACAAAAATTTAAAATATTTACATTAAAATGTCTTTCTTTATTTTTACCTCATCATAGCCGAACAACCATAGTCGTGGTGTCTGGTAGTATTTATCATAAGTGATGTAAAGGTCATAAGTTCTGGTTTGCAAAATAGCATCTTCACCTCCAGCATCAGTTTTAGCTTTACAAGCTTCTACTAGTTTCCTTGTATCTAGAGTAGCCTGGTAATAGTGGAGAAAAATTTACAACCATTAAATTCACTATGAATGTCTTGTTTTAGAAAATCTATTTTTCCCATCCCATATATTTTTTATTCAACAGCAGATATAACAAAATTTAAAGCTAAAATGTTATATACTGTAAACAATGTACACATATTAAAAACTCATTTGATAGATCAAGATATTAAGAACACCAATCCCCAAGTTTACTCATTAAAAATTAACTAAAGAAGAAACTTGATTTACAAACCTCATCTGTTTCCAACAATCCACTCTCTTCATATTCTGTTTAAAAAAGCAACAAAAGACTAATCAAGTTCGAAGTAATTTCCTAAACCAAATTACATATTACTTCAGAGTATCATTCAAAACCTGGGGTTTTGCTTTTGTTCTGACTGAAGATATTGAATAAACATGAGGGAGCTAATTCTATACTTCCAAAGCAGCAGACACTTTACCTGACAAAGCCAGAGAAAGTTAGCAGGCTTAAGGCTTGGCCTGTGCTACAACAGTCTATTACTAATACCAACTGGCACAATAATACTGCAGAGCCCTAGGTGACTCCATAGGGTGCACAAGGCTATTTATAGAATTGCATAAAATGTGCTCGTTAAAGACATCACTGACTTCCACTTGGCTGAATCCAATCCAATTCCCAGTTTTCATCTTAATTGACCTCTCAGGAACATCTGGCATGATTTATTCCCTCTTCCTTGGAACGTTTTCTTTCCTCAGCCTTTAAGATACTACATTTTCCTGGCTTTCCTCCCACTTCACTAGCTTCTCCTTCACTATCTCCTATGCTGGTTCCCCTTCATCATCTATAGTAACTACGGGCTCAGTTTTTGGACCTTGTCTCTTCTTTATCCACACTTACTCCCTTGATGATTTCATCTAGTCCCAAGGGCTTTAAATGCTGATGACTCTTAAATTTATTCCCTGACTGCAAACATGGATACCTAATTGTTTACTTAGGACTACAATGAGTGACTAAGGAGCAGAGCAAATATCACATGTCAAAAACTGAGCTCCTGACTCCCCCTCCAAAGCCATTCACTCCTACAGTTTTCCCCATCCCAATAATGACATCTTTCCAGACATTTGGGTCAAAAACCTTGGAGTCACACTTGAGTACTCTCTCTCCCTCATGTCACATCCAATCCAGCAACAAATCCTTTTTCGGCCCTACCCTCAAAATATGTCCAGAATCTGCAGCTTCTCATCACTTCCAATTCCTACTTGAGGCCATGCCACAGTCATTTCTTGCCTAGATTATCAAAATAGCCACCTAACTGTTGTCCCTATCCCTTCACTCTATTCTCAACACTGAAGTCACAGTGATTCTGTTGAGATGTTAAATCTCGTTCTCAGCTGTTCCTCTACTTAGAAAAACCCTCCAATGGCTTCTTGTCTCACTCTGAGTTAAAGCCAGGGCCCTACACGATCGGGTCCCCGGGTTACCTCTCTGACTCCATGCCTTATTACTCTCCCCTCTCTAGACATAGGCGCCTCCTTGCAGTATTTTATACAAGCCACACATGCTCCCACTTCAGGGCCTTTGCACTCTTCCTCAGATATCCAAACAGCTTGTCCGTTCACTTCCTGCCAGACTTTACTTTAAAGGTATATCCTCAATGAGGTTCTTCCTTGACTAACCTATTTAAAAATTACAACACTCATCGTACTACAAGACTCCCTATCCCCTCCCACCTTTATTTTTCTCCCTAACACTTATAACCATCTAAGACAGTATATATTTTGCTTATCTACTGTTTTTTGTCTGTGTCCCCTAAATCAAATGTTAGCTCCGTGAGATCATGTCTACTGCTTTGTCTCCAGCACCAAATACAGTGTCTGATACATAGATACTGTATTGCTATAAATATTTGATGAATGATGGATGAAAATTAACTGTTATATTAGATACCAACAACACTGTTTTTAAGCAAAATTCCATATATAGCAATTGTTTCTTTAACTCTATCCAAGGGAAATGTAACAAACATACTAAAAGGCTGCCAGATATTTAAGGCAGTCCCACAGCTTGTACTCTAAAAACAGTACTTTATTCATAAGGTTCCCCACTCCAACCGGGACAACTGTATGCCATTCAGAGACAAATGGAACCCAGAAAGAGTATTTGTACAGAAGGTGGTTCTGACAATTATGAGACATCCACGTAGAAATGAAACTAAACAGGTAGATATGAAATTCAGGAGATCTGGGTTGGGGGTTTAGACATGGATGTCTTGAGCGCAGAAATGGTATATGAGGTTGCTGTGAGCAATTTCGGTTACAAGTAACTCATTTGGATTTCCTCAAAGAATAGGAGTACACGGTGGAAATAAGGACAAGACTCTTACTAGAATTCAGGAACAGATATACAGCTAGGTTTCACAGAAACTCAAAGTAATTTAGGAAACAAAACTAAAAAAGGTACTTTTAAGTAAAGGCTACTCTGGTTGATTAGGCTATGCTGTCACCTCCTCATCATCCAACACCACTTGCCATTATGGTGCTTCAACTCTACTGACACTACCTTCTACATTTGCATTCTCTCTCACTAAATCCTATGTATTGGGGGAATTTAGCCACCTTACAGCCTCCAAAATATCTGCCCTGTCTTTTTTAAATCCTCTTCCTTTTTCCAACTAACCCTCTCTCTATACATACACATATTCATATTTAAACTCTCATAGAGAATCTAATGTAATTTATATACCATTTTTCCTGTTGTAAACAATTCTGTGCCAGACCACAGTATTCAATTACAGAAGTCATAAGAGTAGATAAAAATCTACCTGGGAGTGAGCAGAAAAAAAAAAAAAGTGAAACCCCATGAAATAGTAACATTTAACAGTGAAGCAGAAGTAAAAGAGCCCAGCAAGATGACTTTTTACAAGAAACAGTCAAGGAAAGAGGAGGGAAATCCTGTGTCAAAAAATCAAGGGAGGGGCTTCCCTGGTGGCGCAGTGGTTGAGAGTCTGCCTGCCGATGCAGGGGACACGGGTTCGTGCCCCGGTCCGGGGAGATCCCACATGCCGCAGAGCGGCTAGGCCCGTGAGCCATGGCCGCTGAGCCTGCGCGTCCGGAGCCACAACGCAACGGGAGAGGCCACAACAGTGAGAGGCCCATGTAATGCAAAAAAAAAAAAAATCAAGGGAGGAAAAAAAAGAGGAAATGGTTAACAGAATCAAAGCCGTATACTTTTAGACCCGTATTACTGTGTTCTGTTAGTACAGTGGGTTTCAATCTCTTGTAACAATGATTCACTAATACAGTGAGTCTCAGCTAGCAATCCTAGGAAGGCACTTCAGATTTTCAGGGAGCAGTGGGGGGATTCCATGTAGTTCAAAAGGCCCCATTAAGAATCACTATCATAAGGTTTTAGTAGTAAGATGTTATCAAAAAGGAAAAAGAAAATACTAAATGCCAGAACAAATTTTGTTCTGTTCTGAAAGAATTTAAGAATTAGCTTAAGAATCTGTGTCTTACGGCTGTACCCAGCATTAAAGATTTATGATCAGTACTGATCTCAGCAGAAATAATGCTATCACAGCTATGCTCTGGGTGAAGTAGAAGAGTCTAAGACCAAGATAAGTTCTGTGCTGATTAAATTTAAACTAAACAAATCCTCTCTAGGCTGTTAAATGTTAAATTTAGAACTCAATGGAGTAGAATTCTTAACTCACATCAATTACACCAATTCTAAAAGCAATATTCTATTGTGAGTAAAGCAAATCCAGAACACGATACCTTCCATATCTGCAGCTTCTCCTTCATCTTCCTCTTCCTCCTCCTCACATAATGCTGAGCAATCCTGGAGTTTTATACTGTCCTTTGAAATTGATTATATTTAAAGTCACTTAAATATGTTCATTAGTTCAAATACTGAGCACCCACATGCCGGCAGTGCTAACTAACCACTGTAAAAATAAGAGTGATAAGATAGTTCTTATGCTCAAGAAACTCCTCCATCAGATGACAAACCCATAAGCCAATCTTTAAGAGTGATGTGCTAAGTGCTGTGACTGAAAAATATAAAAGTACCATAGAAGCACCAAGTCATCTAAAAAAGTTGCCAGTTGCACTTCCAACAAAACAATACTTCTAGTTAAGCAATTCATTAGTATTAGAAAACCAATTCAAAGTTAACTTGCACACTTAAAGGAGAAAAAGCTATATATCTATAAATCACAATACATTTATAAGTTAAATTTATTATTATAAATATCATATTCTCTAATTTGTTAACATTCCTGACTGAATTAAGCAATTACAGTTACTAGAACACATAAGATTTCAGTTCTTAACTACATTTGCACTAGAATGAAATAATGCTAATCAAAGCCAAGCCTAATATACAATTATCATTTTCACAAAATTAATATTCTACAAATCTGAAGTCAATGTAGTAGGTAAAAAAATTGGACATTTAGTTTCACCTAATTTATAATTTTACTCTGGATAGCAAGTATTCTAAGCACTAAATTATAAATAATCATGTAAATTCTATATTAAACAGGAAGTGACAGGGAAGATATATTCTAGTTGTAAATTATTCTAAATATTCAACCTTTACTAGGACATAAGAATGTTAAGTGGGATACAAAGTACCATATTAACCATTATTGCATTTATTAAAAATTCTTAAAAGAATTACCATAAACCTATCAAATAATGCTATCCACACTCCTCTGCCATTTATCATTCCCAAAGTCTGAAGCATACATACTAATGGCTGGAGTAAACAGGAGCTTCTGAAGCAGCAAAGCCATTTATGTAATTTTTCCTTTATCATTCAAATTCTCCAAAAAGTAAAACTTCAAAAGGATGAATTCTCAGGCTGAACTGAACCTTAAATCCCTAGCAAGCATAAAATTGTACACAGGGAAAAAAAATATTGTTTTGGTTTCTAACACCTTCTGTTAAGCCCCAGGTAACAAATCCCAAAAGATCCAAATGACAAAAACACATAAAGAAAACTATCTTAAACTAGGAACTGTTGTAGTTGAATGTTTCATAAGGACAAAAGGAACACAATTATTCTGTCCAAATATTCTATCTTCTAAGAGATTTGACTGTGAACAAAATAGTTAAGAAAAGATAAGGGTGAAGGCATTTCGTATTTTTTTCTATATTATTTCAAACAACTATATCAAAAATATGAAGACAACTGTAATCATTCTTTCTCTAGAAATGGAAAAGCTAATGTAATACAGATAGTCTAAATTAACTGAAAACTTTCAAGCAGAAAATTTCTACCCAATTATATATTTTTACCCTTCCTTCAAATAAACTGTACAATGAAACCCATTAAGCTTCCACTCATCCAAAATGTCATGATTTTGGATGACATAAACTAAAGTTTCCTTTAAATTTTCAAATAAAATAAAATAAAACAAAAAAACAAGAATCCTTCAAATTAGCAGTAAATTAAGAAACTACAGAAGAAATGAGTAAATTACTTAATGTTTAAACTACAAATTTAAACACGATACCATCAGCAGCTACTGATCAGCAAGTAAATAAATCCCCTCAAAACCTCCACTTGAAGACCATTCTGTACTTATACTTAAAAAAGCCGTTTCTTTTAAAATGGTCTAGAAATCTTCCCAATTAGTAAAAAAATTTGTAGATTTTAACCAGTTACAATCTCAAAAAATGTTCTTCTTAACCATTTGACAGATTAAAGAAAAGAGAAGCACTAGGAAACAGCAGTGTTTGGGTATGTTGATGTAGAAAAATGAGAGGGAATAAAATAGCTGGAATTTAAAAGAGCTTGATAATAAATAATTAGAGTTTGCATAAAAATGATATGAATAATCTCAAAATAAATATACATGCAAATAACTAGGTCACTGAATTTAGAAACATAAGTAAACAACCAGTACCTTGCTTTCCAGTGTAATCTCCTTAACTGCTTCGGTTATTCCTGCAATACCTGTTTAAAATTCAGCAGAATATAACTAAAATTAAGTTGTAAACATCCTCCATTTACCTGATTTAAGAAATATAAAAATACTTATTACCTAAATTCTCAAAGTTCTCTGAAACGAGGAGGCAATGTTAGCAGCACTTTCACAAATGAACTCTAATAGGAATAAATAATCCCAAAGGGTCCTTTCATATTAAAAATAAAATTAAAATTTTAAATACCAATTTAATATTTTACCATAAATTATCCTACTCTATCATTCCTCATTTACTATTCTTCACTTATTTACTTTCCTTGTGTGAGTCTAAATAAATATTCATCCTCATAAAATGAACAGATTAAGAGATTACAGGAGTCATACAGGGTTGGTCAAAAGGTTCATTCGGTGTTTTCCGTAAGATGGCTCTAATAGCATTTAGTTATCTAACTTCATTCCAAACAATTTTTTTAGATTGTACGTGACAGCTGTCATATCAGCATGCATTTAAAAAAAAAACATCAAAATTGGTGAATTTTTGTGTAGCCATTTTACTGTTGAGGATGGAAGAAAAACAACATTTTCGGCATATTATGCTTTATTATTTCAAGAAAGGTAAAAACAGAAATGCAAAAAAAAGATTTGTGTAGTGTATGGAGAAGGTGCTGTGACTGATCGAACATGTCAAAAGTGGTTTGTGAAGTTTCGTGCTGGAGATTTCTCTCTGGACAATGCTCCACGGTCAGGTAGACCAGTTGAGGTTGATACTGATCAATTTGAGACATTAATTAAGAACAATCAACGTTACACCACATGGGAGATAGCCAACATACGCAAAATATCCAAATCAAGCGTTGAAAATCGTTTGCACCAGCTTGGTTATGTTAATCACTTTGATGTTTGGGTTCCACATAAGATAAGCAGAAAAGACCTTTTTTTTTTTTTTGGCTGCATTGGGTCTTTGTTGCTGTGTGCAGGCTTTTTTTTTTCTCTAGTTGCGGCGAGCAGAGGCTACTCTTTCTTGCAGTGTGCGGGCTTCTCACTGTGTTGGCTTCTCTTGTTGTGGAGCATGGGCTCTAGGTGCACGGGCTTCAGTAGTTGCAGCATGGGGGCCCTAGAGCACACGGGTTTCAAATTCGTGGCACGTAGGCTCTGGAGTGCAGGCTCCGTAGTTGCGGCGCACAGGCTTAGTTGCTCCACGTCATGTGGGATCTTCCTGGACCAGGGATTGAACCCAAGTCCCCTGCAATGGTAGGTGGATTCTTAACCACTGCGAAGTCCCTGGAAAAAACCTTCTTGACTGTATTTCCGCATGCGATTCTGTACTGAAACATAATGAAAACGTTCCGTTTTTAAAACAAGCAGTGACGGGCAGTGAAAAGTGGATACTGTACAATAACGTGGAATGGCAAAGACTGTGGGGCAAGCAAAATGAACCGCCACCAACCACACCAAAAGCCGGTCTTCATCCAAAGAAGGTGATGTTGTGTATATAGTGGGATTGGAAGGGAGTCCTCTATTATGAGCGCCTTCTGGAAAACCAAACGATTAATTCCAACAAGTAATGCTCCCAATTAGACGAACTGAAAGCAGCACTCAGTGAAAAGCGTCCAGAATTAGTCAACAGAAAACACATAATCTTCCATCAGGATAATACAAGACCACATGTTTCTTTGATGACCAGGCAAACACTCTTACAGCTTGGCTGGGAAGTTCTGATTCATCTGCCATATTCACCAGACATTGCACCTTCGAATTTCCAATGATTTCAGTCTTTACAAAATTCTCTTAATGGAAAAAATTTAAATTCCCTGGAAGACTGTAAAAGGCACCTGGAACAGTTCTTTGCTCAAAAAGATATAAAGTTTTGAGCTTCCCTGGTGGCGCCGTGGTTGGGAGTCCGCCTGCCGATGCGGGGGACATGGGTTCGTGCCCCTGTCCGGGAGGATCCCACATGCCATGGAGCGGCTGCGCCCGTGAGCCATGGCTGCTGAGCCTGCGCGTCCGGAGCCTGTGCTCTGCAGCCTGAGAGGCCACAACGGTGAGAGGCCTGCGTACCGCAAAAAAAAAAAAAAAAAAGATATAAAGTTTTGGGAAGATGAAATTATGAAGTTGCCTGAAAAATGGCAGAAGGTAGTGGAACAGAAGGGTGAATACGTTGTTCAGGAAAGTTCTTGGTGAAAAAGAAAAATGTGTCTTTTATTTTTATTTAAAAACTGAATGCTCTTTTTGGCCAACCCAGTATTTATATTTAAACCTGCACTGAAATTTTTTCAACAAGATACTGGTTATACTAAATATGCTATTTAGGGGCTTCCCTTGTGGCACAGTGGCTAAGAATCTGCTTGCCAATGCAGGGGATACGGGTTCGAGCCCTGGTCCGGGAAAATCCCACATGCCGTGGAGCAACTAAGCCCGTGATCCACAACTACTGAGCCCACATGCCACAACTATTGAAGCCCGCGTGCCTAGAGCCCCTGCTGTGCAACAAGAGCAGCCACCGCAATGAGAAGCCCGTGCACTGCAACAAAGAGTAGCCCCTGCTTGCCGTAACTAGAGAAAGCCCACATGCAGCAACAAAGACCCAACACAGCCAAAAATAAAATAAATAAAATAAATTAATTTTTAAAATTTAAAAAATATATGCTATTTGCTTCAGAAATCCTGGACATTCAGAGGTAGTAATATCATATCAGATTTATATAGGACTTTTTATTTTACTGTTTCTATATCTTATATAATCCTTACAAACACTATTCTGTAAGGTAATGATTTCTCCCTATAAAGAAATGAAGTCTCCAGAAAAAGAAAGTAATTTGCATGAATCTCACAGACAGTTACATGAATAATCTGGGACTCAACCCATACCTTTTTGGTTCAATGCTTTGTCCAGTGCACCTCATTAAGCAACTACCTTGGAACCTACTTATCTCAATGAAAGGGACATTAAGCAGATGGCAGCATCATAAGTCAGTTAAACAATATTTCTAATTCAAAATACCCATCAGTGTTCTCAATTAAATAGTTCAAGGATGGGAAATATTAAAGAAAAAAAACCCCTAAATACAAAATATGCTTTGCTCCCTTGTTAATCTTCTAAAGCTTTGATATATCTGTTCAATATATCCAAACCAAAGAATGACTCATTTTCACAAATGGAAAATGTCACAATCCACAGCTCTAGCATAAAACTTTTACTTCACAGTAGTTTTTCTAGAAATTATTTTACGATAGGTATGATTATTTTATAACAGTAAAGCCCAAATATTAACGTAATAAATTGCTATTACAAAACAATTCACTGAATCTACTACATAGAAACAAAAGAAAATAAATCTCTTCAATCTGTTTAAATATAATGTAGTAGTACCCCATTAAACCAGACTCTCCTAAAAGTAGGACATCCTGGCAAAGAAAAAGACAGCTCAAATGATTCTCATGAAGGTAATACTCTATAAGGCTGTGATGGTTAATTTCATATGTCAACTCAACTTGGGTAGGTTATTGTGTCCCATAGTTTGATCAAACAGCAGTCTAGATGTTGCTGTGAAGGTATTTTTTAGATGTGCTTAACATTTAAATCAGTATACTTCGAGTAAAGCAGATTACCCTCCATGATGTGGGTGAGCCTCATTCAATCAGTCAAAGGCCTTAAGAGAAAAAGACTGAGTGCTCAAGAAGAAGAATTAATTCTGCCTCCAGACTGCCCTTAGACTCCAGCTGCAGTAATCAACTGTTCCCTGAGTCTTCAGGCTGCTGGCCGGCCTGACCTGTACATTTCAGAACTGTTGGCTTCCACAATCACATATGCCAATTCCTCAAAACAAACCTGTCTGTATTTATATCCATGGTTTCTCTGGAGAATCATGACTAACACAAGGGCTAACAGAAATAAAAGAAACCTGAGAGAAGAAAAGCAGTAATGAAGCAAAGGGAACTGAGGTGAATAAAGAACCAGGCACCTAGCCTCATGAGTCAGCTGGAAGCACTGCTTTAAGCCAATCAGAATATAGTTTAAACCTAAAATTCTAAAGGTATCTCTCATAAACATTACTTAGAATTTATGTACACCACATCAAATGAAGTATAATACTATGTTGCTTTCTATGTAAGAAAATGATGCTACTTGTCTTCTGTCAACATGGCAAACATTTCTTTAGTTGTAGAATTTCTGTAATAGATTTCTGTCAATCCAATCATTCCGGCACCTGCTTATCTCTGTGATGAATGCCTCTGTAAATATGTACCTGGATTTTGGGGTAGGGGTTATGGAATAAAATACAACTAGACAGCTTGAGAAACTCACTAACTTGATATCAGAAATACAGTGCTATAACCAATGGCTCTATTCAGTCAACAGGCAATTTCCTACAGATGTGCTACTCATATTTCCCAGTCATGTGAAGACTAAAGCAGAGCAGCTAAAAGATTCTGGAAAGATCCAGGGGAAAAAAGAAAAAAAAAATGTCCAACAGCACTACTCAGTGGAGAAGAGAGGATGATTTTTGAAATTATTTTAAGAAGTTGTTCAATCTATTTTCTCTAGGCCTTGACATGACAACATTCAACTCATTAAGGAACAAAAGAGCTTCAAATCAAGGAGCTCAATTCCTAAATCTGTTTCTATATCATCATAAGGAAATGATGGCAGTATCCTTTACTCAGAGAAGAGGAGAAACAGACTTAATGAGGTACTTTTTCCTGTGCAGATTATTTAGCCCTCTGACTACTGCAGTGAGTATCAACTGACAGTAGCAATTTTGCCCCTCGCAGAATATCTGGCAATGTCTAGAGGCTTTTCTGGTTGTCATAACTGGGAGGATGTGACAGGCATCTAGTGGGTAGAGCCCAGAGATACTGCTAAACATTCTGCAATGCACAGAAAATGCTATGACAAAGAACTATCCTGCCCAAAATGTTTATAGTACTAAGACTGGGAAACCCTGCTCTACCACTACATTTGATATACCTCCTATTCTCTAGGAGTTAGAGGGAGAAAACTTGTTTTTAGTATCCTAGATTTAAACTCAGAATGTATTTTCTTTATTAAAACTAAGTCATAATATGCCTTTATGTAGCCTTTTTTTAAAAATGAAGGCTGTTATAAAAGATTGTAAAGGAGTTTAAAACAATTTAAACTAAATACATGCCATTCTAATCTCCTCTTACCTGTATTATGGTAAGTATCTACCCATCCCCCATCACCATCATCTTCTTCAATGATAGCTTCCAATTCATCTGAATATTCCATCTGTTTGCACCGCTTGTAGCATGGGACTGTAAAAAAAATGGCAAAAACAGTTACTAGGACATAATCTGCTTCCTATAAATCCATTAAAAAAAGAGAAACTTTATTCCATAAAATATATTTCTGCCACCAAAATATTAGGAAAATATTATATTTTACTTCTAATAGGAGTACTTAATTTAGGAGTTACATTCAACCCACAAAATTATTTGACCACACTTATCTTTCCCTAAATAGCTTTGTTAGAAGACAAATACAAAGGCTCTACTGGGAGTGTTCTATATATTCTCTACCCTGATGATCTGTGAAGATCAACAAAGCTGAAGTCAGAGATGACATCGTTCAACCTCAGGCTAATGAATAATGTACTATTTTAACAGCTTTACTCTCAGGACATGGAGGCACCACCTGTCACACTCGGAGGCGGTAGAGGTGACCTCTGGTTTGCAATCCTAAAATAACTTTCAACATGTATTTCATAATTCATATTTAAGCTCCAGCTATTCATAATGGATAAACCAGTTTAAAGTTCACTAACCTGCTAAACTTTACTCTCTTATACAAATTGGTGCCAAGTTTTTCATATAGCAAATGTATCGAATAACAGGTATTATAATTCATATAAGCCTAAAATTGAAAAATTATAAGGTAACAACATTACGACATGGGGTCAACAAAATGCTATTAATCTCCTGATTTTTTTTTAAAACAAGCAAGATATAAATGACCAATCCTATCAAAACATATACTGTAGGAAATAAAAAACTGATGTTTTGTACATGTTTTCCCTTTCCTATAATGAGCAAATTAGAATAGAAATCAATGTATTGTTATGTGATTAGATAGGGACTGTAACAACGTTTTGATGTTGTTTTCAAATTAGCTTCATAAATAACTTCACTAACTTCATAAATACCTGTTTCAGAAACATTTTTGTGCCTATAGGCAATCTTTCAATGACACAACGGACAATAAAACCTCTAGCTTTGAGATTTTAGATATCAAAGATAGTATAAGTTATACTTTCCATGAAAAATTTAAGTCTAAAGATGATTAAAATAGCTAAAAAGATTATGATTATGAAGTCTGCTTAAAAAGCTCAATGAGAAAAAAGTCCATTTTGCTTAAAGCTCTTTTCCTTCATATCTTAAAACTAGACTTTTTTGGCAAAAAGAAATAACAAAAAGGAAGGAGATAAAATCAAGTATGGAAAAAATACTCTACCCATAGAAAATCCAGAGTTTCATTAAATTTCCAAATTTCTGTATGAGGGAAGCTGCAAGTACCGCTTTAAGCATGAATTAAGATCAGCAAGTGCTAAGGTTTTTTAAAAAATGTTAACTCTTTGCGCAAAATTAACTAATACATACAACATAATTCTTACCATTTTTGGTGACCAAAAATTGTTTGCCTGATGGTAGGTAAGCCTTCACTTTCAATTCCTCTCCTGTAGCCCTTTAAAAAGAGTGAAAAGCACCAAAATACAAAAAATATTTTAAAAGACAAAGACAGAAGGTATCACATGTTAATCTCAACACTACACAATCCACACCCCTGAGAAAATTATTTTAGGATTGGTTTGGGAAGGATGCCATAAGTGACACACGTCACGGCAATGAAGAGCACAGCAATATTTATTGTAAGTGAAATGTACCAAGAGATGCAGACAGACCAAAAGAATTTGGATTAAATATTAGACAAAAAGGTAGAATAATACAGAACTATATTATGCAACTATTGTGTTTGCCTCTAACCAAATATAATCTCATTCAGATTTTTAATCTTAAAGTACTGCTCATCTGAAGACCAAGAAGAGGCAGAAAAATAGCTCCATGACATTACATAACAAAGTAGGTGGTTCACAAGATCCACATTCCTACCACTGTATTAAAATTGGAACTAAGAGATAAAAGATGCTTTGAATCACAAGATGATAATGTTGAGAATAATGGTTGTAACAAACAAAAAATCCTTTTATTGAGTGCATATTAAGTATAGGACCTAGAACTCTAACATGCAGTATTTTTATATAGTCCTCAGATATCTAAATACTGAGTAATATTTATATTCCCATTTTATAAGTAAACAAAAGCTTAAAGAAGTCGGGTTGCCCACAGTCACAAAACCAGAAGGTAGAGGAGCCAGGATGGAGCCAAGTGACTCTAGGGCTCCTGCTCTTGAACACTGCTCCCTCTGTGGGTCAGAGCCAGCTATTTGATTTTGGGGGGCTACTGTGGAATATCTCACTAAGAAATTTGTTCAAAGATTCTTCTGTGGGTCACCTAGGGGAATTGGTCAGAGCTAGAGTGGCATGTGGTATCTGTCAAAAATATAAATGAGCATAAATTTTGAGTTCTGCTGCCATCTTAAGCTTCAGTCTAAACTTCAAACCATAGATTTGAGCATAAGATAAAGCCAGGAAATGTCCTAAAACCATCTGGCAGGCTTCTAGTATCTTTAGACCATTTCCAAGTGTCAAATTCAACAACATCATGGTAATGCCTGAAGTTCTGCGGGAAGATGATATAATAGAGTCACGATGGCATCTGTAAACATGAACATACAGCATAGAAATGGTCTGTTTCTAGCACTGATTTAAAATGAATTGCTCCTTTGGCCCCAACAATTTAGCCGAAGTATAGACATTGGAGTGTGATATAATTGAGTTCTAAGTTACAATAAAATTATTTAAACCATCACAATTTATGAAATGGAACTATAAACTACTACCTGCTAAAAGAAGATCCTGTCTATATATACCAACCCCTATAACAATACTATAGATTATACAACTAAACTAACTAGACAACTAAGGGCTTCAACAAAGAAATCTGAATAAAGAAAATGTATATCTATCACATGTGTATTGAAGAAAATCCTTTAGTTCTTTTTCCATAGAATCACTATTACCTTAAATTTTATATATCTATATGACTTGAAATATACAAATATATTGTAGACCACAACATAGCTAAATATAATTTTAACAATTTAGGGAGGAAAAAAGTCTAAAATCAGAACGCTTCTATAATATGAACATAATTTAAAATATGGAACAGAAATACACATAGGAAAGACAAGGACATAAAAATAAATGAACCTGACATTTCGGCCTTCCTTGTTACATAAAAAACAATGTTCTACAAGATAAAGAGCAATTGATCAAAAGCAGTAAGAACTATTCTGGATACGTGTTAAGCATAAAAATTAAGGGTAGGTTGGGCATTGGCCAAAGGCTCGGTGACACAAATGCAGTTTCTCTTTGACTTTCTGAAATATTGAAAACAGTCCAGGAACCCACTTTATTATTTTATAGATCCCAAAAGGCCCACGGTCCCCAAACAGGGGACAGACAGAATCATGAAACTCACAGAGGGGCAAGGACTTGTTAAAAAAAAAAAATTAAGGGTAATAGAAGAGGCCACAGATGAAAGAGAATTCTAACTGTGATTTTAAATAGTTTAATTATTTAAGCTCTTTAGATATTAAGGAAAACATTATCAATTAGAATCTTGTTAATTCTAGAACCCCTGCTCCCAAATCAAAACTCTACCTTTCAACTACAATTGAAAAAGTGTCACTGAGGGAAAAAAAAGGATGTAACAAGTTGAACCACTCATATACAAACAAGATGATAATTCCAAACAATTCTAGCCTAATTAAAATAGTCTGCCAGTATTGGGATCAATTTTGCAGCTACTGCCAGATGCTTTTATCGTAAGTATTCAAAGTAATGAAACTGAAGTTGTTTTAAAACATTCTGTTATTATTCAGATATTTAAAAAACACATTACAAGAACTGCTAGTTGCTTAAATTACTTTATAATTAAAAGAAAAGTTAATGAGGAAAATAAAAATTTGAAAAGTCTGTTACAAGTAGATTTCCAATTAAGACCTTATTTGGTATCATGAATCGCTCAACTTTTGAGCTCATTCCTAAAAAGGGGAGAAACTTTTGAACCTTAAAGAAGGTCTTATGGTAAAGAACCATAAGATTCTGCAAAATTCTGCAGTTATTAATGTCATAAAAAAATTCAGGGCTTCCCTGGTGGTGCAGTGGTTGAGAGTCCGCCTGCCGATGCAGGGGACACAGGTTCGTGCCCCGGTCCGGGAAGGTCCCACATGCCACGGAGCAGCTAGGCCCGTGAGCCATGGCCACTGAGCCTGTGCGTCCGGAGCCTGTGCTCTGCAACAGGAGAGGCCACAACAGTGAGAGGCCCACGTACCACAAAAAAAAAAAAATTCAATACATTTGAATTTGAAAAATAAGCTAATCAGGTTCCTTAAAAAACTAAAAATACAACTACCATATGACCCAGCAATCCCACTACTGGACATATATCCTGAGAAAACCATAATTCAAAAAGAGTCATGTATCACAATGTTCACTGCAGCTCTATTTACAATAACCCGGAGATGGAAACAACCTAAGTGTCCATCATCGGATGAATGGATAAAGAAGATGTGGCACATATATACAATGGAATATTACTCAGCCATAAAAAGAAATGAAATTGAGCTATTTGTAGTGAGGTGGATGGACCTAGAGTCTGTCATACAGAGTGAAGTCAGTCAGAAAGAGAAAAACAAATACCATATGCTAACACATATATGTGGAATCTAAAAAAAAAAAAAAGGTCCTCATGAACCTAGGGACAGGACAGGAATAAAGATGCAGATGTAGAGAATGGACTTGAGGAAATGGGGAGGGGGAAGGGTAAGCTGGGACAAAGTGAGAGAGTAGCACTGACATATATACACTACCAAATGTAAAATAGATAGCCAGTGGGAAGCAGCCGCATAGCACAGGGAGATCAGCTCGGTGCTTCATGACCACCTAGAGGGGTGGGATAGGGAGGGTGGGATGGAGATGCAAGAGGGAGGGGATATGGGGATATATGTATACATACAGCTGATTCACTCTGTTACACAGCAGAAACTAACACAACATTGTAAAGCAATTATACTCCAATAAAGATGTTAAATATTACTCTTATGAACAGAAAAAAAAGCTAATCAAAGTTATTAAACTTTTGAAAATTATTTTTTAAAGACCCACCACAAGAACAGACTTAGACACTATAAAGAAACAGAATACTGGTAAAGGAAGTAAGGCATTTATCTCAAAAATCTCCACCTTTCGTGCTAACAGAGCAAAACAAAACAGGCATAATGCTCAGTTTTTCTTCATTGATTTTACTTTAGCAACACTGGAGCACTATTTAATAGAAAAATCTACTGGAGGAGGGTTAAACAGGTCATTCTAATTTTCATGCACTAATCTATTTTGTAAACTGCCAAAATTATGAAGTCACACCTTTTATAAACTTTCTATTCCTCACTCAAGAGTACTTACCATTGCCATGTTGGACAGTGGTGGACTAAGTGATCTCCAGCTGCTACAAACTATTGAAGATTTAGAAGAAATATGAAAAAAGGAAAAAAGAAAAATTGAACATCATTGAATATAAGGTGGCAAAATACCAAAGGGATCATTCTGTGTAAACTTGATTCAAAATAATCAATTAAAATGCAAACAGCACCAACTTGCTCTACCAGCCTAAAGATTTATTTTTGAATATTTATTAAAACTACAAAATTTTTAACATCCATGAAAATGTATATTAATTTTGGAAGAAAAAATATTGAGTGCTGTTAATTTTTTTATTCAATTGTAATCACTGGATTTAGATAATGCCAAAAGCATACAGTACCATGAAATGAATAAGGGTAACACAACAGGATTTTAAAATGCCAAACACCACTTTATGGATGAATGAAATGTAGAGCGATTCTTGCTAATGGTTGAAAAGTCAATGAAGATCTTTGAAAAAATTACTAAATAACTACAGGTCTATGATGTAAGAATAGTTTATTACATCACAGTGCACACAGTTTTTCTCCCTCATTTAAAAAAAAAATTAAGTAACATCTTATTTTGAAAGCTTTTTCACAATATTAAAGGAATCATTAATAAAAGTGAGAAATGTACTGCCAAACAATGGGGAAAAAGTTAGAAGCTTTTGGATTGAATCAGAAAACACCAAGACAATTAAAAAATTGAATCCTCTAACACATCTTGGACTTTATGGGCAGGCTGAACGTTGTACAAATTTTTGTTTTTCTTCAGAAATGAAAAACAGACTCAGGAATAAAGAGTTTAACCTTCTGAGAATTTCCATTATACATGAGCATGGACTGATCTTATCGTAAGACAGAAGTCCTGCTTATTCTTGAGAGCAGAAAATGAAAGTCTGTTAAACACAACTGCAGTGTCCCAACTCAAGCTATATGCACACATACGTCCCCAATTACTATTTCACAACAGCTCTAACTTAAAATCATGTATTGTTCATGGGTTTATTATACAGCAAAAAATTATATTATCTTTAACCTTCTAATGTCTTTCTGAGAAAAGTATGTCTATGTACGATATTCTGCTTTAAGAGAATAAAACTCTATAAAATAAGAGTTCTGACAGTAACTTCTTTTAAGAAGATAGATTAACAAGATAAGCTTTAGCAGCATACTCCCAACAGTAACTTTACAAAATGTTTCTGTTCTTTTATTTGAATAATTTCCTTACTACTTAAAGGGATTAGGTAAAGACAAAAACCCAAATGAAATCAATACCCTCTCCCCCAGGTTTTAAGCATTTTGGGTCTTTGCAACCAGATGCTGCATAACTCTACGGCTATTGGGAACTAATTCATCATCACCAAAAAAGTATTAATTTAACAAAGTGCAAGCAAAACAAAGAATTAAAAACTTAAAAATTCTTTAATGATACTGCCTTGAGATCACAAGACTCTAATATTTTATTCCCCAGCACCTCTGGTGGCATCCATCGAAAAAATAACAAAAACACTAGAAGATAAGGGAAAATATAAAAGAACATAGAATTGCTATGCTACTAATGGTATTTAGTACATGTGTATATCTGCTCTCATTAGCAGTGGCCATGATTATTATTACATGTTTCCTATGTTCAAAAGAAAGATTCAAGTTTCTAAATTCTCAATACTGCTTACAGTAGCTTTCTCTTAGTGATTAAATATTGGATAAGACTGAATAACTTTAACAAGGTAGAATCAATATTAACATTCTGATGAACAACTTTATTCTTCAAGCTATCCTCTATTACTAGTACTCTATTTACTCAAGTCATACACATGTTGTACATTAAAGTATTTTTAGTCAGACAGTACCATATTAGATAATGCCTGTCCTTATTTTTAAACACAAGACTTCCACACCTCTCAATGAAAACAAAAAGGTAGTTAGAGGCTGACAGCCAGAAGCAGAAACAGTAAGAGAAAACAAATGAACAGATCAACTCAGTACAGATCCAAAGCATTTTGTCTTCTGGTTTTCCTCCTCTAGACTCATTCTAATCTAATTAAATCCCATAATTGCACTCTATCTCAATTCAGCATTATGTGGTTGGTACCCAGCTGAGCTAGTTTTTGCCTTGCATTTGTTTAAAAATGAGGAAATTCATAAATCACTTCATGATACAACTAAGTGTAAGAGTTATTCATTGTAGGATTAGTAGCTGTTTTAAAATGGTTTGCTTAATTCTATTCAATGACCACAGACTTGTATCTCTAAATCCAAGTATCTATTTACCAATTAGCCATTTTCACATAGAGGAGATAAAGTCGAAGAGTACAAGAAAAACAGCACACTTTCATCTCTGCTCTTTATTTTAGATACTGAGTTTCAAGAACATTAATGATTAAGCTCAAAATTTAGTTTTATTTGGCATTCAAGGTATTAAACTCATGATGCCTAAGGCAGACTGGGTTCTTTAGAGAATGTCAAGTCAAAATCCCTCATTTTAAAGATGAGGAAACATGAGGCCTGTGCCTAGATTAATTGATTTGCCTAAGTCAGAATAGGAGAAATTAGAGAAATGGGTCTAGAAGGCAGGTCTTCTAGGTTTTATCCATACTATTCTGTGTCTTCACTAAACATGAAGACAATTTTAGATAAAATTTTAGGTAAAATTTTCAGTTAAGCACACCATCCTCTGAACTTACAAGGATTTGGGACTGAAGAGATTCCATCACAAGTGAAAACTAAAAGATCAGTTAATTCCCTGGCTTGAGGTCTTGGGATTTACAACCAGATCATACAACATGCCTCATTTCAATAAAGTTCCATTGCCAATGACTGGTACTTTTAATGAGAGTTAAAGGTGAAGCTTAAATAAATTATTTACCATTCATTAAGACTAAAAAATAAGTCTGCTGTAACCATAACTATTCATAAAACTGGAGTCCAAAAGGATTTTTAGACCAGAATGTATTTCTCTAAAGACAACAAAATACACTACCTAAAGGAAAGACAATACTTTTATTATATAGATTTAGTGAACAAGTAAAATGATTCCTCAAAACATAATTCTGTATTAAAAGTATATAAAACACAACTGGCCTATAAAAGAGCCATTTGTTTCAGCATTAAGCAGATTCATCATTGTCTGGTTAGTAGAAAAAGTGAAAGAATGGTGGGAAAAAAAATCAATGTTAAATATGTAGCAATAAAATATTTAAGCTAAATACTGATAGAAAACTTAATATCCAAGCATTGAGACAAAGTTTCCAAATGGAAAGCCATAAAAACTCATGTTTGGGGTAGAAAGAAGCAAGACAACAAACGCCAGAGCCCACTGCACAGCTCAGTATAATACAAATATTAGTGAAAGATAAGTCACTATAGGAATCTTTTCCATTTCCTCTCCCACCCTCATTTCTAAATAAAAAGAAATTACAGAAAAATATGAGAAATGGCAAACTGAGAGGGAAGTTACATTTTCTTTTATGGGAAATAGAAACTGCTATTATTGTAATTACAATTACAAAATTGCTAATATAGTCAACAGGATCTAATTTTACTCAAATCAAGATTAAATTTCAAGATGTTCTCTTATAAAACACAAAAGCCACCCAGTTTTATGTAATTGTAGAAAATAACAGCTTTATACTGATATCTTCAATACTCACCTCTTCTGGGGTGATAACACCTGTTTCCTTAAACTTTGATTCCTATAGAAAGTAAAAAGAATAACAGTATTACACTCTCTCTCACTTTCAACTGAAAAATGTTTGTGGGCAACTATGTGCTTGGTACCCATCTAGGTAATGGAGCATGTGCAAAAAAACAATCTGTCACTGGTACCTGACCTCAAGGAATATGTAAGTATAACAGGAAACTGACATGAAAATGATCACAATATAATGTGATCAGTGCTATATTAGAGCAAAGCTCTTTGGAAAAACATTCAAAGATTTATACAGGGGCTTCCCTGGTGGCGCAGTGGTTAAGAGTCCGCCTGCTGATGCAGGGGACACGGGTTTGTGCCCCGGTCCAGGTCCAGGAAGATCCCACATGCCGCGGAGCTGCTGGGCCGGTGAGCCATGGCTGCTGAGCCTGCGCATCCAGAGCCTGTGCTCTGCACGGGAGAGGCCACAGCAGTGAGAGGCCCGCGTACCGCAAAAAAAAAGAGATTTATACAAACATTAAACCTCAAAATAATTTTGTGAAATGACGAAATATCATTATTTTACAGAACAGAAAAACGTCTTAAAGATGTTTAAACATATTACAATTCAGCCAATGTCTCATTTGAATAATATTAGAAACCAAATCTAGAAGTCCTAAATCACTTAATACTTTCCCATTATTCTCATCTCCACCAAGATATTATACAATATTCTCTCCTCTAAAGCAAGGATGCAACTTACCAAATTTTTCTAAAGTTTAAGTTATACATAAGGTTTTGTGGTAGAAATCTACAAAAATGAAGATTCACTTATGAACATTACTGATTCAAAACATACCAAATAACTACTATATGCCAAGCACTATTTAAGGTAATAGGGACATAGAGTGAATAAAATAGACCATACCCCTCCTTGTCCTCATTAGAAGTTTAAACTCTACTTCAGGGAGAAAAGCCAAATGGTCATCAATATCAAAAAGAAAAATGGGGCAGAGAGGAAACTGGTCAGGGGTGGAGGGAGAGAGATGGTTATTTAAACTAGGATGGTAAGAGAAAAAAGACTACACTGATGGGTGACTATAGAGTAGAGACCTTAAGGAAAGGAACCAGCCACAAGGCTGGCTGGAGGAAGAGCATTTCAGGCAGAGGGAAGAGCAAATGCAAAACCCAAGGCAAGAGAGTGCTTGATGGATAACACAGAAGGTCAGACTGGCTTTTAAGCAAAAGTGAACAAGGGCTTTTGCTTAAAATCCAGTAGTAGGTGAGAAAGGACCCTCTACCAAACAAGTATAGGCTTGAAGTTCACTGTAAGGACTCTGGCTTTTACTGTACATGTGCCTTCCAAACCATGATTTTTCTTAATTTTTACTCGTTGGGATAAATCATCATCTATTTCCCAGGGATTTAGCTTTTTCTCCTTGCCTTCCCATGTCTAGTAGGAAACTACAAGAATTCACTCTGTAAACCAACAGTTTGCACAGGGAAGATCAAGGCAAGGGTCATTAATTCTGCTTTCCTTATTACTAAAAATACATAAACAAGCTAACACATCCTTTCAGTTTGGTGAACAAGTAGAATGCTTTCTCAATACATCTATAAGTTCAAAATAGCAGTTTTATATTTTATGTGGGAGGTTTTTTTCTCTTGCTCCTCTCTCCCTGAAACTAAAAAGTTTTAATAATTATGTATTATTTAAATGCTGTATGCCTAGTAAATTAGACGCTTCTGATAAGATGACATAATATGCAAAAGAATCATTCGATTCAAATGTCAAAAAAAAATTTTCAAAGTTGACTGCACAATCTTAATTATGATGGGTTTCACGGTAAACAAATGTAAGCGTAGCAAGTGTTGGAGTTCTCATTTATAAACTTTTTTTAACTTGGCCCAACAAGACATCATTTTAAAACCATTCTTAGAAATAAGTATTTAAAAACTGCAGGACTAATATTTCGCTTTGTCATGGAAAGGGAGCAAAGTAAAATCTTCTTAGAACACCAGAGTAACTCCTTGAATAGAGAGGAACAACCATTTCCATGGATATTTCATCCTACACTAAGATTTGTAAAATTTTAATAAAAGCTTAAAGAAAAAAAACACTTAAGCAAGAAATCGCTATTCATTTACTATCATTGCTCGCTTTTCGGAAAGGAAAAATAAAGATACAGTAACAAAAAACTTACCATAAAGGGTTATAAAAGAAAAACTCGAATGCAATTCTATTAATTTATCTTTGAAAATAAGAAAGTCAGTCACTGCTGTAATAGCTAATGTGCCACAATTTTTAGTTTAAAAATGCTGTTATTGCCAATGTAAAAAAAAATTATGTATCTAGAAGGGTCAAGCTGCTCCGTATTATCACTGACGTCCAAAATGAACTAGTTTCAGCTATTTTAAAACTTGGGAAAGGGGGTTTTGCCTGTAAACTGGGTTCAACGGTACTGAAAGAAATAATGTTGCAAATTTCACCTTGTTCCACTGAAATCTAATAAGCTGCGACCTCATTCACAACTTACTATTTCAAACTCCTAATTACAAAACTTACTACTAAATTTGAAAGAAAAAAAGTAACATGTCATTTTAGTACCAAACAGATTCATTTCTTTAAAATAAGCAAAATCCTTGCTTAAAAAGTTCGAAAGACTTCCGAGGTTAGGATTTAATGTTCTAAAACCCACTTAGCTGCGGACTACGCTCCAACCCGATGTACCCAGACGAGCTGAGTTCTGGCGGGTGAAGTACGCACAGAGCGTCGCTCCAAGTTTACCCTAGAGAACAGCTGGATAAGACCGCGGGAGGGGGCTGCACCTTTTCCCGCGTACCACCCTACACCGCTCCCCACCGGACAACACCGTGACTCCCCCGGCGTCCGGTCCTCGGTCCCTGCAGAGCCAAGCGTGAGCCTGACAACCCCCGGCAAGCCCGGCTTACCTTGAGGACCGGGGTCAGGTACTCAGCCACTTCCAGTGCCTTTCCCTTCACCGTGTTAATCACATTCTGCATCCTGGGGCCGGAGTAGCGGCCGGCCCCGCGTCGGAGAGGAAAGGGCAGCCGGGACAGTGGTCGGGAGTCAGAAAATGTCCCCGCTGCCGCCGACTCGTCTCAGCACCGGCCGGCAGCACCCAAGGGGACGGGACGCGACGGGAGGGACGGGACGAGGGGGAGGGGCGGCCGGCGCGGCGCGCAAGGGCAGGGCGCGCGCTCCTCGCGCCCCAGGCAGCGCGCAGCAGGCCAGGCCCAGCTGTCACCTGGCCGCGAGCGAGGGCGGCGGGGCTGCGCTGGAAGAAGAGGGCGCACGCGCACCCCTTGCCCTCTCGGGAGGAGTCTTCTCTGCCAGCCTTCACTCGCGCCCCTTCCGGCTTCCGCTTCTTACTCTCGCCCTCTCGCCGTAGCTCCGCCGCCACCTGGGCCTCACGTGACACAGGAGCCTCCGGGCACGTGACGCGACAAAGGCCGCGCTGGGGCGGGATCGGGTCGCTTCTCCCCTCCCTCCGGAAGCGTAACACTGAGCGCGCCTGCGCAATGGGCGCCAGGTCCGCTTTTGCTCAGTCCGGTAGTTATTGTGCTTTTTGTTCCGGAATAGGAGGGTCGGGTCCAAAGGCTTATTCGCCTTTCTTTTCCTCCCATAGATTCTCTGCGTATGGATCCTAAAAGCTACCGCTGCTGCTGCTGCTGCGGACCTAGACAGTTACTGTCTTAGCTTTAGGATGTACGCTCTTCCACTAGAAGCTCTTCCAAGGGACCGAGGTAACCGCGCCCCCCGGGACAAGGAAGTGCGCGTGCGTTTGAGGGGAGGGTGCCCCAGACGAGATGCCTCCTGCGCATGTGTGACAAGAAGGCGTTCCTAGATCGTGGAGGGAAAGCTGCTCTTCCCGAGAAGGGGAGGTGTCTCTTTGGCCTTGGTAGGTTTATGCCCACCTTGGGCTGTGGGCATTGGTATTTCCAGCCCATCTCTCACCAATCCCCCAGGCACTGTGCACTATCCTTACTCTGGGTTGCTTTGGGTAGTTACCCGACCTGGAGTTTAATGGCCTTAACATATCAAAAGAGGGCCTTAGAGCCATTGATTTCTAAGTCGTCTTCTACTTCCAACAGTAGTTCAGTATAAATTAACACAGTGTTTCAGATATTTCTATTTCGGTCATTATTGTAACGAAATCTTTCCCATCAAGCTCTTTTTCTTCCTCCTATGGAAAAACTGCTACTGAGGAGAAAAAACAAGTATGAAATTATCTTCTAGAAAAAAGTTGCTCATAAGAATGAAAGTTAAAGAATTGCTTTTCTGCAGAATCCTGCAGTCCTAAAATGTCCTACCTTTGGCAGCACTTCTAAGCTGGCTCTTGCCTTTTCAATCTCTAGAGTTCCCCCTCCTATCAAATTTTGACTCTTTCCTTTCCCCATAGTTTCCCTTGTACTCCCCAACTTTTTTGCTTTGGGTATAGGCATAACCAGACATCTAAAAAATTCCTTTTCTGTTCTTCACAAATCAGTGGTATTTGCATTATGCTTAATCTGCCAGCAGGGTTGCTCATGAACTTGTTCTTCTCTTTAAGGCAATTAAAAAACAGTGGAATGGAAAGCAATTATTGTGGTCATCCCGTGTTAAGCTCCTCTTCAGCAATGTATACATTCCTGCTGGGGGCCATATTCATTGCTTTAAGCTCCAGTCGAATCCTACTTGTAAAATATTCAGCCAATGAAGGTAAGTTAAGATTTGGAATATGTATGGAGCACTGCCATCTAATCACACTTTATCTTTCTTGTCTTTAGTTTCCCTTGTATATAAAATGGGGATAATACCCTTTAAAGTATTCTGCTTCATGTCAGTGATAAACCATGTTTAAATTTGGTTCTTTAAACTGTCATTCCTTACCAAGAAAAATTTTTGATGCTGAGTGAAATTTGGGTCAGTTAAGTACAGGATCAAAACCTTTGCAGAACAGATCATAACATCTGACTGTTGGTTTAATCAACAGGTGTTTCTGGGCCTATAGCAATATATATTATAACTTATTTTGAAATAGGAGATACATTTGGTCACTTGGGGTTTGTGAGGTACTATTTTAACTACATAATCAGTGGAGCAGTACAGGTTATTAGCTTTGATAAATACATACTCAGGAAATCTTTTATTATTCTTAATGTAAGAATTTGTATTTAAACAGTTTAATTCCACAAAACTGTGTTGAGAACCTCTCACTAGTTATTGAGTACACGTAAAATCATGACATCATGATCGTTAATGGTCTGCCTGGGGAGTCAGATGTGTACATAAGTCTCTTTTTCAGTTAACATTTCTCTGCCAGGGGCTGTGCTAGATATTACTAGCAGAGTTCAAAGTGCACAAGATATAGACTTTATTCTCAAGAATTCACAGTTTATTAGAAGAGAAATACATGTAAATGCATCATGAAAATACAGTATAATAAGTGCAGTTCTATACCAAAGATACAGAGGTAGTTTTATATAGAAAGTGATATATTCTGTCTGGGAGAGCATGATGTGGACTGTGAAGCAGTCAGGGAACACTTCCCTGATAAGGTGACAGTTGATCCACAAGAAGACAAGGTGGGCAGAGGTATTCAAAACAGAAGCAACAGCCTGTAAAAACGAACAGATGTATTAAAAAAGCAGGATGGATTGTGAGAATGTGTAGTTCAGAATTACTGAGCAAAAAGTTTTAAGGACTTGGACGAGGGGGGAAGGAGTGCTTAGCCAGAGAGGGCAGTAATGATCAGAGCGCTGAGGACTTTATATGTCATGCTAAGCATCTGGGACTTTATTCTCTAGGCCCTAGAGTCTGGGGGACAAGGAATACTTGGAGGAATATAGACGGCAGGTTAAGATGAGAAAGACTATTATGGTAGCTGGATGGAGAATGGATTAAAGGGGAAGAGAAGTAGCCAGTTAGGGGGTTATTACAAATTCAAGCCACAGATGATGAAAACTAACCAAGGCTTTTGAAGTAGGAATTGAGAAGAGAGGATAGATTCAAGAAATATTCTAAACATAGAAAAGATAAGACCTGGAGAATGTGTGGAATGTGGAGATTAAAGGAGATGAAGTATTGGATAGTTCAGAGGTTTCTGGTTCGGATGCTGAGTAGATCAATGATGTTCTCAACTGAGATGGAGACTAAGGAAGGAAGAGCAGTTGGACAGAGCTCAGAGAAATTAACAGTTTTAGCTCTTGTACCTTCCATGAGGCCAGGAGCTGTGTCCTTGTTTACTGCTGTATCCTGCAGTGTTTAGCACTTCACACATGTCAAGGAAATGCCAGTTAAGTGAATAAATAGGAGATAGTCATTCATATGGACATGTTTAGTGAGCATTAAATGTTCCAGAATACAGATTTGGAAACGTTTATATTAAATATAAATGAGCCCTCCGAGGAGCGGAGGGCTCATTCAGGGTAACTACACAGAATGAGAAAATAACAAAGAGCCAAGGAATGCCAGCGTTTAACAGGAGTGCTGACACTCAGAGGACATTAAGAAGGAATTAGAGAGGTGAGAGAGCTAAATGCATGTGACTTATAGAAGGGAGTTTGGGAGGAAATTGCAACATCAGGATAAGATAAGGATTAAAACCCACTCTTGGGAATTAGTAATTAGAAGATGTTTGGTAATCTCAGGAACTAGGTAGTTGGAGTACTGTGGTGGGATTAGAAACCAAACTGCTTGGGGGCAAGATCTGAGTGGAAAGTGGGTACAGTGGAGATAATGAATATTGACACTTTTATGGAGATTAGGAGGAGGTATGGTAGCTGGAGAGGGAGGATCTTATATTTTATTTTTTTTGGTTGGGAGTTTTGAACATATTTGTAGGAGAGGAGAGGAAGCCAGTTAATTGAAAGATAAAGGAGATATACTGAAGCCCGAGGAAATAATTATTGGAGCAAAGCCCCCGAAGAGAATGGAAGGTTTTAATGGGGAGAATGGGTAAACAGTGGGGCCATGGCTCCTCTCTCTGGGAGTGAAGGGAAACCAATAAGGATGAATGTGGCGTAGATAAGGTTGAAGTGTGGGCAGAAGAGTGGAGAGAGGTCACACATGATGCTGTGATACGATACGGGATCAACCATGAGAGAAATGCAAGGAGAAAAACAAAAATGATGAAAAGCAAGAATGAGTTAAAGAGCAGTGACAAGAGTTTGAAAGTTGTGATATGAAGCCCCCCCCCATTTGTGTGCGTGCATGTTTGCTCATGTGTATCGTGCTAGAAAGTAAAGCAAAGTATTGTTGGAGGATAATGGAAATGTGATTTCAGTATAACTTTGAGCTCAGAAGAGGGAGGAAGAGATGTTTTTAACTGAGCTTTGAATAATGGAGAAAGTTTAACAGCCAATTAAGTGCCTACTAAGTGCAGAACACTTAACTGCCAGGTTTAGGATGTCTTACAAGACATGATCCCTGTCTTGTAAGAAGCTTACTTTTTAAAATTTATTTATTTAATTTGTTTGTTTGTTTTTATTTTTGGCTGTGTTGGGTCTTCGTTGCTGCGCGCGGGCTTTCTCTAGTTGCAGCGAGCGGGGGCTACTCTTCGTTGCGGTGCACGGGTTTCTCATTGTGGTGGCTTCTCTTGTTGCGGAGTACGGGCTCTAGGTGCGTGGGCTCAGTAGTTGTGGCGCATGGGCTTAGTTGCTCCGCGGCATGCGGGATCTTCCCGGACCAGAGCTCGAACCCGTGTCACCTGCATTGGCAGGCAGATTCTTAACCACTGCGCCACCAGGGAAGCCTCAAAGCTTACATTTTAAGGGTAAGACATACAACATAAAAAATAACTATAATACAATGTTACAAGTACTGTTATAGAGGTTTATAGGTAGTGTTACCCGAAAGCAGGGTTCACCTCTTGGTAGGTGTTGAGCCAAAAGGCACAACCAAGCCAAAGATCGGGAGAAGGAAGGGTTTATTATTACTTGTAGCAAGTAAGGAGGACACCAGGGATCTTTCCCAAAGCAGTGTCTTCCCAAACAGCAAAATTGGGGAAATTTTAAGCTAAAGGGTACATGCATTTTATGAAGGGGCTTGGGTGGTTGACAGAATCCAGCTTTAGTTGATTGAAGTCAGGAGGGTCAGAAAAGGTCAGCATCATCATCCAGTTCTAGTTGATCTGGTGGTTGAGCAATGCAGGCTCATCTTTACCATTGAAACTGAACTGGGAGTCTTTACAACTGATATATTATCTTTGCTATTGTCACTTCTCTTGCTGGATAACAGTTTATTCCTGCATTCTTTTGTTCCCTTAAGATCCTTAATTACTGAGACCTGTTCAAGGACCAGCATTATGGCCAGGCTTAAGTCACAAGATGGCTTAGGCCAAAAATGGCTTCTCTTATGTCCAGAAAGCCACGCCTGGTTCTCTTTCTCTGGGGACCCCCTACCCTATCTGTTTACACTAGTGCTACAGGATCAGAGATGAATAAAGGATTGATTATGCATAGGTTGTGAAGGTCAGGGAAAACCACAGAAAAGAGGAAGAAAGAGTGTTCTGGGGAGCAAGAATGTCGAGTTGGCTTTTTTCCTTTGTACTTGGCTTTTTTCCTTTGTACTTGGCCAGTTTTTTCATATGACAACCAAGGGAAACAAGCAAATATTTTTGAGAAAATGCATTCCTCAAAATAGTAACTAATAAAATTTATGTTTGTCCTTGGCAAAATCATAGAGCAAGTTGTTTGTAAGCATTTTAGAAAAAGGAGAGAAATAACAGCTAAGTCAAGATATACTAACCAAACCTCATTTCCTAATTAGATTGACTTGTAGGTTGGGATATAGCTTCCTGATTGGTCAGTGGGTTTGGATGTGTCAGTGTGTTTGTCCACCGAAGAGCCCTGGGCCAGTTGCCTCTTGCCTCAAGCCGCTTCCTTCTGTTACCACAACATACTGTTTGTCCCAGAGTGCCTAACAAATATTGTTTTCCATGTGTACCATGATATGAAACAGATAGGAAAACTCTGAGTTCAGGGAATATCACAGACAGAGTGTATTTAAGCAAGGCAGACAAGTCACACAAGAGGAATCATGAGCTGGGTAATAATTCAGCCACCTAGATTGATAGCTGTTTGATTAGTCAGGCCCTGATTGTTAGTTAATGGTCAACTTAGAAGGTGATCTCTAATGCCACAAAGCTTTCTTCACCTGTAGCCCTAGCCTCCTCAACACATTTTTCAGGAACTCGAAGGAAAACATGAGAGGCATATCTCTCAATTTCAAGGATAATAAAACGCTCAATGAGGTAAGGGGAATTCACGTTAGGTGAATTGATTCAAAAATCCAAAAGAGCCAAAACCAACTGGATGAAGTTTAATATAACCAGTCTTTTGCGGTACGCGGGCCTCTCACTGTTGTGGCCTCTCCCATTGCGGAGCACAGGCTCTGGACGCACAGGCTCAGCGGCCATGGCTCACTGGCCCAGCTGCTCCGCAGCATGTGGGATCTTCCCGGACCGGGGCACGAACCCGTGTCCCCTGCATTGGCAGGCGGACTCTCAACCACTGTGCCACCAGGGAAGCCCAATATAACCAGTCTTAAAGTCCAACTTTTAAGTTTAGAAACAGCTCTAAATTATTTACTGTATGTAAGCATTATATAGAGCAAAATTTATAATTAAAAAACATTTCTGTTACATTTCAGAGAACAAATATGATTATCTTCCAACTACTGTGAATGTGTGCTCAGAACTGGTGAAGCTGGTTTTCTGTGTGCTTGTGTCATTCTGGGTTCTAAAGAAAGGTGAGTCTTGAAATGGTATTATATACTGGTTAAAAATCACAGGATCAAAAAATTTTAGAACTGAAAGGAACATTTCGTATCAGTTAGTCTAGCCCATTAATTTTATATATGAGGATACTAAGATACAAATAGAAATATGATTACTCATGTTTTGCAGGTGAGGAGCAGACTCAGAAAGTAAGTAGTAAGTGTTAATGTGGTGCTGGGTAGGAGGGGGCAAAGCCTGGACTCCAACCCACATGTCCTAGCGTCCCGTCCACTGTGCTGCCTCTTGACTTGTTCCTGTGGTGGGTCACACAGCGAGTTAGTTTTTGTTCAAATTCAGGATTATCTAAATCACTACTGTCTGACGTGATATGTAGCATACTGCAAAACAATCCCCATTGCCTTTAGGGGGACAGCATAGCGCTTTGGAGTCAGAGAGACTGTATTCTAGGGCAGATTATTTTACTTTTCTGAGCTCCAGTTTCATCAACTATCAAATAAGTATCAAATAAGGGTGCAAATAGTATCAAATAAGGGTACTAATCCTTCCTCAGATCAAAAGTATGTACCCTTTTGTGGCTATTAATTCTCCAGTTATTGAACCTTAGCTCTCTCTACTACTTTGATCCACCTTCCCACATGAGGTAGACATAGAGTTTACACTATTAAAGGGCTTGCCCAAGAAGTTGTCTTTTCATTCTCAGAGGTTTCAATCTTTGCAGAGTTTCTAGTTAGTGGAATACATTTCTTAATCTCATGAAATTCATGAAGTATTTACAGGGGTTAGACTTAAATTGTTTTCTATCTTTTCATTTTATTTTACATTCTCCGTTATAGTACCTTCTTAAGTTTTTGTAAACCTAGAGATAGGAGAATAACTCATACTAGGATGAGCAAAGGTTAATTTTCTCTACTCCCCTGTATATAAACTTTCACTTAGTTATCTCCCTTTCCTGATTCCCTCACCCACCACAGCACCACCGTCCCGGCCCCAGGAAAAAAAATCCCAGCATGAACGCTACATTTTTTGTTCCACTTATTTTAACTTGTTGATCTCTCTTGGCTTTATGCTCAGAGTAGTAAGAGAAAACATAAGTGTGTCCTGAGTTGCCTTCTTCAGTAATACGTCTGTCTCAAGTTAGCAGGAACTAAGAAAATCAGTATTCCTAAAGTGTTGCTGTTGTCAGAGATGAGCACGGTGGTGGGGTGAAGAAAGACCATAATGGAATCCTGTGTAGTCCGTGATTTCTCAAGGCTAATAGTCACTTATGAAAGCATGTTCATTAAGTCTCTTTTAAAGAATTATATCAGAAATTAAATACAATTTACTTTCTCTAAAAATATGTGCATTCTCATCAAGCTCATATATTTATTGCTGTATTTCTTTCTTTAGAAGATCATCAAAATAGAAACTTGAGATGTGGTTCCTGGAAGGAATTCTCTAATTTCATGAAGTGGTCCATTCCTGCCTTTCTTTATTTCCTGGATAATTTGATTGTCTTCTATGTCCTTTCCTATCTTCAGCCTGTAAGTAAATAATGACAAAGAAGATAGCATTGAAAAGACAGAGAAATGAATCCTGGAACTAACCTTTCTCTTTTTTTTTTTAATCGTTTTCCTTGGCACTGTTAGTTTCTCATTGCCTCACTGGCCTTCCTGAGGTTTGAGCAGAATTATCTGAGCACTGACTTACCAATCCACTTGCAAGACTCTTCCGCTGTGAAAGATAACTATTAAACTGTGCTGACTGATGTGTGGGAGCTGCTTCCTGACCACTGAATCTAGAGCCATCTCTCTCTGTGTAACCTTAACCAGTCTGCCTATTTTCTGAGCCATCCTGTGGTCACCCACCTCTAGTATTAATCTCAACATCCAGGACCTCCAAGCAGACTCCCATGAGTAACTCAGAAAATTATACACTCAGTGTACCGCTCTTTCTTACACTTGTTTTAATGTGGTGTATATGTATTCTTTTGGTATGATTTTCGTTTTCTGTTAGTCCTGTCATTTAACCAAGTTCTTTAAGGGTAGAGATTATATCCTCCCAATCTAACTGCTATCCATAACTGATAATACTAGGTATATTTCTCATCTCCCCTGGCATCCCCTACGCCAATTTAGAGAGCTGTTAGTAATCAGAATTAAAGTTTGGTCTCTTCTGCTTTTACCTATTACTCAGTTTGGATCACGTGTATATTTTCCCCTCTATATTTTCATTTTATAAAACGAAGGTTTCTATTGCCACATTTAAGAAAATGTGTTTTAATTTTCTTTAAGGAGCAAGTTCAGGCATTTTGATCATAAATAGAATTTCTGTTGACACTAGTCCTCTATTTGAAGCCTCTTAAGTATATCCAAATCAGTATGAAAGAGGGGTGAAAAGGAGGGGTCAAGAGGGCACTGAGGTAGAAAACAGGAGTTTGATTCTTTTGCACAATTTAAAAGATTAGAACCAGGCAAGGCCAAACCGCTCTGTAAAATAGAATAGTGTTACCATACCGGCCCAAAGGTAAGGACCTAGGCCAGGGGATCACATGAAGTTGCTTTCAGTTCTGTGATCCATTTTATTAGTAAAAGTTCATTCCATTTAAAATGTGTCCTCTCCTAAATTCTTTCACTTTGTTTTTCAGATCTGAGAATTCCTCCCAACAACATAATTATTCACATTCAAGAAGTGTATATTTGTTGTGTTTTATTTGCATCCAACAGACTACCTCTAAATTTATATCCCTTTGCTAAACCCCTAGTACCAAAGCAGGAGTGCAACTTCCTGTTCTTACAGCTTCTTGCTTTGCTCTTCCTTCCTGATTGTGTACAACCACAGATATTACAAAATAAATTACTTGGCATACATATTCTGTGTAGTGCTATGCCCACACCTCGTTGGAAAGAATTAAATAGAGATGCATGGAAGTTCGGGGGCAAAGAGCTGTGATATTTTATTTGTTCTATACTATTGCCTGGACAAAGTGGACACAATTCCCCAGGCCAGCAGCAGCGCTGTAACTGATTGATCAGAGCCGCCACTTCCCCACTCTTAACCAGCCACGTACTTTTCTTATCTCCTCTTACTTGTCTCCTAACCAGGGGTTCACAAGCATTCATCTGCAAAGAAAACCTTAAAATAATGGTTCCCATAAAAGTCAATAGGAAAAGAGCAATATTGTATTCTTGGAATTTTTGCTAGTTGTTATTGGATTTTACTCTTATTTCTTTAATTCAGCTGCATATTAGTCATGTTTGCTGGTTGCATAAGATTGTGGACACTCTTTAGGCTTGGTCAATTTAAAGTGACAGCAAGGAGGAAGGCAGTAGGATTTGTTTTTAGAAATTATTAATATTGTCAGATCCAATTATGGGGGCAGTGATAAATTTCATATTTTCTGGGCCAAAATGTATATATGTTCAGATTAATATTTTCATATGTGAAATTTGACTAAATTCACAAAAACAAACCTTAATAAAATCTGGCTAACACCTTTCTAAGTGTTTAGAACAATGTGAATAAATCCAAAGGACTGTCAAATATAAGTTTGGTAGTGAATCACTGGTATTGAATCACTACAGTTCAACCAGGTATAAATTGATTTAATTCCTAGAGCATTAAAAACGCTTAAAAACCTATACCTCCATCTTCTTAATGTATAAATGGGCCTAACAGTACTTGCTTTCTCTCTACCCACAGAATCAGTGTTAAAAGTCTCTGAGAGCTTGAAAAAGTATGCTTTATAATCATTGTAACCATTATTTCTGGACCTAAACTTATAGAGTTTATACGTATTTCCAGATCTGCACATAAAGATTATTACACAGGCATTTGCTGAATTTCAGCACATTTTCAAAGCCTGTACAATAATTTGATCATATCTATGTAAGTTTAACAAGCAATAAAAATAGAATTTAATCCTCTAGTGAAGTAGCTGCCCTAATAACCCCTCTGGATTTTGACCAAAAAGCTTTTTTTGTCAGGTGAACTTGCACCAAGCTGGGAGATTTCTGAGGTCAGTGCTTTGCTTGGATTGTAACTCTATCTTCTCTTTCTTTCTAGGCCATGGCTGTTATCTTCTCAAATTTTAGCATTATAACAACAGCTCTTCTATTCAGGATAGTGCTGAAGTAAGTAACTTGTTGTGAAAGCATATATCATACTTTAAAAATGGTACCGCCTTGTTTCAGATGATATACCCTCTGAATCCCAAGGCCGGGATTTTATTCCTAATTTGCTTTGTGTGTTGGGCAAGTTGTTTAACCCATCTGGAAAGCAGCTGCAGTGTTAGCCTGTCTAAATCCTCTGCGATTCAATGTTTGAAATGTATTTTCTTAGCATCTCAAAAGACAAGAGATGATTGGGTTTTAATTATTTTAATTTTTAGTGCCAGATTTTCAACAAAGAATTCAATAGCTTTTTTTTTTTTGCAGATTCTCTGTACACTAATAGGGAACCAAGAAGTTCCTAAGATTAATATATTTGTTATTTGGAGTTTGGAGGTGATAAAAAGTGGCAAATTCCTTATTAAACTCCTTGAGGTGACTACGTGATTTAAGCTCTAACTGGCAGAGGATTTGCATGAGGAATCTAGTTAAAATTCCAATTAATAAGAGTGAACTTATTAAACTTTCCAAGTGCTATCACTAATTCATCTCCAGGAGAACGTTTGAATAAAATAAACATTTTTAGTTTAGATAGGCTCTGCTGCAAAGCAAAGGCCAGAATGTCCTAAGGTGATACAGGATCTGGGTACTTAACTCCAGTTTAATTTGTTATTTAATGATGATGATGATGAAAATAAAATTAACTCTCTGTTATATTTGTTGTGATTGTTTTTATTTTAATTTTACATTCACATTCTCTTTTTAATTTGTTTCTCAATGTGCTGTGTCATAGTGTGTTTTCATAATTGATGTGTACAGAAGGATGAAGGGCTTGGTCCATAGGCACTCAGTAGTTATTTGTTGAATCCCATGATGCATCCAGTACATAAATTATATGAAATTCTTGAAAGGTTTTCTTTTACCCTGAGGAAACATTCAATTTAATAGTTAATGTAAGAGATGGGAAAAAAATGAACATAGCATTTCATCCAATTTAAATGTTAGAGTCACTGAAATTTGCTTTTGCTATCACTTTCTTCATTTTATTTATGAATTGTGAGAATAATTCAATTCAACTAGCAAGTTAAAGAATGCTAATCCAAAAAAACGTTTTAAAGTCTTTAAAATCAGCACGAAAGTCACTTTGTAGGATAAAAGTTGGCTTCTGAGAAAACATATGTAAGCAATCATATTTTTATATTGATTCCTGTGATAAAATTAGGGATGCACTTCCATAAAGGAATAATTGTTGGCTCTGACACACAATAAAATACTCACTATTAATAGGGGAGTGATGGTCTCAAAAACATGTATTTTTTTTGTTTTGTTTGGGGCTTTTCTTTTCACTTTTTTTTCAAGTAAAAAAAATTTTTTTTTCCTGTGAAGTGACAGTTTATGAGTACACATGGTATTATACTTAAGTTATTATATAATACATAAGTATTATGTCAAAATTAAATTAATAACTGAATTTACCAAAGAGAAGTTTAAAGGTATTTCCTGACTTGAAATTGGCTAGTAGCTCTAGCTATGCCCAGAGTTGTTTGTTTTTTTTAATGACCCCAGAGCATGAGCAGGGCTGTGGGCCAAGGTGAGGGGCACTTGGAAAAGCCCTGCCCAGGGTGGCCCGACTGCCATGTGGGCAGCTGCGCGGGGATGCTCTCCACCAGTGACTAGAAAACACTAAGGTCTCCTCAGGGCCTTTCTACCCTATTTCGACTTAACCCCACAATGACCCCATGAGATAGGTGCAGTTAGGCTGAGTCTGTGCCTGGAACCCAGAGCCACTAAGCATTTTGCAGCCCTCAGGCAGCTCCCTTTGGCTGTAGAAGAGGGAGTGTAGGTGGATAGGCTGGGGGCAGAGGGGCAAACAACGTTATGAACTACAGTTCAAACTTTTTTTTTTTTAACATATTTTACCTCTTAATATTCAAAGCAGTAATATGGATTCTTAGGCATGTGTTTGCTTTGTTGTTAATACCACTCTGTTTTGAATCCTTAGAAGTTCTTTAGATTAAAGAAACAATAAAAGCACTCCATTTTTATTATTTCCACAAGCACTTAGTTCCCAGAATGGGTCTTAGTTTGACTAATTCACAAATCAGCACTTGAAGCTACTCTAAATAGTGAAGCTAAAATGTGGTAATTAATAATGTCTTTTATGGGAATGCCTTTTAAGTATTACCTATTATTATATTTTAAAATCAACTTTGTTCTATTTTGATCTTTTTTGTTGGTGATAGTGTATGTTGTTTGTTAGTTTTTCCCTATTTAATCTACTCTTCATGAGTCATTTGATGGTCTTTTGCCCGTGGCAATAAAATTTTGACCTAAGAATAGCTTGAGTTCTATCACAAGTTCTTAATTTGTTTGCCATAAATAACTCATTTAGAATATCAAAGCTCTTGTCTTATACTTGCCTCTAGCAGAGCTATCAAATAACCTTTCCCATACAGGTAAAGGATATAAGGCTATACAGGTAGAAAAAAATAAGTCCAGTGACGAATGTAAAACTTACTTGTAAGAATTTGAAAGTGAGAAAAAGTGAAAAGTATCATCATTCAAATGTCTTATTCTAAACCCCATGTGAATGCATAGATTTCCTCCTTGAAGTATAGTTACTGGTTCAAAGTGGAAATGTGGCAGGCATGCCTCAAAGCCCTATTGGTTTGCTCTTAAGGCTTGGCAAAGTTGTATAATCTTGTTTGCTAGGCTTTAGGGAATAATAATGTCAGCCTGAACATCGAGATTTGGGAGATTAGAGAGCGAAACCAAGACCAGCACTTATTTTTACCTAAAGAATGTATATAAGTTTCTGTGATTTCTTCAAAGGGAAGGGAAAAAATTATTAAAAAACACATTTTGAAACATATGTTGGATGTCTTAGAAGTTACGGTGAACTTTACTTTCTGAACCAGCAGAAAAAATAAAAGTGCCACTCAGTAATAACAAGCATTTCTCCAAAACCATTCATTCACTTGATAAATATTTATAATTTCCCTTGATAAATCTGCCCTTGGTCACTCTTTGTGCTATTTAGAAAGTTATGATGCATGGTTTCTTGTAAAAAGTTATGTCTTTCCACTTAAATATTTTCTTGCTCTGCTTTTGTTTACCACCAGATATGGTAGAAATGCTCATATCTGACACAATTTGGACCTAATTGTTGAGTTACTAGGAAAACTCAAAGTAGGGATGTCATTTAAAATATATATATATATATACTTTAGACAATTTAACTTAAGGTATGTAAGTGTCGATTCATCATTCTTTTGATGGTTCAAAGTGGAACCATGGTTCAAAGTGCAACCTTTCCTTTGCATACGTGTGGGGTTTGCTGATTGGAGTTCTTTGGCTTCTTTCTTGCTTGAACCTACATTCATTACACATCGTCTGTGGTTTCTGGTTTCAATTTCATTATAGTGGAGCAAGCCTTAAGTATATTTTTAAAGTAGATTCTTCTGGATTTTTATTATTCATTCCCTAAGCTTAAACTAACTTACCTGTACCTAATTCAAAGGCAGGTTTTTTGTCTTGAGATTTGCCTTTTGTCCTCCCAAAGCATTCAACTTAGTTTTCATGAAAACAGCAATCCTTTTCATTCACTCATAATTTATGATTTCTGTAATCATTAAAATATATAATTACAATAATGAGGTCACCTGGCAAAAACACGTTTTGGAACAGAGACTCTTTGTGAGCAAACAGTTCACTTGGGAGCAGAGGCCTTCAGGTTCAGCAGCCTTCCAGCCAGAGGCATTCAGCTCTGCGCATCAATCTGAATGTTTTACTGGGGCAGTGGAGAGGTCGGTTAAGTGAGTTTCTACTGTTGAATCACCTAAGCCGTAAGGAGCAAACTTTTTCAAACTCTTCCGTGCCTAATCAGTCATCATTTATAAGAGTGCAGATCCTCAGCTGCCTTTATAGGATGATTTATTGTTTTATTTTCTTTGCTAAAAATCTGTTTTCACCCTAATCCTTAATAATTTTTACCTTCCTAGAACATTATCTTGAATGAGTAATTATTTGCAGTAGTTACCGGTTAGCTTATTTAAGGCTTTATTTCCTTGGATTCTTTTTTCTCCATGTCAATATTAGTGGAAGATCTATAGCCGTCAGAATTGAAAACTTCTAAAGGACCTGTAGAGTATATCATTGCCTCATTTATCTTGACTTACAGTACTTGGTTATATAATGAGTTTTATAAATTGAGCACCCATTTTTCATCTCTGTCTTTTCGGTTTCTGTTCCATTTGCTTTCTACTACTAAATGTGTACCACCTGCACCCTCAGAAATGTATGTGACTAGCTGACAGTTTCTGACCTCATGGACTATAAGGCTCTGTTGGTCTCATCACTGCATGCTAGATCTGGTTATATGAAAGTGTATACACAAGAAGACATATAGGGAGCACAGGTGTGCTGCTGCCTGTGCTATCTGTGCAGTTAGCAGTTTCACAGCATGAAGCTCTATGGAAGCATTGGTGAAATCAGACACATATTCCTGTACAGGCATCCTGGGAACTCAGAATTATACTTAAGAGGTGCATTGGTCCAGAAGGAGAACTTACAAAACCATGGCTCAGACTCCTTCCTTGCTCTTTCATAAATACATGACCTTAGAGAAGTCAGTTAAACTCTGAGAACCATTTCCTCCTCTAGAACGGAAACTGCCTGACCCATAGTAGGTGCTCAACAAAGGCTCCAAAATTCTTGCAACTTCAGTTCTCACCTGTTGCTTTACATGTCTGCCTTTGCTCATGTTACTCTCTGTGCTTGGTGTGCCTCTTCTCCACCTGACTAATCGATCTTCAAACTTGAAGGTGTTCCCCCCAAAAGCCTCCCTGGATGCCCCCACCTGAGTCCCATACCCCTCTTTCCTTAGTTAATGTACCTTCTTGTAGCCTTTGTATAGACTCTTGCCTCTTCCTGGGTATATTGCCAACTCCCTTTTCACATGAGAAACTTCAATTTATTTCTCATCTTTCAGCCTAAGTGTCATTTCCTCTTCGAAGCACTACCTGACTCTATTTCCAGACTCAGGTGTTGTTCCTCAGTGTACCCCAATTGTTCTGTGTATCATATGTCACACATTATATTGTCATTATTTAGTTCCATGGCTCACTCCGTATTAAAGTGTAAATTCTTTGAGGATGGAGACCAAGTCTTTTTTCTTTTCCCAGCGTGCCTGGCACATAGTTGCTGCTTATTAAATGTCTGTTGAACTGAATGAATTTGCAAAATGGAATAATAATCATCACATCCTCCATATCTGAAAAGTTTGTTGTTAGGAAAAATAAAGAAATAAATAAAGCATTGTTAGGACTTCATCAACTGAAACACTGAAAATATTTTTTCCTTGCCTTATCAAACAGTTTGCTGTATAATATTTTATGATCAGGCCATGAATCTGGGAACTAGCTTCCTCCTTAAATCATTTCTGGGTCATGAATACCTTTGAAAAGTTGACGGATCTTTGAAGGATCACCTGGTGGGGGTGGGGAAGACCAGGAATTCACCTATGTAGAAGATTTGGCACACACTGCAAGAATTCACAGATATCCTAAGCTCGTCACATTTTTTCTGGTTCATGGAAACTAGATTGAGAATCCCTGCTATAACTTATTTTATCACGAGATTAAAAAGTGATCGTACCAAACATCTAAGATCAGTTCCCAAGGTAGGAAGGAGGCTTAGTTAAACCTGTAGGTTAAAAGGAAACTTAAAATGAGAAGAAATGACTGAATGGCCTTAAGGGACAGCTACTATAAAAGCAGATAAAAAATAAGTTCAAGGGGCTTCCCTGGTGGCGCTGTGGTTGAGAGTCCGCCTGCCGATGCAGGGGGCGTGGGTTCGTGCCCCGGTCCGGGAAGATCCCACATGCCACGGAGCGGCTGGGCCCGTGAGCCATGGCCGCTGAGCCTGCGCGTCCGGAGCCTGTGCCCCGCAACAGGAGAGGCCACAGCGGTGAGAGGCCCGCGTACTGCAAAAAATAAATAAATAAGTTCAAGGGCTTCCCTGGTGGCGCAGTGGTTGAGAGTCCGCCTGCCGATGCAGGGGATGCGGGTTCATGCCCTGGTCCGGGAAGATCCCACACGCCGCAGAGCAGCTGGGCCCGTGAGCCATGGCCGCTGAGCCTGCGCGTCCGGAGCCTGTGCTCTGCAACGGGAGAGGCCACAACAGTGAGAGGCCCGCGTACCAAAAAAAGAAATAATAATAATAAATTCAAGAAGCAGACACACCCTGACGAGTTTCCTTTGAACTTGAATTGTGGGGAATGCAGGCAAAAACAGTATGGTTCATGCAACCAAGTACTCAAGTGATTTGAGTTTTCAGTAGACACAGTTGATAGGGGAGGAGGAAAAAAGACCAGTATTAAAATCTCTTTTTTCATCTTTGAACAGGAGGCATCTAAACTGGGTACAGTGGGCTTCCCTCCTGATTTTGTTTTTGTCTATTGTGGCCCTCACTTCTGGGACTGAGACCTCACAGCATAACCTGGCAGGACATGGATTTCATCACGATGCCTTCTTCAGCCCATCCAATTCCTGTCTTCTTTTCAGAAGTGAGTGCTCCGGAAAAGACAATTGCACGGCAAAGGAGTGGACTTTTTCTGAAGCTCAGTGGAACACCACGGCCAGGGTTTTCAGTCATATCCGTCTTGGCTTGGGCCATGTTCTTATTATAGTCCAGTGTTTTATTTCTTCGATGGCCAATATCTATAATGAAAAGATACTGAAGGAAGGGAACCAGCTCACTGAAAGCATCTTTGTACAGAACAGCAAACTCTATTTCTTTGGCATTCTTTTTAATGGGCTGACCCTGGGCCTTCAGAGCAGTAACCGTGATCAGGTTAAGAACTGTGGGTTTTTTTATGGCCACAATGCATTTTCAGTAGCCCTTATTTTTGTAACTGCATTCCAGGGCCTCTCAGTGGCCTTTATTCTGAAGTTCCTGGATAACATGTTCCATGTCTTGATGGCCCAGGTCACCACTGTCATCATCACAACGGTGTCTGTCTTGGTCTTTGACTTCAGGCCCTCCCTGGAGTTTTTCATAGAAGCCCCGTCAGTTCTTCTCTCCATATTTATTTATAATGCCAGCAAGCCTCAAGGTCTGGAATACGCACCTAGGCAAGAAAGGATCCGAGATCTAAGCGGCAGTCTTTGGGAGCGCTCCAGTGGGGTAAGTTTGTGACGATGCTGCATTTTTGCCTGTTCTTCCCAAATTCAAAGTGTAGTTATACAAGAAAAGAAATAGATCAGTGCTGATTTGGCACAGGGCGTATTGGATTTCTGTGACTTACCGTTCAACAAACATTTGTTGGACTCCTTATGTATAAGGGCTCATGATAATGCTGTCAGGGGTTGAGAAAAAGTATAAATCACAGTCTCAAGGACCTTATGCATTAGTTGTATCATAGAATATTACAGTCACAGGACCAGAAGATGCATCACAGGTTATCTTGTCTAGTCTCCTAGTTTTACAAGTGAGGAAACAGACTCAGAGAGGCTAACTGGGTTACAGATAGTAAGTGAAAGAACTGGTACCAAACCCATTCATTACTCTTTCCACCCCACTGTAGTTGGGGAAACAAGCCTCATTCGTAAGAAAAGTTGATCTTTGACATTAGTAAGTCTTATTAAATGTAAGTCAAAAGCCTGGCTTCTTTCTTTTCGCTGTAGTTTTTCGTAAACCAGAGTGTGCCAGAAGGGCAACCTTGTTTATCTCGCTAAGACGGTGGTTCCCAAGGTTCCCAAAAGGATCGCTGCAAATGCATAGTGATCTCTTGGAGGCTCAAGTTACGAGATATATATTTAAATAAAACATGAAATGGAGTCCTCTATCTAGGTTTAAATTTACAGTTTTCATGACAACACAAAATATGAGATAGTTCACACAATGAACATTTTACTCTTCAGGAAAGTTAACCTATTTCTTATTAGATACAGTTCATGGCAAAGCTTCCCTCAGTAATGCCTCTGAAGTGATGATATTTACAACAGATTCTTAAGATGAAAAAATTAGAAGGCTGCTCTGATATCAGTTAGAATATAGATTTAGAAATCCTGTATTCTTTTCCAACAGTCTAATAACATTGCTTGCCCTACTTTTTTTAGGTAGAAGAAAATCAATGTAGGTAACAAGGCCTAGTTTATACCTATTTCTGCAGCCTTTAGTCATTTCCCTCCAAGACCAGCAGAGGCCGCTCCTTACTTTGCTCTTGTTAACTTTGAAATTCAAAAGTACTGAAGTGCATTCCAATTTTTTATCTCATTGTATGCCTGCGGTTAACTTTCCAAGAACTTATTTATTTAATTTCATTTAACAAGATTATAGTTTAATTAAATAAAATCCATGATTTGTTAGTAAGGTTTCTCCTTAGTAATCATTAAAAATGGGACATTTCTAGTTTTGTCCTAATTAATTACTGATTTCATGTTTCCTTTTAGGATGGAGAAGAACTGGAGAGACTTACCAAACCCAAGAGTGATATTGAATCAGATGAAGATGCTTTCTAACTGGTACCCAAATAGTTGGCAGCTCTCATAAACCTTATCTTCACATTTTCAGCATGTGTGATATTTATCTTTCCACTTTGATAAACCAAGAACATTTCTAAAGCATAAAACTCTTTGCATATATCTAACCGCTCCCTAAATAATTCCAACCAAAGCTTAGAGTACCCAAAGGCTAAAAAGTTCTAAGGAACTGACGTAAGAATAATAGTATGGAGACTGCATTAATGGCCTGGTACTTAGTAGGTCAAGATATATTTGCAGATTATTTTCCTTGTTCCTCCATTCCAGAAAACTTGTAATAATCATGTTAGCTGTACCCTATAAATATACAAATAGAGATCAGTTTGCCAGATTTTCAGAATTGTGTAGTTCTGCTCTGCATGCCATAGTCTTCCCTTTTTTATCGTTATAAATATCACCTAGGTTGACCCTTGAATTTTGAGACCATGGAGATAGTCATTTTGTAATTAAAAAGCAATGAGACTCTAAAAATGTGGTTGAAGGACCTTAATAACTGGCCACAACATTGATTTGAGAGTAGTGTAGTCTGTGCTAAATGTTTTGCCAAAGAAGCAAATTTTTCAAGAAAAATCTCAGAATTTTAATTTTTAGGAATTTGTGGGAAATCTTATTTTTAGTGGTTGTCTTTTGATGTTTTTCTACACAAATAAGCTTCCATTTAGGTGAAAGTGGGTTTCCAGTCCCCACAGTTATCACTTGTATTTTACATCACTTAAACGAGCTATGGTGGGTTTTTTCTCCTCAGTTTGACCACATGACTCTTGAATTACTCTATTTTGGAGAACTAATAACCCACTTTTATTAGTTATTAAATAGAACTTATGACTATTTTATATCTTTATATCATACTCTGTTCCTAAAGGTTGAGACACTGGCTTCAGAATCATGCCAGGTTGTCAGTAAGACTATTGCCGAAGAGTTCTTTTAGAAGAGTCACTTTGCAAACAAATGACTTTTACTGAAATATGAATAGTATTACTCTAAAAAGAGGAAGGCCAGTAATAAATAAAGCACTTTATAGTAACCATATTGCACCCTTAAACTGCATGGTATTTTTTGAGGTATTTTTGCATGCATCCAGTTGAGTCTATGAGGTAGGAAGTCAGGTGATAGATAATTTAAAAATGAGAAAACAGAAATGACTTGCCCAAGGCCATATGGTGGATGGTGATGGGACAAGTGTTGGCTTCAGCTAATAGACCTGTGTGTTTATAGAGCACTACACTGTAAATGTGAGCTTTAAGTTGTCGTTTTCATGCAGTCTGTACATCTCTTCTTTCCCCTAAATTTCATACAGATAAATATAAGATAATACTATTACATAATCCATCTGTGATATCCAGAACAATATGAATGGCAAGAGTTGGTGGAAATTTATAAATAAAATAACTATTAAACACTTACCTTGTGTTGCCGCTTTGTTATATGAGATGGAATGCAGAGTATTTTTAATTTCAAAACGTAATTTCAAAAGAACTTTTAAAACTGTCTCTTTTTCAGTAGATCTTGACTTCTGAGAATAGCAAAACTTTACCTTATCATAGGCGTTCCATCAGAGTAATGTGAAACAGAAAGATTACTTTATTATGGCAATTCATTTTAAGGTAAAGAAAATCAGCTATAGGAAGACCTCACTTTTAGGAAATATAGCATATAAAACATACTTATTAAACACATAAAATTGCAACAGTATTACTTGTGAAGGTATTGCCTACGGGATATATTAAATAGCAGATCCCACTAATTCATGGAGATTGATTTTCTCATTTACAGTTGCTTTTTCACCCTCCTTTTCAGGAAAGCATTTATTGCCCAAAGGAAGGTTTACTCATCTTAATTTACAAATTAAGTAGAGAGAGGGAAGGAGCTGGGACTGAAATGTGAAGTTCTGATGTGGATGCACTGGACTACAGTTGACCCCTCAACACGGGTTTGACCTGTACGGGTCCACTTATGTGCATATTTTTTTTCAATAAATACAGTCCTGTGCAATCACCGGTTGGTTGAATCCTCGGATGCATAACTGCAGATATGGAGGGCCGGCTCTGGGACATGAGCATCCTCAGATTTTGGTCCGCAGTGGGTCCTGGAACAAATCCCCCGCAGATACCAAGGGACAACTGTATTTTGTGGGCGCTGCTATTTTAATAGGAGAGTAACTGGAAGGTGAGAGGTCTAGAAACCATATCCTATCATCTTAGGTGCTCTTGGATCAAGTGTGTAATCTGGGGAGAACGAGTGTCATGTGGAAAAAGAAGTAGACTTCTTTCCTGTTCTAAAGAACAGGTTATAGGGTGATGGTTATTCTTTCCTTATAAGGAAGACTCTCCTAACAAATGATACTTTCCAATAATGGAGAAGGCCTTCCTGAAGAGTAGTAGAGAGTAGTAGTAAATTCTCAATCACTGAAGTGTTAAGGAGAGATTATATCAGCAGTATGTTTTAGAAGAGATTCCATCATTGGTATAGAAGTTGGACTAAGTGATTTCTAAAGTCCCTTCCTATTTTTAGATTCTCTTCTAAGCAGTTTTGACCTACAACTAATGAGCTGACTAGCCTTTGGTTGGACCACAAGTATGGCCTACAGTGACCTGATTCCAGCTCTGTCACTGATCCTAGGGTCAAACTTCTATCCAGCAATGTGCCTAATCCTGAGGGGAAGCAGGATGTGGCTGTTGGTTATAGAGGGAAAGATGGCTTAGACCCAGATCCCAAATGCTTGGCCAACTGTGTCCTGCTGCCATAGGTTTTCAAGGTCTATATGCAGAGGAGACTCAGCGCAGAGTTACTTTGTTTATAACTCTAAGGCTTTTTGCATCTGAATCCACGTGTGGAAGCCCTGTTGCTGGTGACCTGGGTTAGACTATGTGGGGCTGCAGGGAAACCTTTTGCTCTTGTACAGGCCCAACCTTGACCAGACACAGCCCAGGTCCTCCTTGGCAACTTCTCCTTTTACTTAAGTCCTGATTTTTCCTGCGAACTCTTACCATTCTAGTATGGTGAAGGGGCAGAGAAAGTCAAACCCAAAGGAAAGAGAGTGGTTTTCCTTCTCTAAAGCCGAGAGCAGACTTTCTAATACTGAGTAATATATATCCCTCCTTTAAAGGCAAAAAAAACCTCTCACAGATCAGTGTTGACCTTTTTTTCACTTTACTGTAATTTAAATGCATATGAACATAAAGTATAAACTTCTTATAGTTTTTATATGAAAACCAAAACAAATTTACAATGAAAGTATAAAGCTATAAAAGCAGTACATTTTCAATTCAAATAGGAATTTAGTGAGAAGGTGATATTTTGCTCAAATGGAATCACAGTAAACTTCCTAACAGATCTGCAGAACTTCTGTCCTCGCTTGCTATTTTACTTGCTTCAAGCACCATCCTGTCTCTGCCAAGAAAGATAACTGAAACCTGCTGACAATGCTGGTAATGCATTTAATCCTGCTGGGATTTATCAACCCATGTCCCTAACAATCCCATACGGATGTGGTGTGTGTCAAGCTGCCAGCTCCCATTGGCCGCGATGCCCCGGAAAGATTTTAAAAACGTCAGCTTTATGTGTTCCCCGAAGCTTTGAAAGAACTCACAAATAAAATTGCCTAGGCTTGGCACTTTTTTGAGGAGTACTTTTTTCCCTACAACAGTCTTTGTTTCTTCCTCCTCTCCTCTTCTTCTTGATTCACTCTTGATCATTTATATTCAATATTTTGCTAAAAAATTAACCATCCAGATTTTCAAACTTATTTGCACAGGAATTCGTGAATCATGCTCATAATCCTTTTACTTATTTCCTCTTTTGCTATAGTTGTTTTCTTTCTCATTTTTGATTTTGTGTATGAATGGTGTCTCTTGGTTTTTTAAAAAATAGGTTAACGAGCAGCTTCTAATTTTTACTTTATTAAAATTTATTATGTTCTGTTTTTCTAAAGTTTGTTTTGTTCTTTTTCCATCTTCTTCAAATGTATTTGTTTTCTTTCTTGCTTGTTAATGAACATGTTTATAACTAGTAGAAAAATTCCTTGAAGTAAGTAGACTCCAGGCCAGTCCCCAAAGACTTTAAAATATAGCATTATCATTGTTATTTTTTCTAATTCTGTTTCGAGTCAAGAGGAGTGTCATTGAGGATTTTATTCATACTTTTGTTAATTTCTAGTTTTTATACACTTGGTTGGAAAATGAGATCTGTGCTCTTCCTGTTGTTATTTGCATATTTTTATTGAATTTATTATTGTAGTTTGGCTCATCCTTTGTGTAAAAACTTTTTTGAGAAAGTTGATGTTGGTTTGATATTTTGAACCAGTTTGAAAGTTTCTTGTCATATTTTAGATTTATTCAACTTTCATGTCTAGTCTGTTTCACTGCTAGTAGTTACTTCTACATTTTTAAAAGCAAACTTAGAACCTTATTTATAAATGTTTAAACCTCAATAATAAAATATGGTCATTGACTTCTTTCATTGAAAGATGAGGAACTTAGGTTATTATATTTCCTGCCAACTCCTTGTTTTTCATAATAAGCTCTGAGAATTTTATCTAGGTCTGCTATGCTGTATTTCATCTCTTCTAGGACTCACATGTTTTCACATTACCATCTCTGAAATTGGGGTGTGTTAAGCAATGGCATGTTAATATAGCTGCTGCCTCCTGGCAGTAATGAAGTTGTCTTTGCTTGCACATGCAGGCATTTGGCACGGGCATACAACTTCTTGATGTTTCAGTCAACAAACCACTTAAAGACCATTTGAGGAGAGGATAAGAGTTCTGGTTGTTGTCTGAAAATCTTTCATTGGTACCTCCTGGTAAGATCAAGAACGTGCCAGCATCAAATTTTACAGAATAAGTGTCAATAGCTTGGAAGAAGACCCTGGAGACAGCAGAGAAACTCTCTTAAAATGCTTCATCATCATCACGTCTCCCAGTGGTGCAGGGAACTATCTGCCTGGAAAACCTCAGACATCTACGACTCTGCGTCAAAAAGTGATTCAAGAGATTCTGGCTCAAAATGTGAAGATATTCTAAAAATAGCTTAATTTATTTAACTTATAGTTTCCCTTTTTATGTAATCAGAAAATGCTACATGATAAATGCAAAGTCTTTAAAAGCTCTTTAAAAAGAGATATAAAATGAAAATTCTAAATGACAAGAAAGTAATATGTTTAATTGACTGTTTGTTAGCAGGACATGAAATAGTGGTGTCTCTTAGATTTGATGTTGTCATGGATATGATGAAATTTGGAAGTTCTTTTTTTTTCGGTAAGCGGACCTCTCACTGCTGTGGTCTCTCCCGTTGCGGAGCACAGGCTCCGGACGCGCAGGCTCAGTGGCCATGGCTCACGGGCCCAGCCGCTCCGCGGCATGTGGGATCTTCCTGGACTGGGGCACGAACCCGTGTCCCCTGCATCGGCAGGCGGACTCTCAACCACTGCGCCACCAGGGAAGCCCTGGAAGTTCTTTTTAAAATGTTTTATTATGCACCTTTTCCTTCAAGAATTAATAGTTTGCCTTTTAGTTTGTAATCCCAATTATCACAGCTAATTAAACTTTATTCGTTCATGACATAATTTGTTTATTCATAACTTTAAATGCCAGTTCATCTCTCAGCTGGGAGCTGTCTTAAAATAGATTTTTCTCTTCCGGAAGTGTTTTCGACTGATACACTTCCTGAGGTTTTAATATTTTTTGGTGTCTAATAACTACTAACTGCAGGTTTTTTCGAGTCATATTATTGTTCAGAGGTTTTGCATTTTTATTACTTTCTATAGCTATTTAATATAATATAAATAATGGCTTGTCTGAAAAATAATTCTTAAGTCATCTTTTTTTTCCATTTAGAAATCTCCTTTTTTATCATTTAGCGTTGCCGAAAAGTTGTTTCCCTGCTCTATTACATATGTACGTATGTATGTGTATATGTATGTCTAGGTGTGTGTGTATGCGTATATGCACATATATATATATATATATATATATATATATATATATGTTTTTTTCCCCCATTTTTGTAGGTGAGCTGATTTCTAAGCCTGGGTGCATGGATGCCTCTGTACAGATCTTTTCTTTAAGATTTCTGTGTACTCATCTTTAAACAAAATTTTAATCAGTCCCAGTATTTCCCACAAAATGGTGTAGGTGAAATCTCCCTTACCCAATTGCTCTTTACCTGGACCCTGAACGGCATCTTTGAAGTTGTGTTAAAGCTAGAAGGTGTTTTAAGAAGGTGGAAGGGAAGCAGGACCATAGAAAATTGCAACGAGGTAACTTTCTGGGTGTGTACTTTTCCTCTATCTCTGTTGAAATGCCTGCTTTAAGTGCCAGTTCCATAGAGATAGGGGTAGTACTGTCTCCTGTTGTGAGGAGAGGGTATCACTTGACTTTTAGTTTGTTCCTCTGTTTGAGACTGAGCCCCCTGCTTTGATGAGAAGTCAGGCTAAGTGAAGTGCCTTGAAAGCAGCACACACTTTCTCTACAACTGTGAAATTTGCTACTAGAATGTTTCTATTGTATACTTATATATAATTATATAATATTTGTATATATTCTTACATTTAATATGTTACAGACACTTAACATATTGTATAAAATATTTTAACATTTCATATTCTGTAAGGTTTTTTATGTAAAATTTATACACACTGCCCTGCTGCAAAGATTTCCCACGTTCATATATTTGAAAGGACTCACCAGACTCCACAGAGGACAGTCACATAAGACTTTTATTTAAGGCGAAGGACATGGTGCCGCAAGAAAAGGAGAGTGTAAACACTGGGGTTCCAAGAGAGCCGAAGCCTGAGCTCCCCAGGGTCCTTATTACACAGAGACCGCACTGTCTCCACTGTCTCCAGCTGGAGCTACCAAGATCTGTGGGAGGAATCTTGACTTTGGGAGAGCTCAAAGTAGAATTTCCCAGGCTTTTCATGGCCTCTCTAGCCAGCTAATCAGTCAGGTTTTCGTAATCTATTAGGCCAGTTGGAAACCATCATTAAAGAAATTAACCCTGGGGATCCCCGGGGTAGTTTCAAACTTTAAACAGCACATCATAAATCCCACTGCCCTTAGTTTGACCAAGAGTCGAAAAAGATACCATCATGTCCCCAGAGATAGAGCTTTTCCAGTCTAGCTGTAAACCAACTCCATCCTGCATATATATATACCCTTATCTCCAAACCTCCTTCCTCCAATTAGGAAGTTAGGGGGAAAGAAGGGCAGGGCATAGCCGTGTCACTTAACTTTGGCCTCTCAGCTATAGCTGATCCTTGCCTGAGCAATAGACTACAAGTGTATTTCCTATCTTTCCTAGTGCTCAATTTCCCCAAGTTGGGGATAGTAAGTAGACACACATTACTCAAAGTTCATGCTTTGAGATTAAAGCTATTCCCTAGTTTCAATCTTGATGAAGTTTTCTTCCATAAATTCATGCTTATTGTTCATTTTAGTTTATTTCAGCAAGGGGGTAGTGTTTATGAATGAATTAATATTAGTGCCACCATCCTTTCATGGACATCTGGACAACTTCTTAAATCCGGGAGAGGTAAGAAGTTCCCAGGAGAAGAAGTACCTACACTGTGAGTATCCAAAAGCCATTGACTCTGGTGACAGTGGAGTCAATATGAGGTACTTGTTCAAATCATGTCGAGGCTGACAGGAAGAGCAATGTAATAATTCTAGTCTCCAGAAGATTGAAGAACTATCATCACTTATATCGCCCTGGTCCCTTCTTTATACCTCTCCTCCCCATCATTGATTATATATACTATCTTATAATTGACTGTGTACATGGCTGTTCTCTACTAATCTGTACTGGAAAATGTCAGTTTTGTATTACTGGTTTCTAGCAAAGTACATAGAAAATAATATAAATACAATAAATGTTGGAATCATCATATAACTTGAGCATAACCTGAAAATGAGTATCTTGGATTAAGACCTGGAATGACTAGATGGTTCTCTTCACACCTCAAGGCTTTCAGCCATTCTTGATCAAATCTTGCCAAATTTGGGTATATTCCTGCCTCTGCCTACCCTGTTCTAATTTGGCTTCTCTAAAGAGTATTCACAAAAAGAGGCGAGCCAAAGATAGAAAAGAGGACTAAAGGAGAAAAAAAGAATGATGGTGAAATCCACAGGAGGAATTTACTCTTTCTCTAACATTTTTGAGAAGGAAAGTGAGGCTTGCTTCCAGGGATTAGCAATCTTTCAGAAATGGTTTGCCAAGCTGTTCCCTATGGTCCTTCTTCAAGGATCTCCTTTTGTGCTGCAGATGTCCTTAGAAAGGGTGGTACCTTTAGCATGTCAGTTATACCTAATCAGTTGTAGTCATCTGTGAGCCAGAATGGTTCATGAGAGAGGGGCCAGGGAAAGGAGAAAAGGGAGAGAGGAAAGGGATGCTTATGGGGGAGGAGGAAAGCCAAAGAAAATGTTGCCCAGGGTCAGTTTTAGCTGTTTAAAATCACCCCACCCCTTCGCCCAGCCTCCTTGGCACATGTATCAACCCATGGAGTGGAGGGTGGAGGACCATCCTTTTGCTTTCTAGAAGGAAGTACTAATATTTAAGGTCTCTGAAGTCTGCCCAGGGACTGCCCAGTTTCCAAGCTTCAGGTGATGCATTTGGTCCCCAAATTAGGAAATTTGTTTTGAAGCACAAGCATATGCTGCAACACAAATTTCCTAATTTGGGGACCACATTAAGGGACTCCTTAAATGTTCAGGAAGCTCACAGTCCTTGCCAGCCTGAATCCCTTGGAAGCTCCAGCCTGGCTGTTAAGGTGATGATGAGGGTTTCTGTGTGTTAGAGGTGATGACCTCTTTAGATCACAGCCACAGCAGCAGTACTGTGCTGGGAAGAATTCAGTGAAGTTGCTTAATACCTTTCCCAATTCCCATAACAATTTGGAACTGGATTCTGAACTCTGAAGTCTGGGTTCTCTGAGAATTAACATTGATTGGATCATAGGAAATCTCTGAGCTTCTCTGAGCTTAGCATTCTACTCCCTAAAGACCAAGAAAGATTCATAAATGTCACAGAGTTAGAAGAAACTTAAATGTCTAGTCCCACTCTCTCATTTGGAGATAAGAAGCTGAGTCCCAGAGGTAAAGTGACTCATCTCAGGTCAGGGCAAGGACCAGTAGTTTTCCCAAGTCCAGTGGCCCTTTTAAAACACCCATCGAATTCTGTTACAACTTGCCCTTTGCGCTTCATCACCTTCTGTGTAAGTGCCTGACAATTAGCGTTTCTGAGAGTAATGTAAAGGCTTAACATTAATCTTTTGATTGTTAAGGCATCCATGTCAAAGAATCCGTCTCAAATAAACATGTTGCCAGCTACACAACTACCTAAAGATCCAGCAACCCCCATGCAGTTCCCCTATTGGAAAGCCCTGGGTAACCTACATAACTGACCCCTTGAGTGACCCTACTTTTCCCTTCATGTGCCTAAATTCCCACTCTTAGGTTTAAGTTCACCAATAAAAAGTAAACCCGTGAAACCCTAGGCACCTCACCCTCAACCCCAATACAGGCAGAGCCCCAGGTCTCTGCTCTCTACCTGCAGCCTTGCCGTGTGTATCCTCCAGGACCTGTGAATAATAAATCTTGTTTTTTACAGAGTTTTGTGATGGTTGATAAAATAAAATTCATATTTTATGGCAAGATGAAAAACACGTAAAATTCTTCTTTGCCTGTTTCGGCCTCCTCCCTCCCGTTTAGTGTGTATTATGCATTTGTACTAACCAGACCTCCTTAGGAGATAACCTTCCTTCCTAACCTCATAAGGGGCCACTATGACCCATGACCCACTACTCATTTTGTACATGTTGATCTGTAAACTGTCAAATGATGCATAACTATTTGTCTCAAAAAAAAGTATGTAACCGAGCTTTGACCTCTAATTGGTAGAACAAACCTCAGAGCTTTCTGAAAGACTGTCTCCCAAATTATAATCCTCAGGTTGGCTTGAATAAAAATTTCCATTTCTTTCTTAGATCTGCTATTGATTAATTTTTCATCAACATGGTTGTTGCTGAAGTGCACTTTGCGATCATAATAAGAACCACAAAGGCCAGTCCAGCCACAACATTGGTTCCTATGGGGAAATGTCTGTAATACAGGCCCAGGTGAGTGCCCCCGGGCATTCCTGGCTGATAGCATCACTATCGACAGGTTGAGGCCATCAGGAAGCACCACTCCGACCTTGATTCTTGAGTTCTTAATAACTAACAACGTGTAAAAAATGAAGAGGAAAGTCTGGCATTAGGGGCTTTGCACCAACTCTGAGAGGACTGAAGAGAAGTAGTTAGCATTTTAACTGAGCTTCACTTGGAGGTAAGAGCACTCACCAACCACACCCTTTGTCCACACCCACCAAACCATCAAGTACAGAGCAACCATGGAGCAGAAAGGATTCCTCAGCAGGGAAAGGGGAATTTGTGGTGGCACAGAAATGGACAGAGGTTCTTTTCAAGAGGCTTCTCCTTTTCTGGAATCTCCCTACAGTGCTGAGCACTGAGATCATCAATCAGGGTCAGCTGAGGCCATCATTCACCCTGGTCCTGAGCTATTTTTATCCTCAAGGCTCTAGGAGTTGAGAAGGTGTGAGCTTCGTTATTAACTATAATCCAGAAAATGAGACCAGTGGGCTCCACCGACTCTGCTGCGTCTGGGCCACCAGCCCCTGTAGCAGGCAGGAGAAGAATCTCTCTGCTGAATTAATATTCACCTTAGAGGGCTTCCCTAGTGGCACAGTGGTTGCGAGTCTGCCTGCCGATGCAGGGGACACAGGTTCGTGCCCTGGTCTGGGAAGATCCCACATGCCGCGGAGCGGCTGGGCCCATAAGCCATGGCCACTGAGCCTGCGCATCCGGAGCCTGTGCTCCGCGACGGGAGAGGCCACAACAGTGAGAGGCCCACGTAATGCAAAAACAAAAAAACAAAAACAAAACAAACAAACAAAAAAATATTCACCTTAGAGCCCTGGAATTTCTCTAGTAGAAACCAATTCTTGGAAATTCATGGAAGGGAATTATGACAACCAGCAACTTTGGTGAGGCTGTGTCCTTTACAGAGTTTTCCAGATTTTCCTAACTCAACTGGGTGCTTTTCTTTCTAAATACCATAAACTTTCTCAGAGACTATATTTTATTTATTTCTTACCTTTTGTTGTTGCTGTTTTGGGAAGGAAATGGTTTTATAGGAAAAAAACAATACTCAGATTTCAAACAACCTGATCTATACGCCTGGAAGACAGAGATTCAGGTTACCTAGTTCTCCAATCCTCCCATTTGGTGAGAATTACTCTGTATTTTTCCAGATTATAGAATTTACCAAAAACATCTTCCTCTGAATGTGTCCTTTTGCTGAGCTATGGCTTATACTACAGTCCCCCAAGTGATTATACACGACTTCTGCCTCCACTCATTAGAGGAAGGAGTCTTCAAATGCATTTGCTAATGATCATTTCAGTGTTCCTGAAACCAGAAGAATTCTTGAAAAAGTAATCTCAGGTTATGAAAAAGTGTTGTCTTTCTTTGGGTGTAGGAACTAAAACCTTATTCATATTATTCTATAAGTAAATTTTCTATTATCCCTACCTAGTTTCCTTGGGAGATGAAACTCCCTCATTATTATATTTCCTGAAATTGGACAATTTGTGGCCCTTAGAAATTGTCCTTATGTACTTTCAGAAACAATCATAAAGAAAACCATTCTTATTGGCAATTTTAAGCTGTGCTTCACTTTGGCAAAAATGTAAGAGCAACGCACATCAACCTGGTTCTTTCACCTTCACCCTTCAGGCAGCTGGTACAGATTGTTCTAGAAGGAGAGAGGAGGAAAGCTCTCCACCATGGGAGAGGGGTAGGGTGGGAGCATAGTTTATATAATAAGAAAACTGTGTTCTGAAGTCACTTGTACTTTCTGGACCTCAGTTACCTGTAAAACAGGTAAGAATGAATGGTCTTCATAGAGAAAAAGGGACAAAACAAGTGATTCCTCAGGTTCATTGAGGTACAAATTCCACTTTTACTATAATTATAACAAAGTTCAGATGATGTAAAGACAAACTCGTACAAATAGGCATAGATAAGTTAAACGCTAGTAGTATTCACATGTGGCTTGAATGCACTTATTAATATCTAGGCTCACTAGAGTTAACAACCAATTTCAAGACTATTTGGAGAATTAGTTGTTAATAACAGTGACAAAAAATAAGCATCCCCATTACTGATAGAGGCTGGCACTGTCTGGATGCTAAACGCTGGGGAATCTGATCACCTTAGGGCAAACTCATACATATTAGTTAATATTACTTGGTCTTTGCTGAAAAACAAAGAAAAGCAGGAAAGAAGGAAGGAAGGGAAAGAGGGAGGGAGGAAGGGAGAATATTTAGTTTATATGCCATATGTAAAAAATAAATGCTCTATTTCAAAGACAAGGATTATATTCTGCAATCCAGTTACAATTTTATCCACTGTTAATTTAGTAACATTTTCCTTTGAAAACAAAAAGAACCCCTAAAAATAATCTCCTTTGTAATTTTATTTTACAAGGTGCCAGTATGATAATGGGCCCATTAGGGAGTCAAATGTGAAGAGTCAAGGTTTCCCATGCTGGAAATTCCATGGTACCTGATAGAACTCTGAAAGTAGCACCTCTAGATGCAGAGCCAGATTCTGGTGGTGATTTAGAAGTTCCTTTTCCCTGAAAAGACACTAAAAGTTAACAGAAACAGGGCAGGAAGTGGCTATGATAACAAAGCTGAGTTTGGTACTTGCCCTGGCTTTGGTAGCCAATATCACCGGACTCCTGTAGTATCAAACTTCAGGAAAGAAATTCACAGGATAGAGCAGAGCTGTCTTAATCATTTTTAGACTAACATTTCAAAAAGGGTTAAGAAGCTATCTGCTCTGTCTGTTCCATCTGCTCAGATGTTCATCTGAAAATATCTGTGCTGTGATCTTTAATTTTCTTTAACAATCATGGTTTTCACTTACCAATTAATACTAAAAATACTAAAAAGAGAGGTATAAATACTTACGCTATAGAATACTGTATTCCCAATCACATCCACCATATTAAGAAAAGGAAAATATCCATTTTCAATAACATTATTCAGCACCAGATCCTCTCCAGTTAGACAAACAATTCTTTTAAACATCTTTATGATTTAAGGCTTCAGTAACAACTCAAGAGTAGGCAAAAGTTTGCTATTTATTTAATCTTGGAAGAACACTGAAAGAAAAAGGCAGGGAATGTAGGCAGTGTGGAAGAACTCTCCTTTACATAGCTGGCCACATGTGGCTTCAACAGCTGCAGGGGAAACTGGCTGGGGCTAAGGTTACATATTTCTGTTCAGTAAGGGTATCCATGGTGGTAGCTCTCATGATGACGGTAGTCATCCTGGTAACCATCCTGGTATCCTTGATGGTAACTATGGTAACCATAGCCTGCATACTCATCTTCTGGGCAGCGCATCCCCAGTGACTGCTGAATAGCCATTTCCTGTCTCCGGAGTTGCATCGAATCAATTAAATCGTACACAATCACCATGGACCACATTGGGGAAGGATACCAGGATTTCACATTTCCATCTTTTCCAACCAGAAGCATGGAGAAGTACTCTGGGCTCACTTGAAAATAGTTACGTATGTCTTTCACCAAATGGGCTGGTACGTCTTCTCGCTCCACAACAGAGCTCCCTGGAATAGGATTAGAAAAGTTGTTAGCAGATTGAAGAGGCAGCACTCAGGAAAGCATCAAAGTGAGAAGAAACCACTGTGAGAATAGAGAGAGGACCCAGGAGTCTCTTCTCTTCAGCTCAAAAATCCAATTAAAAAAGTTTGCTTGTTTTTTCTATTAGCAAAGAAATGTCCCTGCTGTTCTACAACATTATTAGTGTATCCAACTTCGGGGCACATAATGTCTCCTTATAGGAATGTTACAAAGTATAAAACCAGTCCCTTCATTTAATCCTGGCAAGATCAACTGCTTTAAAATTTGTCACTAACAAAGATTATATTGTTTATATTTCTAAATTTACTTCCAATTAGCTTAGTTTCTTCTTAGCGGTTACAGTTTTACTTTTGATGCTGTTGTTTTTATAACAAAACTCTTATTTCATTGTCAAAGGTGAAAAATACCAATTATCTAAGAGCCGGGAATATATTTAAACTATTCTCATTAGTGAAAAGAAGAAAGCGAAGGGAGAAGGGCACTGACACTTTCTGCGTATCTGCTCTGTCCAGCACTGTGCCAGGGATTTATCCACATTATCTCAGGTAAAGTGCTTGATCTTGGATGGAAGGACTGGGTTTACTTTCTGAAACTTTTAGTCACTGTCATTTTCTTTCAGCTTCTCTGAGCCTTTTAGTATATGTCCTCATCTGTTGCAAGGGAATCAGTGAGATATGACCTTTGTGCCTCATAAAACTATTTCGAGAATTAAATGAGATAACATAGATGAAAATGCTTTGTAAGCCAATAAAGCCCCATGCAGACAAAAAGGAATTACTTATTTCAGTTAAGAAAATGGATATTTTTGCTGTCACTTACGATTTTTTTGGTAAAAACAATATTAGTGCTTGTGCTCTCCTTCCCCTTCTTCTACATGCATCCTGTGTACACACACACACACACACACACACACACACACACACACACACCCCGGCAAACATGAAGAGGGAGGATTTTGTGACCTTTCTTCACCTGAGGGGTACACCCACTGCTTACATATAAATTAACATAATTTAACTGAACTTATCAGTAGTTTATACTGTTTTAAAGTAACACTTTACCATTAATCGGGAACAGTTCTAAAACTCCCCCTACTTCCTCTCCAACACCTAAAAGCTTCAGAACAGTTATGTGGCGCAGACCTAAGAGAAAAAAGAAAGCCGTAGAATCTGTAAGTTTTCTTTCACCTCCAAAGACTGGACGTCTGAGAATTAAAAATCTCTAAGTTTAAAAAGAATATAAAACATAACCTGATTAGGTAAAATAATTCATTTTTTTAAAGTTTTTTAATTAAAAATATATATTTAAATACTTATAACATCTTGAAAAAAGACTAATTGCAGATTTTGGGATTAACAACAGGGTCAGATGTGGTCTGGTTTTGTTTTGTTTTTGCAGATTGAAATAGGAGAATTTGCTTTTAAACTGTGATTCTCACTCTACTAAATGACAAAACAAAAATGAAGCCATCGGAACTTTAAAATATCTAAGATGATCTCAGCTGATTAGTGTTCTCGAAAAAAGTCATGCCTAAACAGCTTGCATGGATAATTTAATTTTCTCTCAAAGAAAAGACTACAGACCCTAGCCGTTGTGATTGTTTAAGAAATCATTCTGGCTTCCTCAAAGAAAAGTTTGTCAGTTTAAAGGGCAGGTTCTTAGCACTTTTTTAGAAGACTCAAAGGGGTAGCACAGCAGGCAGAGCTTGCTTCCCAGCCTCAGCTAAAGTTTCAGGAAAGGAAAGAAGGTCATGCCTTGGTAGCTTGTTGGAATTCTTTTGAAGATGAAGCGCATATGAAAAGATTCAGGAGAAAGAACACCGGAGGACAAGGAGGCTCTAGATTCATCCTATTCAGATTTCGTGGTTTTAGACAAAATCCGAGCCTAGTCATGGTAGCAACTTGGAACGAAATATGAATGTTGACGGTGTTGACTGTCCAGGGGAGAAAACTGAAAGCCACCATGGAGGGCTTTTTTTAAGGAAGAGTTGAAATCCAGGCAAAATGCTATTACAAAAAAATTTTGTGGCCTTTACTCTTCTCCCAGAGAAGTGAAGCATTTCTGTTCTACATGTTGTTGAGTCATATTTTCAAAAGGGAAGATCATGAATTTAATTATTCCTTAAAAACATGACTTGTTCACATTTCCTGTCTATTGCAAAAGTGTTTGACTTGGGCTCTGTGCAGAGATTCAAAATGAAACATCACCTAATAGCTGCTGCAAAGACATCTTTAGAAAATTAGCAAACCATGATTTTATTTATATTCTTATTGTGGAGGGTCATTAACTGCTCTAAAAACTTCTGTCTTACCCAGCACTGTTGGTGGCTATACATAATTTAAATTTTGCCTAAGAATACTGGCACAATCAAATCTTCTTTACATATATTGATACAAGTTCTTAAAGCATTAACCTTGTTAATAGGAGTATAAATAAAAATTCACAAATTTTCTAATTGTTTTTACTGTTATGAGCTCATTTTCTGCCTTCTTTTGAGTTATTATTTCACATCTTAAAATTGAAATGTATTTATAATGTCAGGTACTGGGTCATAGCAAGGGCCCAGGCTCTGGTAATGTTTTACAAGACTTATGCCACCACACCACCTTTTATAAATCTTCCTAATAGAAGTATCAAAATAATAAAGATTCATCTATGTTCCAATTATGAATTTTTTAATCTGTGGCCCCCTAGCTACTCTTCCCCCCTCTAATGACTCTCTCAAAATTCTTCCTCTGCAGAGGTGTATTTTACATGAGACTTCAGTTGTGATTTCCACTTTTGAAATTGCCATTATCTCTTTGGTTCAAAACAGAACTTAGTAATAAGTTCTCTGTATTATGCATTTCCTTTCCTTTCTATATGTCCATATTCAAAATGATACTAGCTCTTTCTGACCACTAGGATAATGATGTTTGGTAAAGAAAGCATACATTAGTTTTCAAAACACTGAGCAATTTACTGCAAATAATGATAGTAATAATAAACTGCATTTCTCTTTGACCTGCTTGTCTTAAAGCATAAGGTTCTGTTTAACAGATCTTGCTGTCTTCCTGGTGCCCAGTTATAGATCAAAATCCTTTCTAAGGGAATGGCAATATAGTACAGTGTGCTTCAATTCGTTCATTAATTCCCAAAGCCATTCCTGTTTTACAAAAGATATTTAATCTGTGGAGAAGTACACCATGTTGGTACCTAATTATTACGTAAGAAAATGATAATACCTGAGTTTTATGATCTTGAGACAAGTTTTTAAAAAGTAAACAAGAAGACAACATAATAGAGATCACTTAAAGGAAAGCAGCAGGTATTTTCAAACACTTTAATGAAGAACCTGAGAGGGCAGAATATTGAGAAAAAAGAAAAAAGAAAAATAGACCCCAGTTGACTAAGATTTCAGTCTGAAAGCAACTTTATCCTCAGTATAACTGAGTAAGTGTCTAGGAATCTACAGTTTGGACTGGGGAATATTTGGATGACCTAATGTTCCATTTTAGAACAGACCAGGAAGAGAGTGGTATGGGAAAGCAGTGATGCTTTAAGACAAGCAGGTCAGTGAGGCTTCCCACTCACCAAAATTGCATGCCTGACCACTGAGGGCAGAGAGCTGCTGTGAATAGGCCCAGTCTTCATCATTAGGTGCTGAGATCACTAGCAACCGCCTCCTCCATCGGAACCTGGAAAAGAAGCAGAAGGCCACAACTGCTGCTTCAAACAATAGAGGCCAGTGTGAAAACGCAGAGGAACTTTGGCTGTCTTTTTTTTCCTGCGCCCAGAATAAAAAACAGTGACCCTTACAAATATTTCATAGCTCCTCAAAGCCTAATATTAAACGGTATTACCACATTTCTTGCACGTTTTCTTTTGTAACTTCACAGTCTGCCATACTGTGACATTTGCGTGATGTGTCAGGCATGAATCTGGTCATCAGGCATGAGTCTGGTCCCCATGCCTGATGAGGTCACTTAGGGAGAGACAAAGCTCTCAGATATAATGAAAACTAGCTGATATTGTATGTTAACTTGTAGCAACAGAAATAAGGGAATCAGAAAATAACTGAAGAAAACTCAGGTTCTGGGGCTTCCCTGGTGGCGCAGTGGTTGAGAGTCCGCCTGCCGATGCAGGAGACACGGGTTTGTGCCCCGGTCCGGGAAGATCCCACATGCCGCGGAGCGGCTGGGCCTGTGAGCCATGGCCGCTGGGCCTGCGTGTCCGGAGCCTGTGTGAGGCCACAACAGTGAGAGGCCCACATACCGCAAAAAAAAAAAAAAAAAGAAAAGAAAACTCAGGTTCTGGTAGAGTTCCCTAGGGTTTTGGGGTGGGGCAGGGATCAGTGAATATATGGACAGGAAATAGTATGGAGAAAAAGAACTGCATTTTAAGTAGATGACAGTGACAGGAAGAAGGAAAATAGGAAAGTGTCTTAAGGGGTCAAGGAGGGTTCCTGGAAAAACAAAGCCCTGTGTACCTTCCTCAATAGCCAGGGGCTCTTCCAGGGGCAAATGCTAGTTCTAAAATGTACCCTATCATCATAGTAAGAACCACCACTTACAGAGTACCCCTATGAAGCAGAATGGGGCTAAACCTAGAGCCATAGGATTTTAGATTATATGATAAACTTGTTTCTGCTCTTACAGCTCCAACACGGCAGGGCAGTGGACAGAGCTTTTGTCTTACAGCCGGGAAGCTTGGTCCACATTTTGTCACTGCCACTTCTTGGGTTCCTTGAGCATGTCACTCTGTTCATCTAAGTCATAGTTTTTCCTTAGCTCTAGAATCAAAAAGAGCATCCACCTCAAAGAGGTGTTATAAGAATTAAACTCTAAAACCCATCAATGGAAGTTATGCGTGTGATGGCATGGCTATAGATCATGTCTTATTCTGCAGGCTTCTTGATTTAGAACTTTGTCCTACTGATGGATAATGTCCATTTCCCCATTAACAGATCTTGGACATTATCTATCACGATGTCATACAACAACCCATTTAATCCTTATGTTTGTGTATCATTTTATAGCTCACTTTCACCTACACAATATGTGATCCTCACTAGCGTTCAGTGAGGGCATGACTTGTTTTCCCCATTTCACAGATAACAAAACGAGGCTTAGAGAAGTGAGGTAACTTGCCTAACTAGTAAATCTAAGAGGTGGTACCGAAATACAGATTTCTCTGACTCCTGGTGCAGTGCTTTCCCTAGTCTACCCCCTCAGAGGTGCTGATGCTTGGCTGGCGCGTCAGGGTCCCAAAGAGGATAGGAAGGAGAGAGGGTGTGCATCCAGGGGCCGCTGCGTGCATTTGTCTCAAATTCCACCTTCACTGGAGAAGGGTTTTTTGCTTTCTGCCCTCAGTGCTGGTGACTGCGGGGTGTCAGTGCACTCATGGAGCCGGAAGCCAGTTGATTTTATTCATGGCTTCTCTCCCTGTGCCCCTTCAAGCCTCACAGTGAACAGGAGAGTTTTCAGTCCCAAAGAAAATGGCCTCTTAGGGGAATAGTGGTTTGGATGAATGGGAGAAAATGATAGTCTGATGAAATACAACCTCTGAATGGGTGCCTGTAGCAAGGCTCGCCAAGAATTGCTTGCTGTGACATTACATTAGCTTCCTCTGCTTGTTTTTCTTCAAAGGGAAAGAAAAACTAAAATCTCCACTGAGGATAGGAAGATGAATGTATTTGCATAAAGGAGGGGAGAGGAGAGTCTGAGACTGTCTGAGGTTTCCTGGGAAACGGAACAGTGACTGCTCTCGGATCACGAAAAGGGTCTCCTGTATCTTCCCTGCTTCCTTAGGAGGCATGCCAGACCAGCACCGGCACCCCAGCCAGCACCCAAAGCAGGCCAGCCTTCCTGGCCTCACACAGAGCTTCAGAGTATCCTGGAGGGAGCTATTTTGGGTGAGGTCTATTTTGGCTTGTTTACCTGTGTGCACCACTGAATGCTGTCAGACTGGAGAAGGATGGGATCTGAGACTCCCTGTCCCAGACACGATCAAGAGAAGGTCATTTCCCCTAAGTGATGATTCTTTATCCCACAGACATTTACATTAAGATACAAGGCCCCAGCTCCCAACACTGAAGGACAAATGTTAATGGAACTAACTTCTGTGGGAAGTAACAAGAGATGTGAATGTGGCCCAGATCCTTATTTTGGACAAACTGTTTTTCCGTCACTTTACTTTGTCAGTAAATGGAAAGTCTATAAGCTATGCATGTGTTTGCTTCTTTTAACTGGCATTTCCAAATTAGTGTGCATTTGCCCACTCTTTAGGGCTTCTGTCTCAGAGAAAGGTAATTATAGCCTGAATCATATGAGTGTCACTAAAAACTAGACTGGCTTCAGAGTCTGGTCAGCTGAAACCAGGCTGTATAGGCCCACCAACAACTCAGCAAATATGAAGGAAAATTCCCATTTGGATACTCCTTTATTTATAGAACAGTTAGGTAGAAAAAACATTTTTTTTTTTCAGTTCTTTTTGCCTGGGTTTCAGTTCTGAAGGTGTTTATTATATCTCCTCTTAGCTCTCCTTTGATGACAAAGTTCTCTAACTAGGACCTGAATAAATGGCCCTAATACTACTAATAACCACCATTTATTGATTACTTGCTTTGTGCTAGGTTCTAGCTCATTACCTTTAGTATCAAATTTACCTTTCACAACGATCTTAAGAATAGCTAAATTTATTATGCCCATTTTGCAAATGAAAAAACTAAAGCCCAAAGAGATTAAGCAATTAGCCCAAGGTCACACAGCTAATAAGTGGAGAAACCAGGAATCAACTTCAGGGCTGTCTTACTCATGCCTTTAAGTAACACACTATTCTACTTTAATTTTTAAGATCAGTGATAATTGTCAGCACGATGATTCCATGACCACAGGTCATAGATAGCCATAGGACATCTAACTTATAATCATATGCCATTCTGAATATCCATAAAAGATGTATGTTCCTGAAATAGTAGTGAATATAAGAGCTCACAAGTCTCTAACATTAGAAGGAAAATACATTTACATTATGTAGGACCCTATCCAGTTCAAAAGACTTTAGATGCAAAATATGTATAATGTCTTAAGAATCAAAAAAATACAAATTCAAGTCAGTGATCAACTTGAATGAGCATTGCAAGCTTTGTGAGTGAACAAAAGTGAGATAATGTCAGTTTTCCATTTCAAGTTTTGAAACCCATGACACTTTGATTATAAAAAGACCCTCTGCCTGGAAATGGTGAAAATAATCCTTCAGAATGTTTGTAGTTGCAGGTCTCATGGATGGCCTAAATCCTTGGTTATAAGTAATATCAATGAACTAGATGGTTACTGCTTTAGAGATCAGGCTATGTGAGTTTAATGGGTTGGTTCAGTGGGTATGCCTCTTTCAGTCCTAGAAGATTCAGAATTAAGAAGTTTGCAAAGAATCAAAACCGTAGTAATAATATACATTTCTGATTTTCTTTATATAATTTATGTTCTTGTGAAACTTAAGAGAATTTGGCTTAAAATGATAGCCTTGAAACTCCAAACTAGAATGTGTAATTGAGTATTTGGTTTAGATGTATAGTTTTAGGTTGAAATCTTACTAAGCATATACAGTTATTGGAACATCTGAGAAAACTTTAGATTCACTGTATTTACAAGATTAACTTATTAAACTTATGGCTCATTTAAGTACTCAGAAAGGTTTTGTTTATTTCAAGGAATTGAAAGAAATATATTAAATGTAAAATGGTTGTTTGGCATAATGACATTGTTTAATTACTGAGTTCATAAGTGAGATTAAACTTTATTCAAAGCCCCTTAAGAGTGATAGTTAAAATTTGCCAGGTTATAAATAAAATGATAAGATTTAAAAGCCTAACTTAAAAGTTTAAGAGAAAACTAAGGTCTTGAATTTATAACTTGGATATATTTAACACTATTGGTTAAAATCAAAAGTAAACTTCTAAAGAATCTTTTCTGCCTAAAAAAGGAGAGAAAGGTAAAAGAAATAAAAGGAAGGGAAGGAGAGGGAAGGGGAGGGGAAGAAAATACCTCAAGGACAACAGCAAGCTCTTATCCTCAATCTTCTAAATCACTGACATCTAGAAGGATGACCTTGAACTAAAAGTTGATATTTCAGAGCCCCCAGGATTGGACAAGAAGCCATCGGCCCAGTAGAGCCCTAGAGCCGTTTCTCAGCCAGGAGAGTGGCCGGAAGACTGACTGAGCCTTATGTCCTTAGGGAGGCATGCACCTTTCATCTCCACTCCAGGTATTTGCTCTGTACTGAAAATTTGGATGAAGGCAGAATCTTGGGTTCCTTTCAGCTCTGAAATCCTGTGGTTTTAGGAGTATCTTTCTTCACTTCAAACTCTGGGCCTCTGGGTTCACACTAAAATTAATTCACATTATATTTTCAAAACGAGTGTTAGATAAGAGCATGGACTTTGGGAACCAGATTATCCTGGGACCACTAAGTTCTAGAACTGACACTAGTTCAGTGATGAAAGTTATTTAATCTTCATTAGCCTGAGTTGTCTTGTCTGCAGCAAGACAGTAGTTACAGTATTTAGATCATGGGATTGTTGTGAAGATTAAACTCAGGAGGGAAGAAGAAGTGCTTGGCACGAAAGGTGATTACAGCAACCCTGGAGTGGAAGTAGGGCTACTTGCTGTCGTTATCCTCATGGGTGAGAGATTTTTAAGATAGGGTTAATTGGAAGCATAGGGGCAACATACCTAGAAAATTGTAAACTGAAAATTTGGATGAATGGCAAGTCCTATGCTCTTTACACATCATGTTGTTATCTCTTAAAAGACCCAAGCTTTCTGAATCTAGAGGAATTCAGATTATCCATTTCCTAATCACAGAATTCTTGATGCTTAGATGAAATTTCTGCATCCTTGCACCTCTTAAGGTCCCAAGGATTTGTAGAATTTTCATCCAACATGAGGGAAGGGATGGAGAAGGGAAGAAGTAGAGTGATTTTTTTTACACTCTTTTTGGTGTATGTACTAGAGTTTCCCTATAATGGTTTTCAATAAACCATACTCCCCAAGGAATCAGGGAGCTGGGTCAAGAGGATTTCTCCTTTTGAGGTCTTAGTGGAGCTTTTGTTCTCTGCAGAGTTGGAAGGAAGCAGAAAATCAAGCAGTGTTCCAAATCCTGTTTGGAACTAGAAAAGGCCCAATAAATATGTAAAATAAAAGTACAGTATACAAAGCCCTCCAAATTGACTGAATGAATAAACTAACCCTCACAGAAGTTCAGAATTCTGTATCTGTGCCAAAAAAAAAAAAAAAAAAAAAAGGCAGGAAAAAAAAAGAAAAGACCTATCCAAAGCCACCCAATTAACACTCAAGCTTGGAGCTGACCCCAGCCAGCCTTGCCACCAGAGCAACTTCCAAAAGGACAAGACTAAGCCTGGTGGCTAGAGTGCCATGAAGAGGACAGATGTCTCACAGGGAAGGTCACTCTGCACACACATGTCTGCTCTGTGTTTCTCTGGGGTTTTCATTAGCTCACTCAGAACACTCTCCTGTCTGCCTCCTCGGGGTCTCCAAAGGTGATGTACCTGGATAGGAAGTTCTCCAGTGACTGCTTCTTGTCTTCTTTGCAAACAATGCCCTCCTTCTTCTGCTTTTCCATGTCTTTGATTCGGGATTGAAAGGTATCAATCACATCGAACACAGACTTCATTGCTATAGGCACCTCATAATATTGCTGTTGAAGGAAAAATAAAAAGTATATAATGTATGAAGGTGTTTCTTCCCTATGTCCAGAGGATAGAGAGCTTGAGAGAATTCAGGGTGGCTCCAGGGAAATCAGAGCCTGGAGGGCTCTTTGATTTATAAATTCTCTCCTGCAGTAGTACCTCTGCTGATTTTTTGAGGTTTTGAATCCATGAAACAAAAGCCGTTACCTTCCATGAAGGTCTTAACTTCACTCTTTTTATTGGGAAGGGTCCATGCCTTCCTCACCACACATATTCTAGGCTCACTTCCCTACCTCTGGGACTAAGCTGGTTCCTCTTCACTATACAACTGGAGAGAAGGTCAGAAACACTGTACTAAACACAAGAAAACAAATGGAATAACATGTTAGAGTATCTGACCTGAGCAATAAGGGTAATTTTCCACCAGAAGGAGGCCTGCTCTGTGGTCATCAGAAATCTACATAAACTCTTTGTGATTCCCAGAGACTATTTTATTGAGTGAGCATTACTTAAAATTAGGTCATGTTTGCTTATGTATTCTCAGAAAAAAAGTTGGATCTAACTTTTTGGGGGATAATGAAATTCAGTTTCCTGCATCAGAGCTGTCTGGACTTAGAACAGCAACCTGAGGTGGATTTGAGGGCTGGCTGATCAGCATAAGTGCCCTCAATGGGAATTTAGTAAATCATGGAATGTGAAAGCTGGCCGAGACCTTGGGGATCATCTAGTCCAACCTCTCACATCAGAGGTGGCACAACACAAATGTGGAATGAATTATTGAAGGGATCTCTCTCCAGATCCAGTAAACTACTGCAGGTTGAATCAGCTATTCTAATAGTCCAGGCAGCTTTTCTTCAAAAGGATTTTCATGTAAGCATGGGCTCTGGAGTCAACCTGCGTGGGTATGAAGCCCAACACTAACTGGGTGAACTTGGGCAAGTTACCTAACTACTCTGGGTCTCTATTTGTCCTCTGTGAAACAATGATAATACTTGCTATTTATCTTAGAGGTTTGAGACAAGGATTGTAAACATCTGAGGTGAGTGCTTGACATAATGAAACAAAGTTAGTTATTATTGTTAATATTATTATGACTACATGGCACAGTTTTTCAGGGTTCAGAATCTCTGTCCTTATCATAGGAAGAAAGTAGGTGTAAAACCCTACTGTCTTGCCCATGTTGGATCAGGAGGTAAACTTCCAGGCCCTTTCAAAGTAGACCTATGTTAAATCTGGGTTTTCTGAAAACAGAAGCTAAATACTCTTTACTTTTTATCACCAGGGCCTGGCTGGTGATAAACATCATAGCTATTCAACAATTGTCTGGCGAATGCATGACTTTGATGTTACAGAAGAATTTAGTCTGAGTCAAGTAGCTAGGCCATAGGTGGTCATCCAATCCAATATTTTCCATAGACCACATTTCTAGACACAAATTCTACAGGACAGTGGGAACTATTTGGACCATTTCAAACCCTTCCCATTTATGAAATAACTTGTGCTTAGTCATATGTCTAATAGACTCATTGACAAAAAATTGAGTTGCTATCTTAAGGAATGTCACTGCATCATCCAAAACAGGAACCCATACCTTGACTCTCAGGTCCACATCGGTGAGCACCATGAAGAAGTCATTGTAGGTCATTCCATACTCCTTCCTTAGCTCGCTGATAAGATGCTGGTCTACCAAGTCCTCATCATCCACAACACGCATAGGTTTCTCATTATCTTAAGGCAAATGAAATGTGAATAAATATGGATGTGACAAAACAGAAATCAGTGGGAAACCAAAGGGTGGAGGCCCTGAGCCTTCATCCCAAGTTAATTAAAACAGTTTTTGTTAGTTGCACACATTTGACTAACATTTTGTTTGAACGAGCATTTCCAAAGTGAACAAATAAATATAGAAACAAGTGAGTAAACTCATTTTGAAAATCACTTTTCCAAAGATGATCAAACCGCCATCTCTGCCCACCCTGGTCACGGTGAATCAGAAGCAGCAACGTGAGAGTGAAGCTGCTGAGTCATCCCTGGAAGAAGACTGCCAACTCACTCTGGGGATGAGTCATCACCCTAGCTCACCAGGGAACCAGACCCAGATTCTTTGGTTAAGTTTTATTTCATTTTAAATTTTATTTTAGTTTTAGTTATTTGTTTAAGTCTAAAATCAGTGTCTGTTCTTCCCACTTAGAGAATCACTCTGGGACTCAGTGAACTATGTCATTGCCATAGAGAAAAATAAAAAGCCTATGTTCAAATCTGGTCATTTGGCTCCAAAACAAGTCAAGCTATTCATAATATAAATTTTGTAAGTGAATACAATTTTAAGTAAAATGTTACTGAATTTATGGAAGTTTTTAGTGTTAGGTATTTTTTCAAATATCAAACCCTGAAAACAAATTATTATAATTCAGAATGGTTCCTAAAGGTGCTACTGGGTTAATGGAAAGTATGAACATGGCAAATTACTATGTCTGGAAAGCATTTTGGAAAAGATAGGACAGCTTTACTTACTTCTTCTCTCCCATACAGGTCACAGTGTTTCCCTCAACCCTATTAAAATTTTTATCTGCAAATAATCCCCTGTATTTTAAAAAAATGTACAAAAGTTAAAGTTAGCAAATACGTGATAACAGATCTATTACAGAAGGGAATCTATCAGTTATTATCAATACTGCTACCCAATGAATAGTACTACAGTAGAAAAAAACACAATTTTGCAGATACAGAGGTTACACAGCTGAGTACCACAGACTATTACTCTTTTATTGATATAAAGGGGACAATTACAATTTAAGTATTACTTTGGTTTATTTGATTAGGAGTGAAAGTATATAAGTTGAAAGTATATAAACAAAAAGCTTCATTCTCCCAAGCAGATCATAGTGAGAGGGGAGAGAATGCTATCATTAATAAAATATAAATTAATTTAAAAGAATTGTTAGGTTCATGGTGTTGGTTTTTGTTTAGTATAGCTCATTGAATAAAAACAGCAACTTGCAGAATAAAGTGCATAGTATGATGTTATTCTTAAAAGGAAATAAAGCAAAAGAAAACATAATACATCTATATGGGAATATGCATAGGAAAAAGTCCAGAAGGACATACAGCTGATAAAAATGGTTGCCTCTGGGGAGTGGGAACAGGTGAGGTAGAAAATTTCACTGTTTACTCCATGTAAGTCTATATTATTTAAATTTTAACAAGAAGCATATTTTACTTTGTGATTAATAACAACAATAATAATAATAATGAAGGAAATCTTAAAAAAACTGATTTGTAAATGTCCTCAACAACTAATGTTCTGATTCTAAGACCTTACAAACCAGATTTTATCTTGAACCTAGGAATTGCTATTTTTAATCCATAACATACATTCATTTTTGCTTTTGTTCATTGAACAAAATATTTGCTGCCAGTGTCCTAAGCTGATTCTGTGCTGGATGCTGAATTCAGAGATAAGTAACTTGAACAGAGTTCAAGTTCCTAAGTAGAATCACAATTAGAACATTTACATCTACCTAACAGGTAAAGTCACAAAAACCACTGAATGGCTGAGATGAAAGGAAATTGGAGACTGTAGTGGATTTCAAAAATGGTCCCAGGGCTTCCCTGGTGGCACAGTAGTTGAGAGTCCGCCTGCCGATGCAGGGGACATGGGTTAATGCCCTGGTCCGGGTAGATCCCACATACCACGGAGCGGCTAGGCCCGTGAGCCGTGGCCGCTGAGCCTGCGCGTACGGAGCCTGTGCTCCGCAACGGGAGAGGCCACAACAGTGAGAGGCCCGCGCACTGCAAAAAAAAAAAAAAAAAAAAATGGTCCCAATTCTCCACCCTTGCCTATACTTACACTTTGCCCAGTAGCTGTAGCTGCCTGTTATGGTGGATGGGTTGATTCTGAGCTCATCTATATAACTTGCTTCGGTCAGGGTTAGCCAGTGTTCACATAAGTGATACAAATGGAGGCTAGAAATGGGCCTGCACATTTGGGATTCCTGCTGCTTCTGCCATTACCATGAGACTACGTCCACACTAGCCTTGAAGAGGATAAGTCAAGCCAAGTTACTCTGGTCTCACCCCAGCCAGGGCTATCCCAGATCAACTGACAGCCAGGTGACCCCAGCCAAGATCAGCAGAACCACCTAACCAACAGGCAGCTGACTGCAAACACATGGGCAACCCAAAGCTGAACCTTTCAGGCTTGCGACTCAATGAATGTTTAATGTCGTATGCCACCGAGGTGTGTGGGTCTTTATTACACAGCCTTATTGCGGCAATAGATAACTGCTACAGACATTATCTGGACCAACCCAGTCACATTACTGAAGATGAAACCAAGGACTGCAGTGGACACTCTGCAGTGCTGGCCAGATCCTACCTTCAGGACTAAAGCTGCTGTGAATGTTAGCAGCTGAATCCCTCTGAAAACTGCTCTCCTTAGAAAAGTGCTGCCTTTCCCCAAATCACACCCTTACAAAGAGACAGCCCACACTCAGTGGTTGCTGCAGGGGTGGAGGCAGTAGATATAACAGCTGCCCCCTTGCCTCAAAGTGAACAATGCTGAAGGGCCAATTGCATTCAAATTCTCTCTCTGTCACTTTGCATCCCTCTCCCCTCATAGGCGTTATTCCTGAGAATACTCCCCATTAACCTCTTGCATGCAAATCTCAGAGTCTGTTTCCCAGAGAACCGACCTATCACAGACACCATGAAGGGAGCAATCTGCTCAAGTTCACATTGCTAGTTAATAACAGACTGCAGGTTAGGACTCAGGTAACATGACCTCATTCCCATCCAGTCCTCTCTCTACTTTCACAAAATGCACCACACTCAAGGATAGAGATGACCCAAGAACAAGATTTAAACCAAATTTTATTCTACTAAGATATGGAGGGGGAAAAAAAAAAACCCAACTTCATGGTCTGGATTCTCCCTTCAACTAGAATATTTTCTGAAATGATCTGATCAAATTAAAAATGATAAACAGAACATTTTGCACTCCCAGCCTACAGAAAGATACATCCCGAAGCATGTTTGTGCTGAGAGAATCTGCCAAAGAAAAACAATGAAAGGCCTGATGAACACTGGATCCAACTGGGATGGGGACAACTCTAGAGCAAGACAGAGTCTACCTCTGGCTGAATTCTGAGGAGGGTAAGTGTGAGGCCAGTTCCTGTCTCCAGCTGCCTACTCCTGACACAGGTCTCTGTTACGCTCTGCATTCTGTCTAAATCAGGGCTGGGTGAACAAGAGGTTCTCTTCAGTCTGGAAAAGCAACATGAATTTGACAGATTCTTATTAAATTTATCCAAGTTCTGCCAAAGATCTCTAGTCCTCCTCAAGGGTGGCAGGGCTTAAAGCAAACATTCTTTAGAACACATCCTATAAATTGTCCATATGGTCCTGATCCACCTAAAATGATTCACAGATCCAAGCCCATTTGGTAGGATTTGGTCATTCCACACAACCTGCCCCTGGACCTAAGATTTTTTTTTTTTTTTGCGGTACGCGGGCCTCTCACTACTGTGGCCTCTCCCATTGCGGAGCACAGGCTCCAGACGCGCAGGCTCAGTGGCCATGGCTCACTGGACCAGCCGCTCTGCGGCACGTGGGATCCTCCTAGACCGGGGCACGAACCTGTGTCCCCTGCATCGGCAGGTGGACTCTCAACCACTGCGTCACCAAGGAAGCCCCTGGACCTAAGATTTTTGAGGAGGGACGGGGGGAGGATGAACTCTGCTGTGTGCTGATGAGTACTGGCTCTAGAAGAGAAACACCTGCCTAGTTTCCCACCCTTTCAGAACTCCAACTCCAAAAGTCAGTGGTCTTCAGGTAGTAGTAAGTTTCTTCATGTATTCGTTCTTCCATGTCTGACTATAGACAGCAATGACACTGCAGAAAAATTCAGCTCCAATTACAACTTATTAAACACCAACTGTGTGCCAGGCATTGTGTCTGAAGCCTCCCTCTGTGACTGCTGCGTCTCTGTGACATCCATGGTTTCTCCTCTTTCTCTTCATCCCTAAATTCAGGCCATTCCTCCAATGTCCTGGGACCACTTCAGCTCCCCCATTGCTTCAGAAGTTCCCAATTTCCTCTTGCAGTTTTTCAAAGTATGAGTCACTGTCTACCTTCATCATGAACCTGGAGTGCATGTTAAAATTACAGTCCTTGAATCCAGATCTATCTGGTCCATGCTCCCTGTGGGGCACTATTCCTCTGCCTTAATCAATTGTCTCAATTGTCTAGAAAGACCAATTTGCCAATTTGTCTTGTCTATGAAGAATGTGTCCTGCCAGGTGCTTTTCTGTCCTACAGACTGACTACTAAACCTTAAAAGTTATTTAAAATTTATTTGAAAAATATATTTAGAAATCTTTAGTGACTTCACATGGTTTACCAAATAAAGTTTGAATTCTTTGTCCTGGTATTTGAAATCCTCTAAAATCAGGTGCCAATCTATATTTCTAGCCCTCTCTTCCCTTCTATCCTACACCCAACCTTCTGCTCTAGATCAAACTTATCTGCAAATCAGAATCCCTTGAGCAACATTTTAAAAACAGATTTCTGGACCCCATCCCCAAACTGGGTCAGCATCTTGGAGTGGGGAGAGGACCAGGGAGTCTGAATTTTCCTTCTGTTTTATAAAGAACGCCTATAAAGTGAGATTAAAAAGACCAACAACACAATAGAAAACTAAGCAAAGGACACTAAAAACAAAGCATAAATGTTCCTGAAACATATGAAAATATCTTCGATCATACTCATAAAAAGAGAAATGCAACCTAACACTATATCACACTAAGATACCATTTTTCACACACTGCATTCCTTAAAAACATTCACAAGTTTGATTGTACAGTCTATTGAAGAGGTTTGGGGAGATAGACGTTCTTACACATTTCTGGTGGGACTGCAATATGATACAACTTGTATGGAGAGAAATTTGGTGATATCTACCAAAACTAGATACACTTTCTGTTTGGCCCAACAATCTTACATCTCAGAATCTATTGTAAAGATATACCCACATACATAGAGTGACATGTGTATGGGTTAATTCTGAAATTGTTTATAAAAACAATATACTGAAAGCAATCCAAATGTCCATCAAGGGGAATGGTTAAAGAGACTGTGGTAGAATCTCACAATGGCTTAATAAGGAATGAGAAAGATCTCTATGTACTCATAAGAAAAGATCTCCAGGAAATATATTTAAATGAAAGAAGCAAAACGCAAAGTAGTCCATACAGTATACTATAGTTTGTATAAAAAAGAAGGGGAAAACAGAAAGAAACTACGTTGTAGCACAGGGAACTATATTCAATATCTTGTAATAACCTATAATGGAAAAGAATCTGAAAAAGAATATATATATATATATATTCACTTTGTTGTATACCTGGAACTAACACAACTTTGTAAATCAACTATACTTCAATTTAAAAAAAAAAAAGGTCTTTCCTAGCCAAGGTAATAAAACAGTTTCCTGTCAAAAAGAAAAAGAAAGAGAGAGAGAAGAGGAATATAGGTATTTATATTTATTTGTGTTTGCACAAACAAGCATTAAATGGATAAACAAGGAATCATAAATATTCCTATGGGGGCAGAGAGTAATAAGGTAAAGGGTCAGGAACGGGTGTAAGACTTGTCTGTGTATGCCTTTTTATGCAGCTCTGACTTTGGAATCCAAAAAATGTATCATTTGTTTAAAAAAAAGAATAAAAACAAAAAGCACCTATGATAGAGTCATCATCTATCAAAAAAAATCTACTCAGTGTCAAGGCCCCTCCTTTAAATCCACCCGCTTTTCAAAATTCTGTGATACATACAGTACTGTGATGACTGCAATTGGAAGAGCTTATTCCTCTACCACATTCTTCAAGCACTTGTTTTATACACTTGACTTATCAGGTGTTTTTCACCCCTTGCTTGCAGGGGTTGATCTTGACACTGGTACACTTGATGTTGAATGGGATGACTGGACAAGTTAGGGGGCAGCCTCTCCAGCCTCTAGGGCACAGAGTGATTGATAATCAAAGACTGAATAAACAGAGAGGGAGACCACAGGCAGTGTCTGGAAATCTGATCACTCACCCAGCCTTGTCTCCCGGCACAGGGTGGCAGGCTCTAGAGAAGGCAGCTGCCGGGCATAGTCACCACTGAAGAAAGGAGGAATTGGGGCAAAGGGTCAATTTTTCAGGTGCTCCTGTGGGAAAGCAGCATGTCTGCATTGTTATGGATCCTGATGGTTGTGAGCTGTTCACAAAGAGCAATTCTCTTCAACAGGATCGAAGGTAGAGTGTTTTAGGCTGAAATGTACTCTATCAGTCTCACTTAGGAAAGTTGTGTTAGAGATTCACCCAGGAATTCTCTACTCACATGAATAAGGAATCAACACTGTTTCTCCTTGTTGCCACACTACACTTCCATAAACTCTTCCACCTCCCTTTTTTTATTCTTTAAAAAGAAACTATCAGGGCTTTCCTGGTGGCGCAGTGGTTGAGAGTCCACCTGCCGATGCAGGGGACACAGGTTCGTGCCCCGGTCCGGGAAGATCCCACGTGCCACGGAGCAGCTGGGCCAGTGAGCCATGGTCGCTGAGCCTGCGCTCCGCAATGGGAGAGGCCACACTAGTGAGAGGCCCGCGTACCGAAAAAAAAAAAAGAAACTATCAAAAACTGCCTTTGCCCATAAAAATGTCCTGTGTTCTAACTCTTAAAATTTGGTGATCAATACCAGTGTCAAAATATTTTTCATCTCTACATTTTGCTCAGCACATAAATATATATATATACATGTCTGCTGTGCTTTCCTCACTTCTCTTTTCATTCTGCAATAAATGTCTTTAGCTAGGAACTCCTTCCCACCTGACAAACTTTGTCTATAATTCATACACTTAACATAGACACCAATATTCCTATCTTAGATTGATACTTTAAATATCTCTAACAATTAAGAATGTCTTTATGTGTTAGGTCATTCTATTTTTCGTCTTTTGGTTTTGGGTTTTTTTTTTTAATTTTTATTTTCTTTTTGTGTTAGGTCATTCTAAACCATCACGTATAATATACTCTGGGCTGGCAAAGCCAGATGGGCTTATTCTGCATTGGAATTTGCTCAAGAACAAATGATGACTGAAACCTTAAAGTAAGTTCCCTGGTGTTTGTAGGTCCATCATCTATAACTCAAATACATTTAGCAAGACAGGCCAGCTGATGAGTACAGCCCACACTGTAGTTGGATGTGGGCCTCTGCTTTTAAGGACCAGTGAAAGACTGGAAGAGTAGAGAGTGCCTGATTTATTTTGAGGAAAGTAAGGCCATCTGATAGATTTCCAGCTGAAAATCGGTCAAGGCTGGAGATTGGTTCACTGAGACCATGGCACACGCCAACTCCTGTTTTCCCATGGCTGACTCCCAGTCTTGGCTGAAAGTACTACAGCCTTTCCCATAAGGGTAACCTGGGACATGACACAAGGAGAGAAAGGCCTTCCAGGAATCAGATAAGGAACAAAATAAAAGGCCCCCAAATCATGTCCAAGCTCCCATTCAGTAAGTGGCAAACACCCAAATCACAATACCTGATTTCCAATAAGGCAGAAAAGAAAATCTCAGGCCTCTACAGTTCATATTCAATCCAGATGTCTAAAAGACAGCAGGATTCATGTTAAAATTTTGCCAAGGCAGCACCAAATGCTTGTAACAGTTAGGACCATGTAGAGGTTGAGGTGGAAGATATAATGATTTTTCCAAACTTCTCTGAAGTAAGGAATGACAATTCTTTGTGTGAGTTGGTGCGTAACATATTTGACACTGGGAACACCTGGTGGAGGAAGGCTTTCATCACCAGCCAGCATGTTTCTGTACTGGATTGAATACCTACTTCCTCTCTAGACATCTGGATTATAACCAAGCTCACTGGCTCATGCAACTATTTGAAAATCCAGGAAGCCAATGGTTGACTCCCAGTTAACCACAGAATATGTGGCTTTGTAGTATTAGTCTCTTGGGCTTCAGTTTTGGTTTTTTTTTTAATACACCATTTAAAAATTTTTTTCTTTTAATATTAGTTTATTTATTTTGGCTGTGCCGGGCCTTAGTTGCGGCACACGGGATCTTTGCTGCGGCATGTGGGAGCATTAGTTGCGGCATGCATGCAAGATCTAGTTCCCTGACCAGGGATCGAACCCGGGGTCCCTGGATTGGGAGCGCGAAGTCTTAGCCACAGGACCATTAGGGAAGTCCCTCTTGGGCTTCAGTTTTGTCACCAAGAGTAGTAATGCAGCCTGACCCTGAGAAGCAGTTGTGAGGGTTCCCTGTCAACGCTGTGTAATTAGCAGAAAGCAATTACAAGTATTTTTCAATTATACGTGCTCTAGTCCCTGTGACAGCGCATTGATCTCCAGATGCCTGCCAGATCAAATGGTGGTGATGACGACAATAGTAGTACTTCTTATGTGACAGGTAATTACATATAACTTCTTATTAAATCCTCACCATCATCTGTGAAATGTATATAACTATGTTCTAAGCTGAGACTTAGGAAATAAATTGCCCAAAGTCACACAACAAATACATTGTGACCGTGGATTTGAACCTCTTTATTTAACTCTAGAACTTCTTTTGTGTCTTTTGTTTGTATGATTATTGTTATTGTTGGTAAGGACACACACTCTCTCTCTCTCTCTTTTTGTTCTCCTTCCAGACATACATACAGCACAGAGATAAATGTCCACAAACCAATCACTGATCCACAATGATTTATGAGAGGACATTGGAAAGGATGCTATTTATTTTCCTTTAGAACTATCTCAGGGAAAAGTGAGCTAATAAAAATAGAGAATGCATAACTGAAACTTCAAACCCAAATAAATTTGGGAGACCTGCTGGCCCACACTGTACCTATACTAAACAATACTGTATTGTGCACTTAAAAATTAGTTAAGAGGATAGATCTCATGCTGAGTGTTTTTACGACAATAAAAAAATACGATTTAGAAAGCCAGACTATATTAAAATCAAGTTGACATTATCATGACATAATTATGACTGATATGTGTTCAATGATACCAAGATCACATGACAGAAAAATATGTGAGGTAACATGTTACATGTAATGAAGTTAAATGTTAACTAATGGAGGGACTTCCCTGGTGGTCCAGTGGTTAAGACTCCGCACTTCCACTGCAGGGGGCGCAGGTTTGATCCCCGGTCAGGGAACTAAGATCCCACATGCCACGGTGCAGCCAGAAAAAAAAAAGTTAACTAATGGAAAAAGTATGTTTTATATGCTTTCAGATGAAATATATTTTATGGAAAATATGTAGGATACGCAAATGGTACAAGAAGAAGGATTTTCATTATAGTTGAAACAACAATAAACAAAAGTAGAGAAATCATGTAAGAAAAAACGTTTTTTTAAAAAAATAAAGCTCTAGAGATGTAATAGTTATAAAAGAAACTGGGTGGGTTAGAGGTGGGGCTTCTGACCATGAGGCATAACTGCTCACAGTAAGTCTTGCCATGTTCCCATGAGAACGCAGTGAGTTAGACCTTAGCTGCCTAACGCTGAGCTGTACGCCTCACACGCATCATTAATATGAAAAATTGTGAAAACTCTACATTCAGCCAAATCCCTCTGCTTTCCAAAAGGACGTGGGCGCCATTCAGTCTGTATTTCCAGTGATTTTTCATTTAGCTTCACAGCTTCTCTCAGCCCCGGCTCATTCCCCCCAAGCCTGGCCAGAGTCAAGGACCCCCAAGGGTCTGCAGGAACCCCATCTGTGAGGGAGTCGCCTGCAGCACAAAGGCTACAGGAATATCAGATGGTGCTGCTCACAGGCAAGAAGACTCAGGGGCTTCCCTGGTGGCGCAGTGGTTGAGAGTCCACCTGCGGGTGCAGGGGACACGGGTTCGTGCCCCGGTCCGGGAAGATCCCACATGCCGTGGAGCGGCTGGGCCCGTGAGCCATGGCCGCTGAGCCTGCGCGTCCGGAACCTGTGCTCCGCAACGGGAGAGGCCACGACAGTGAGAGGCCCGCGTGCCGCAAAAAAAAAAAAAAAAAAAAAAAGACGACTCAGGATCCAGAAGAAAGTGTCAGGATACCTCTCTGGCTGCCCCCGACACACTGTATTACTTCTCCCCTTTTCCTCCATCTTACTGACTTTCAAACCATACAGTGTTTGCATATTTTTCATTTTAAAGTGCCCAAAACTTAAACCAGAACCATTCAGAATGGCTACATATCAATAATTAGGCAGACTGACATTTGTTACCACAAGAAAAGAGGCCTCTTGAAACCTGAATTTTCCTTTTGATTCCCCACCGACCTCTCCCATAAGGTGTGCCCCACTTTAGCTGAGAGAAAAGCAATAATATAATAAAGTGTTTCAGAGAACCTAGCTGGAAGTGGTCGATTTTCATGGTGCTGTTGTTGATAGGGCCAAAGATGGTGATCACGGAGACTTTCCTGGTGGCCATCTTGCAGAAACTTTCCAGATACTCATCTCGCTGCTGCACATACATATTGTTCTCAGCCTTGGGAGCAGTGATCAGCTGGAAGAGGGTGAAAGCAAGAAAATAGTAACTCATGGTGATAGTTTCACACAGAGGCAAAAGCCAAAGGGATGATTTGGAATAGAGGGTTGGTAGTGACTGACACCTAAACGAAGAAACTAGATTGTTTTGTTGAATAGATAGTATAATTAAGGCCAAAAGAGACCATTTGGAAAGGCCTTTTTTTAATGACTCCAGACAGCTTAGAGTTTTCTATTCATTTCCACTATTGTCTGCCTTCATTACCAGTCTCCACATGTCTTGGTTTTCTCATTTGTGAACTCTGCACAGGAATGCTTCTTTCGCAAGGCTGATGTAAGCATTACATGATACTTGGCATGCAACAATTGTTCAATAAATGCTATCTCTCTTGTTTTATGTTTTATTTATTTATTTTTTAAATGACTGTATTCTTTCTTTCTCTCTTTTTTTTTTTTTTTTTTTGCTGCACCACCCACAGCATGCGGGATCTTAGTCCGCCAACCAGGGATTAAACCCGTGCCCCCTGCAGTGGAAGCACAGAGTCCTAACCACTGGACCGCCAGGGAATTCCCATTTCTTCCTCTATTTTGATCTTCATTATCTTAATTGGCTGCTCAAACATTCATGAATTCAGTGGTTACCACTATTATTTCATGTCTCACGGGGTTGAGTTTCATAGACAGGCCTTAGGCACTATGGAACATTCGACGGCTTAGAATTTTTATGGGGCAACCTTGCAGAGAATTTTTAGGACAGCCTTTTGGCCCAGTATTGTCACAGAATATAGTCATTGTCACACTGGGCCTGCATAGAGCTCGTGGTGGATGTCTGATGTTGGAGTCCTCGAACAGGATGGGTTTTACTCTTTCAGCTCGCCTTCTCTCCAATTCAAAACTGTATTTTTCACCTAGCCCCTGTGTCTCTCACACTCACTTTGAAACTCTGACGTTTTCTGGGGAAAGAGAAGATACAGCAATAGAAAGAGATGATTTAGTCACCAGCTATCTGGGAAAACATATTTCATTATTTTGGATAAAATGAGGATACTCTTATTTTTTAGGGCTCCTCTTGAACCCTCTCCCTAAGACTGACTCAGTGTTTTAATCGAGTCCAAAATAAAAGCCTTTTGACTCTGGTGATTATTTTTGCTGCCTTTTCCCGATCTTTCTCCAATTTTAACAGGTTCTTCCTGAGCAGAAACCAGAACTGTGTACCACAATCCATGAGTGTGTAGGCATGTGCTGTTCACCCTGGAAGTGGAAGGACATGAAGTTTTATGCTGATGATGACCAGGTCTTTGTTGACCTCTCTAACCCCATTAGCTCACTAGGCTGATGTCTGCAGTAAACACTGTCTACTCACCCTTTGCAGGCTCATCATTAGTTCAGAGGCCAGGATTGAACTGGCAGTGAAAGCATGGAGTCCTAACCACTGGACCACCGTCTATACGGTTTCTTTCCTTTGACCAATTCAAATTTGTCAACCACTTTTCTACTTACCCATCTAACCTTATAAAATATTTCTGAAGTTTGTGGCTATTAGCTTGGCATTTTGCAGAGGGAAAGTCACCATGTTGTTAACCTCTTTATCGAATACTTTATCAAAATGGTAACAAATCTGCTCCCAGCTCATCCTGCTGTTTATTTTGCTCTGTCAGAGATGTGATTATTGCTGCCTGCAGGCTTTCCCTTCTAAGAATTCTCTGTGCTTGAGAAGATACTATGTTTCATGGAAATCAAAATGAGTTCAATAGCTTTTGAGTGGAACAAAACTGGAACAAAAGTTTATCCGGAATGAAGTTTTGTTTTGTTTCGTTTTTCTCAGATTGTTATTTATCTTAAATAGACATGATTTCATCTATTTTTTTTTAATATGTAGAGAAACTGGAAGTTCATACACTGCTGGTGGGAATGTAAATGATTTTAGCTACTTTAAATTTTTTTATTTATTTATTTTTTGGCTGTGTTGGGTCTTCGTTTCTGTGCAAGGGCTTTCTCTAGTTGTGGCAAGCGGGGGCCACTCTTCATCACGGTACGCGGGCCTCTCGCTATCGTGGCCTCTCTTGCTGCGGAGCACAGGCTCCAGACATGCAGGCTCAGTGGTTGTGGCTCACGGGCCTAGTTGCTCCGCGGCATGTGGGATCTTCCCAGACCAGGCCTCGAACCCGTGTCCCCTGCATTAGCGGGCAGATTCTCAACCCGATTTCATCTATTTTTGATTTTGTATTTATATACCTCTTCAGATGGACAGGGTGAGTAGGAAATGCTTGTTTTAGAAAAATAATTTCCCAAGAGGAAAATAATAAAATTTCCCCTTATTTATTCATTGATTCATACTTAGTCTTAAAAAAGATTTAAGGTGGCTATAAAAAGATATAGTGATGGTATTTTCGCTTTGTTTGTTAGTTTTTTAATTAGCTACATGACGTTTGAAAATAATTCTTTAGGTTTTCACGGTAGCCCATATCCAGGAGTTTTGTTTTTAGTTGGTATGTTTTAGGTTTTTCTTTCTGGCTTTTTTTTTGTTCACAGATACACTATTTTAAAATAAATAAAATGAATGTTTAAGTGAGAACACAAAAGAGTAAAAAAACGAAGGTAAGATTTACTGGTAATGAGTCTGGACTCCCTGTTCTAAAAGAAGGATAGGCCCATATTTAGAATATATGCTAGATGACTGATAATTACCTGCCTCTGTAACTTCAAATCCATACATAGACTCCATTCCATTCATGGACCCCTACAGTACATGGACAGACCATGATATGACAGGATTTTAAGAGTCCTCAAAGCCCGCTTTGGTCTTTTTCTCCCCCTTGTGCATAATTGAGAATTTCAGAGAATATGTAATCAAATAGAACCTCATTCTCCCCTGCCTGGCAGCTTCTCCCCTGTATCTCTGAATACAGTAGCCTTAGGCCCTGGATACCCAGTGGGAGCTGTACTTAAATAAGTAAAGGGCTCTGATGTTTACTTTCACCTCAGGCCCTTTGCCCAAGGAAGCCTTAACCCACCCGTGAGGTGACATTCATTTAGCATGACTCATTTCCTAGCTTCCAGCCCTCCACAACCTGGCCTCTGGCTTTCTCTAGCTAACTTTCCTCCTATTCCTCCCTTACGTGACCTCTTCACCCTGTAGCCAGACCGGCCTAAATTGTGAAATGAGAGGAATCTGTGCAGAGTGGCACAGAGAAAGGGTGATTGCAGTCAAAATTGGAAGGCAGGGTGATTGCAGTCAAAATTGGAAGGCCTGCATTTTAGTCCTAGTTCAACCCCTGGCTACTCTGTAACCTCAACAAGGCCACTTAACATGCTGAACCTTAGTTTTCTCATCTTTACTATGGAACAACTTCCCCATGAGCTCATAAAGTAGTGAGAATCAAGCACATACATTAGTATATATATTATATATAATATATATATACAGGCTGCGTGCACCAGAGCATCACAGATGTATGTTGCCTCTGAATAATTCACTCACATTCCTTCCTCTGCCTTCACCCATGTCACCCTTCTCACCCAGAAAGTCCTCCCCACCCTTCCATCTTATCAGAATCTGAGTCATTCTTCAAATGCAGCCATCCTCCTTAAAGTGTCTTCTGGCCCACAATGCTCACTTTCTCCTTTTAATTACTGTTCTTATTGCCTGCACGGCTCACCTGAAATTTATGTATTTCCTTTTACCTCTTTGTTTCATGTTTATGTCATATCTCCCCAACCAGAGGATCCATTCTTCAAGGCACTGAAGCTCCATTGCCCTGCAGACAGTAGGAGCACAATTCTGGCCCACGTTCCTCTGGCTACACAGATCATTCCAGCCAGGAGTGGTTTCCTGGTTATGTAAGTCAAGATGCAGCCCACGAACCGTTGGTAAAGACACTCTCCCTTATGTTCAATCTGCTCCTCGAGTTTGCAGCACAGAAAGTAAAAGAGGCTGATCATCTAAACGTATTTCAGCAACTCTTTCCCTGTGTGTTGACATCTACGTCCCATTCATTTTCTAGTGTGGCACTACTTCAAACAGTGTTTAAAATGGTATCCAGTCCCCGCTTCCTAAAAAGAGCATTCTAGAACTTCTCAGTAAACATTATTGTCTAGCACTTGGCCTCTTTCCAGTTTGGTGGTGATAAATCAGGGCATGTAAAGTGAATTTAGAATTGTGTTGTTCTTTTTCATGTTTCTGTTCCAACTGGTATGTTGGCATAAGCAGCCTCAGAGTATAATGAAGCCAGGTTGCATAAGTAAAGGGCACAAACAGGAATGTGAAGATGTCAGGGGGAAGACATTTTAAGTCTCAACTTATTCCAAATACTGTGTTAAGGTCAAAATACTAGGACAGGATTCTGAGAAATAGCGTCCCAGCTGGTAGTCTGCCTTAGTAAACGGGAGCTTTATATCCTTTTCTAAAATTAAACCAAATAAGTAGATTGTTGTCCCAATATCCAAATTTCTGAGGTAAGGTTAAAAGTATGAACGTACTTGAATTATGGGAGATTCAGTCTTAAGAATGCTTAAACTTGAACTTGAATCTATGTACTTTGGCGTGATGAGCCCTCTTGCTCATTGACAAGTAGGTAGATCTCAGGGCACAGCACGATGGCTTTTCAGCTACACTCTGGACTCCAGTGTTTTAGTGATAAACAGCTCATCTATATTCTCACTGTTGTCACCCCCAAACCAACACCAACCAGTCTGAGGGATTAGGTTAACTGGGATTCAATCTATTGTTCTCCACTGACTGTGTGGAAAGCCGGTGAGTTGAGGTGCAAAGAACTAGCTGGGTAGTAAAGACAGAAACTGTACATTGGTGCTCAACACAAAATGTTGACAGTTGGTGTACCTCACCTTTATATGAGTAATTCAAGGTTGAAAATGAATTTTAAAACATCCATATTACTAACGTCCATTTCTCAGTTTCCCCTTCTTTTTATGGCATATGTCCATGATAAGCTCACACCCATGGGAAGGCAGAGCGGGGCAGTGGTTTGACCCTCAGTTTTAAAAATCAAACAGACCTCAGTTCTAATTCTGGCTTTGTCACGTATTAGCTATACACCTTGGGAAACTTCTCAACTTGTCTAAGCTTCTGTTGCCTCCTCTGTAAATGGAGTTGATTAGTCCTTCCTCACGGGACTGTTGTGAAAGTTAATTCACAGTCTCAGCAAAGCACCTTGCAGGATGTGCCCCTTTCAGTTGACAGGCTGAGAGGCAGCGGGTTTGGAGGCTTGACCTCTGGCCTAAGAATAGGACACCTGGCTCTACCTGAAGCTCCTTTTGAAGCCCATTAGGATGCTGTTCACCTGACCATAACCTATACCATCTCTGTCAGTGCTTCTCTAAGTAGTTAAGTAGCAGTTATGTGATGTTTTCACATCTAAAGAATGATATAAATAAATGCAAAGCAGTAGGTTAACTGTAGCTGGGCAGCAAGTTACTGAAAATCTGGGAAGGTGAGCTAAAGGGTCAGCACAACTTCTTGGAATGCAAACCTCATTTCAGTTTGAGCATACTGGGTTAGGCTATGCTGTCAGCTGTACTTGAACAGCTTGGAGGCTGCTGAGCCTTAATGAATATTAATTGAATCACTGAAACTTCCTGAATAACATCAGCCATGCCTGACAGGAAAAATGAATGGAAAAAAGATACATGGCACCAGCAAAATCTTTCACCCAGAGATACTGGTCTCCTCTCTGTCTGGTGAAAAAGACACTTTTCTCTCCATCTTTTGACTTTAGGTTGTGTTTCTTTTATCATGCCTTTTCTAATCCATTCTTCTTTTAGACATCATTAGCTTCAGAGAACACAGTTCTGATATGATCATCAGCTGAACACACGTGGGACTGAAATGCCTCCTGTTGGTATTTTCTTTCTAATAACAATCCCAGTTCTCTGTCCAACCCCAAAGAGCAACATTGCCATGAGCAATCCCAGCTGGTTTCTGTTTTGCCTCACATGACATCAGCAGAACCTGTCGTTTGAGTTTCATTTGCTAGAAATTTATGATCAGGGATACTGTTAAAAGCAGAAAAGACCCAGCTGGGCTTTCAAATCCCTGACTAAGGGAGTGGAGAGAAAGAGAGAGAAATGAAAGGCATGACTAATATCAGGGATATAGTATGAAAACCCCTTTCTTCTGACTCACGAGCTAGGGGCGGTGGAAGTATTTGCCAGATGGGTGCACAATTACAATCCTGACATTTTACCCATGATTATTTCCCCCCTGGTTAAAACCTGACCATGAGGAACACTATGTCTGCCCTGCTGGCCAAATGGCCAGGGTTGGGTGATATGCTTTAGTAGGCTGGACAAAGTCCCAGGTACTCAGGAAGAGAGCAATAGAGCACGTTACTAATGCTTTCCCATACCCCGGAGACAGCACTTTGCCCCCAGACTTTCTGTACTAGGTAGAATTCTACTCTGAAATCAGTGATTCTTCTGGTTCTGACTGGAAACCTGTGTACTCTGGGAATAACCAAGCAGCTGTTAAACTACTCTAACAGTCAGCCTATCCTCTGCTAACCTAAGTTTACATAGTTACTTTAAGGCTCTGGTGAAAAACGAGGTAACAGCATACAAAAAATATGTAAAAAGACACACACACACATCACACACACACACACATGAACCTGTAGAATCAACCAAAACTTAGGCTTTGTTCTAATACATAGATACACACACTATGGATGAAATAGCTAAGAGAATCTGGGGATATGCCCCACCCATGATAAATATCACAAGGGACTCTGCTCTGAATAGTATTTCAAATGCACATTTAACTTTTTGAAACCACTAAAAATACATGGACACAGAGTCACTTTGCTCAGATCATTAATCGAAATTTAGTTGGAAAAACTAAAAGACCCTCTAAGAGATGCCATCTCTTTCGGTGGCAGGAACACAGGGCATGGAGTCACCTTGTGTCTTCAGCAGGATAGATGCTGTCCTCAATGGCATGGGACAGCTCCCTTCCACCCAGCTAGCTGAGAGAATTGTTCCTGACTCAGGTTACCCAACATCCATTTGCTGATCTTTTTCTCTGAATTAACTGCATTATGCCCTTTTCCTCCCAGGCAGCCTGGAGTAAAATGTAACATTAAGAAGCCAGGGGCAAAAAAGGGCCCCTAGCCCCTTTTTAGTGCCTTCTTGGAAGGGCACTAAAATAGGGGCAAGGAGACATTGAGAGAAGAAGAGCCTTTCTCTACACTGATGAGAATGCCTGTACGTTTAAGATGGTGCTTATTCCCGTCCAAAGCCCTCTTGGGTCTGACTATGTTCTGGTATCATTCTTTGGACGGTGGCAAAGCAGTGGGGGAGGCAGCCTTTAGGGGAGAAGATTTTAGCCAGCTGGTTTTAAAAGTATATTCGTGAGGGCAGACCAGCAAGGACCCTTCCCCACTCCCGTCATACCCACTCCCCACCCAGGCTGCTCTACTTTCCCCTTTGAGTCTTCCAACTGCTGATATATACCTAATTAGGGGGGAAAGGAGGACACCTGCCATTTACCCATGCATATGCTTCTAGTTTTTAAGCTCATGCAGAGAGAAACACTTCTCCTAAATTGTGACCACGGCCAGTGCATTCCACTTTAGGTATTCTTTTATTCTTTGCACTTGGCAAAAGGGAGCAGTATCCTCCTGTGTATCTTTCCACTGTCCTGTGGAAGAGAGAAGTAAAGTGAGGATGGGCCTGATGGGTTTGGAAGAAGCTGAGTACAGGTGCTTCCCTGGGCTCATGGCTAAGATCCCCCAGTCATTGATTCTGTACTTAGGGCCATGGGTCTGTGTGGATAGAGGTTCATAGAATATCTTAACCAAAAGGAACCACTGGCCTGGCTGGCTTTCCTTGACAAACCTCATGATCATAGCATGAACATAGCACCTGTTCAGCCACAGGCTGCCATCCAACAATGTGATTTTAGAAAAATAACACACCAAGGCCGGACACTGCCTCGGCCCACAGAACAATGCCAAGGAGAAGATTACTTACAAGGAGCCTTCGTTTGCCTTCCAAGGGCCCCAGCAGGTCGGTCACCGACTTCCTGGGACTCTGAGCGAAGTGTTTCGTGGGTTTCAGGTGCCCGTCCTTCTCCGTTCTCCCCGCCTTTTTCTTCTTGTTCTTCTCTTTCTCCTGCCTGCTCTTTTTCTCAGCTTTGTCCTTCTTCACTTGCTTTTCACTCTTGAGTAACTTGTCTGCTTTCTCACTCTTCACCCTCTTTTTCTTCTCCTTCTCGGGTTTCTCAAGCTTTTCGTGCTTTTTAGACTCCTTCGCTTTTTGGGGGGCAACATTCCCCACCTGCAACTCCTCCTCCAGCTGAGAGGCGGTCGGCCGGCTGAGGTCATACTTACCCTCGTACTCATTGCTAAGGATTTTGTCCCGGGCTTTCTTTTGGGGAGGTTTCCCCTTTGCAGGCTTGTGAGGACCCGGCCCCACATTCGGGTCCCGGGGGCCGTGCTCCCACCTGTCCGTGCGGTTGTCCTGGAAACGGCCGGCGCCAGCCCTGGTGCTGGGCTCGGAGACAGTGGTGGGAGGGGCAGCCGTGAAGCGCTCGAAGCTGGTGGCCTTGCTGGGCCTCCGGGCGGTCTGCGGCCTCTCCCTGGGCTGCTCCTTCCTGGGTGGAGGGTAGAGGTTCTTGGAGGCCACGGGGCCCCTGGCAGTGGCCACCTCGGCTGTTGCTGAGGCCCTGTGAGGCTCCGAGGAAGGGTGCACCCGGGGGGTCCAGGGCCTCTGGGTGGTCGGAAAGCCCACGGGGGTTGTAGGTCTTGCAGTTACCGTCACCGGCCGATAGGTGGCCCGAGTCACTGCTGTGGCTGCAGCAGGAGGCAGGGTGGTGGCCCGTGGGGTTGTGGGCGGTGGAGGAGGGGCCCCCGCAGCGGTGGCCGCTTTTCTTATCGCCTTCAGCCGACTCTCTCTGGTTGGCAGCACTTGTGCTCTCCTCTGCTCCTCTTTCCTCTTCTCGCTGCTCAGGCCTGGCCTTCCTGCCTCTCTGCCATCGTTCCCTTCCTCCACCACCTGACCCTCTACCCCGGAGGCCTTACATTTTTGCACAAAACCCTTCTGCCTGATCTTCTCTATCCTGCGGATGGGGCCCTGGTCGATGATCTCATACATGGCCTCCAGCCTGACCGGATAAGGGTAGCGCTCCTCCACCTGCAGCGTCTTCTTCAACAGCACCATGCCAAACTTGCCCTTCTCCAGCTTCAGGAAGCTCATCAGCTTTGGGATGAGGCTGGGGTCCAGGGGCTGCTCCAGGACCCGGCCCTCAGTGGTGATCCTCCGCACCTTGCCTCCTTCCTCGCCTGCCTGGTGGAAAAGCACGATCTGCTGGATGTGCCTTTCCGCCAGCTCACAGTACACGTCGTCCTTCAGCAGGCTCATCATGAGCCGGTAGTAGCCTTCCGAGGCGTGGGGGGCCGAGATGACCCACACCCTATTCTTCCCTGCAAAGCTGGCAAGGATGTTGGGAGAGCTGGAGCCAGACGGGAAGCGCAACATTCTTGACCGAGCTGAAGACCCCTCATCTCGGACCATCTCACGGGGAGAGCTCCGGGCTGCTGGTCTCCGCTCAGTTCTCACTGGGGCCCCGTGGATACCCAGGGAGGCTGACGGTGCCGTGGCATGAGCCACTCTCAACACCGGTACGCTCCTCCTTCTTTGGAGAGGCTGGAGGTTTGGTTCTTCCGGAGTGGTTCTCTCAATTCCCTGAGACCTCCCCGTGTGCCTCAGTAACCGAGCTGGCCTTCTGTTGACGGGGGAAACCGGAGGCGCTTTCTGCCCTCCGCGGCTCCCTCTATTCATGGCATGCGCGTGGGGTTCTGATCCGCACACCAGCCACAATGCCAGTAGCATGGTAAAACTGGGTCCCATTCTCCATGTCATTGTGCAATCCACTTTGGGGAGGCAGCAGGGTCAAAAGACAGAAAGGGGAGGGCAGAGTAAAAAAAGAAAGAAAGAAAATCATTTAATTGCAAACAGAGCTGGGCATTATCTCTTTCTCTATCTTGGCCAAGGGGAGGGGAAGGGGGGGGCGGTTAGAGAAGAAGAAGGAGGCAGGTCAGGGAATGGAAAGTCGGATGAGATCCCGTTGCATTTAAGTCCCTGTAATTTGTCAGTGCTTAGCAGAGACAGCTATATTAAGCAGGAAACCCATTCAACATGCTTGCACTGTTTCAACTGACTGTCTGATGCTCCAGAGAAAATGCACACTGAGCATATCAATTATGACAACATTCCCATTTCATTTCTTCAAATGAGCGACAAAGAAACAAACAAGCACAGCAAAGACAGGCAGGATTACACACTTACATGGTGGCTCATGGAGATGGAATGCAGAGGCTTTAAAATGTAATCTGAAGTGTGCTCCCAGGACAGTTCCTAGATGAAACACTTTTCCTCCCAACTCTCTTTCTCCTTTGCGAGGCTGTCCGATACAAAGGGGTGTACTGCAGCTCCAGCTCCCAAAGCCACACGCAGACCACCGCCTGTCTGGACCTGAGGGCTGAGCTTTTTCTTTTCTTTCTGGCTGTTCCTTTTTACCTTCTTGACAAGTAGAATGAGGTGAAAGGAGCTGTCCTTTTAAGTCTTTGCATCTCCATTTGTCTGCATCTTCTTTCTGCTCAGGCTCGTGTGTCTGTGTGTGCCAATGCCCCCGGCCGACAGTACTGGACGCCCCTTAAAGTGGAGCCCCAGCTATTTCTGAATCTCGCTCTTTCTCTTTTTCGAGTTCCAGGATCCTTCTTATCACCCTTTCCCCCACAGTCTGGCTTAGTCCCTTTGTTTCCGAGCGTAAAAGCACTGGGATTAATATAGTTTCCAGGCTGAGGGAAAACACAGGAATGTGATGTTGAAAAAGGACTTTTTTTCTTTTCCTTACGCTTCTCTCCTCCCTTTATTTCTTCCCACCTTTTTCTCTCCTCTTTTCCTTCTCCTTTTTCTTCTTCCTCTTGCCTGGATTCAGTCCCAGCAATGCCAGGACAACCTCAGTTTTGATCCAAACCAAACTCAAACAACAGCAGCCACTGGAAATCAAGGAAACTTCACTAAGAATTTAACAGATCAGCAAAACACCGCCTCCTTCGCATTTCAGCATGGTGAGCCTGAGCCTGGACTGGGGGAGAGAGAGGGGCTGTTCTTTGGGGTCGGGCTGGGGCGGGGGGGGGAGAGTTTTGAAACACTGCACATCATCATAAATCACTTTAGAACAGGATGGCTGAGGACTTAACCCCTTCCCCACTGAGTCATCAGGGCACTATCCCTTCCTGTCTGTACACAGACTGCACTTCGGAAAGCGAAAATTCTCAGATTTCTACATCTGACTGCTTGGTTTTCCTAGAGACAGATACTCATTTGCATGAGGATGATTGGCTATACATACACAGACAGTATGTATATTTATAGTTCCATGCATGTATTTTTATCTCTTCCTCCCTGCTTCATGCATTTCGTTTGAGGTTGGAAAAGCCCATGGAAAACATGGCTGGGTTGTTTTTATTTTATGCTAACTGGGGATCATATTACTGTGTTCTTGTTCCTAGTTTCTCCTTGGCATGAAAGGAAGCTGGTAAAAGGTTAGAAATGCAGGCAGTGGCTGCTGTTCCCCTGAGATTGTGGGCAGCCATTACACAGGGAAAGGCCATTATGACCTCCAATTCTGGGCTCTGGCTAGAGATGGTAGGCTAAGAACTTCCTCAGAGGGCACGAGTGTGTGTGTATGTGTGTGTGTGTGTGTGTGTGTGTGTCGCAATGTCTTGCTCTCTGGAGGCTTCAGGTGTCCAGAGGGCTTTAGGCAATCCTTAGAAGTAGCCATATCGGGTTTCCAAAGGAGATACTGAGGCAGCTCTGTGCATCCACCACCTGGATATGCCATGAGGATTCAGCTTTTAGTGGGGAGGGAAGATGCCTTGGGTTATACAGATATTTCTTCCAGCCTCTCCAAGTGCATTCAGTCAGCATCAACTGCTACAGACAGTGGTGAGCCAGGGTTTGCAGGAGGTCCCTTGAACGCTAGGCCATGTTAATGGCTGCCCTCTCTGAATAAAACCTGGTCCCTGCTTGCTCCCTTTAATCAGCCCCATCTCCGACTGGTCATTGACTTTTCCTTCACATAAGCTCTCAGCACTGAATTGAAGATCTGTAGAGGGCTGAGTGTCAGGCTCTCAGTCCACAGCATGAAGACCAAGGGGTGCCAGGAAGGAAGGCCCCTCTGTGGAGCCATCTCAGATCCTTGTGAGTCCAGGAAAAAGGTGGGCCTCAGGCAGAGACCTTCTGTCTGTCCCCTGGAGGCAGAGATTTCCCCTTTCATGGGATTCACCTGTGAAGTTGATCAAATGCCTTGTGCTGAGTTGGACAGTCCTAGATGTGATTTCCTTTCTCATACCATAATGTGTTCCGCACAATCCCTTACTAGGTCTCCCCGCTTCTTTCTTTTCTCCTCCTTCTGTCTTCTCCCTGCTGATAACAACTCCTATTCATTGAGCATTTTCACGTGAGGCTCTGGTCTTGGCACTTTCCTATATTCTTTTATCTAACCCTTACAGCCTCCCTAAGAGATAGGTGGGATCGTCCCCACTTTACGGATGGACAACCTGAGACTGAGTGAGTTTAAGTAACTGCCTACTGTCACGCAAATACTAAGAGGTGGCCCTGAAATTTTAACCCAGGTGGAGAACTGTCTACAAAGCATTATGCTATCCTGCCTCTCCCTTTCACTTTCTTCCCATGCCCTCTCTTTCTTCTCTTCCTTCAATTTCTTTTTGTGTTCCCCATATTCATAGAAGAGTCTCATTTATTTTGCTCAGTCAGAGCACTTACACTTTTAGAGTCCTACTTTCTGGAATAATTGTTTAGCAGTACTTTTTGCCTTTCTTAATAGATCCTCTTTTATCTTTTTTCTTGATTGTCCCATGACTTCCACCAACCTCCCAACGAAGTGCACAACATTTGTCACCTATGCACGGGTAAAGTTGAAATAAAGCCACTTTAGCGACCTGGGTTTGACCCAGAGGGGAAGCCTGCCCAACCCTGAGCTGGGTCTTCTGGGGTACTTAGGCTTTCTTCCCTTCTGTGAGCTTCAGCCACTAGATGGCGTGCTAAACACACACGCGGGAGAGGACCTAATACCTCCACCTCAGTGTCTCCCCAAAGCTCCCACACGTCCAGCAGACATACTGGCAGCATGCGACTTCTGCTGCCTGCTCAGGATTTTTCAACCTCAACACCCAAAGCCTTCCCTGGGACCTCAGAAAAACCTCCCAGGGAAGACCAGGGAGCACATGTCTGATAAGGGCCAGGAAGCAAGTTAGCATGCACCCCTTTCTGAAAAAGCCCATAATGATGTAGGATTTGCAATGACTCTCAGTTTCCAGTCCATGATTTAAGAGCCCTGTTTTTAAACGTTTCCCACCTAGATCTTTCCCTTTCTTCTGTAACCTAAGAAAGAAACATTAACTAATTGCAGAGAAGAGAGAGAAAGAAAGGAGAGAGATTTTAGAGAGGGGGGGATTGATGTTGAGTCAGAGAAAGGTAAAAAGAATAAAATTCAAAACTAGATTTTAGAAATGCTAATTCAGGGATTCACGGACAAGACACTGCCTTGACATCGGTCACATAGTAATTTGGAGGGAGGGAAGGAAAGAATGTGCAAAACAGGTTTGTTTTAGAGACACTGGGATGGGGGTGATTATTTGATGAAAATGAGAGTAAACGTAAGGAGACATTCAGAAGCTGGTGTGCTAACTGATCAGAACCACGCTGACCTAAGGCTGCAGCGACCTGAGACCAAGACTCAGGAAGATAACCTGTCCCAGGCACCCTAGAAGAACTATGGGTTCTGTCATAGTTGGTCCCCTACACAGAGTAAACCTCGGTGGATCTTACCGACTCGATTCAAAACATTGTTCTAGTGCCTGAAAAAATCATTTGCTTAAGAGGAAGCCAGAAAAAAATTAAAGAGGAAAAAAGTGCAAACTCTTCAGTGTCCTGTACCCCCAGCAGGAAGAATAGCAGAGCCATTTTTTCACGTCTTTGTGGCAGAGACACAAACAGTATTCACATCGGGGATCATGCTACGTGGTTTTCCCTTCCATCTGCAGACTGTAATCAATGTTCAGTCTTCAGCCACGTTTATGTCATTCAGAATGAAAATGAACTCTTCTCTTTCTCAGCGTTCACAGGGTAGGACAAACTGAAGAAATGAACAGCAAAGTCAAGGGGAAAGCCCACAATGACCATGAACTCAGGATGCCGCTGCTGCGGCTACCCAGAGAAATTCTGAGAAAGGGTAATCCCCAAAAAGGAACACTCTGAAATTGTCTCTGAAATGTCAACAAGCTCGCAGGTTTAATCTGAAGTTGAGGTATGTGTATACGTTTTTAAAAAAATAAATAAAAATAAAAGTTATCTGACACATAGTGGCCAAAACTATTGGGAAGAACAGTTTTAATATTCTTTTTTTATTCGTTTAGTTTTGATTACTTCAGAGGTTTCTTTGGGTGAGAGGGACCTTGAAGGCATTTTTTTCCAGATGGAAAGTTGTTTAATTAAGAAAATGTTGAAGTCCTAATTAGAGCAAATTGAAGGTTTTTGCCATAGCAGAGATTAAGGAACTATGTGAATGACTTCATGGCTCATTTTAAATCTTTAACATTTAAATTTTAAGTCTTTAACCCCTCAATTTGCTGCTTGAAGGGTTAGTTGTGAATTGGGAGGGGGTGACCTGTACTGAGTTCAAAGTCAGCTATTAGCCATTTAATGCATACAAAAGTTTATATCAATCAGGTTTCAAGGGGAAAATTCTGAATATGTTGCTCTCCATGCCCTTAGGTATAACCAAGTAGAGAGCAATGGTCCAATTTCTTTCTCCCAAATGTTTGCAAGAGTGCAGACTTCATACCAGGAATGGTAGGGAATGAGGCAGTGTCTTCCCCTCAGAAGCTCACAGCCCACTGGAGAAGATAAACAAATATTAGTCCGTTATACTCTCTGCAGCAGTTCTGCCAACTTTATCTTCATGTAAAAATTCAGTGCATGACTATGGCCCCACTCCTCTTGGAGATTTTGCCTCTTTGATTCCTGGAGCAGGCTTTACCGTGAAAGAGGCTCCCCATGGCAGCTCCTGAGTGGCACCTGGAAAACTTGCTCGGTATATTCCGTTGGCTCTAAAGTCCGCTAGGGTCCACAAGAGTCCAAGATACTCTGCCTCGCAGGACGTGCTAGATTGCCTGACAGGCCTTTCATCCTCATTTTCCCAGTTCCCATCTGGGCTCTGTATCCTGCATTTGTCCTGCTAGGATTGCCCTGTCTTTCACTTGTTTCTCTGTATTGACCCCGCACTTCAGGTTTTGATCACATCACTCAGGACATCACCTTATTTACATGAGGAGGGGTGAGCCATAAGGATGGTAATGCATTCATTCAACAAATATTTATTCAATGCCAGGCATTGCTCTAGTCACTAGGGATATAACAATGAACACATCCTGATCTCATGGAGCTTCTGTGCCAGTAATAGGAAACAGACTATAGGAATATGAACAGATAAATAGACCTAGACCTAGACATGTGCTTGGAAGAGATTTTTAAAAGGGAAGGGAGTATAAGGTGATGAAAGGAAGGAGGCCGTATTAGATAAGGGTCAAGGATAATGATTCTTAGGGGAGCAAGTCACTCAAGTATCAGGGGAGGGAAAGAACAGTCTAAGTAAGAGGGAGCAGCAAGCACATAGACACTGAAGCAGGGACTATGTCATAAATGTGTCTCAGAGGAGTGATGTTGAAAGACGTTAAGTGAGGATGTGTCAGAACCTGACACACGGTGAGGGCTTTTCTCTTTCATTTTAAAATTTTATTTATTTATTTATTAGAAGTATAATTGATTAACAAGTGTCGTGTTAGTTTCAGGTGTACAGCACAGCGATTCAGATACTTTTTCAGCTTCTTTTCCCTTATAGGTTATTACAAAATATTGAGTAGAGTTTCCGAAAACCTGATACATGGTGTGAAATGGGTGCTACATGGAGAACGGAGTATGGGAGCAAGAATGGCAGCAGGAAGACCAGTGAGGAAGCTATTGTACCAGTGTGAGCAAAAGGTCAGGTAGATTGAATTGGGGTGCCAGGGGCCGTGAAGGTGCAGAAAAGTCAACCTCTTTGGTAGATGTTTTGGAGATAGAGCCAACAAGGGCAGAAACAATCACAATTTTTTTTTTAAATTCCCACTTAACACTCTGGTACAAAGGTTGATTAGCCTGTTGGTACGTGAGTCTAAACTTCAAAGAGGACTGAGCAGGGATTATACATTTGGAAGGTTATTTAAAGTACGAGGCTGGGAGAAATCACTTAAGGAGCAAGTATAGGTGGAGATGAAGAGTTCTGTGGCCTGGCGTACAATATTTAGAAGATGAGAAGAGGATAAGGGACGGGGAGGAGGGGCAGCTCGTGGTGGGAGAAAGGCAGGAGCTCATGGGGGTTTATTCTCACTCACAACTTGAACCATAGGTTACCTCTGGCCCTCTCTCCACAAGTCCTTTCTACATGTGCCCACATTCAGTTCATTCTGCAAAGTGCAGGCCCTGTAACTATCTCTTCCATGGGGTTTTTCCAGAAACTCCAGTATGAATCACTTTCCTTTCTCTGAGAAGGTATTTTGTAGAGCATCACTCTTCTGATCTTTTTGTCCTTCATATATGGGTTCTTTCCTTCCAAGCAGATCTTTAAGCTTCTGAGAACATGGAATAGCCTTACATTTATTTTGCATCCTTCACTGCACCCTGCATATAGTTAAGGCACAAAAAATTACAGTTAAAAGGAGCAATGGCAAGACCCCAGAACACAACCCAACTACAACATATCACTTTAAAGAAGGAAAGAAAAGAAAAAAAACAAAACTACACTTAATGAACCAGAGGGTACCTTTATCTCTATTTATTAAATAATAATAGTAGAAACAAAAGACATAGCACTATAAACCATCAAAATTAAACCTTATACGTGCAGTGAATTATGGAATTGTGACATTGAGGCAAAACATTTTATGTAAAGTAATATAAATCTTCATTTTATTCATTCATTTATTCATAAACTCTTTATAGAGCACCTTTTATGTGTTGGACATTCTTCCAGTGTTGGGAATACGGCAACAGACAAAAATCGCTCCTTTCATGGAATTCACATTCTGTTAGTGAGAGATAAGCACTCTAAAGAAAAACAATGAAGGGAAAAGTTATAGTGAATGAAGAAATGTACCATTTAAGATGGGGTGATCAGACATGATCGGGGCTAGCCTCATCAAAGTGGTTATATGCTGCATGTCAAGGAATCTTTGGCATATCTTCAACTTTGTCAATTCTTCAACCTTTGATTTTGGAGTTGAGTATTAGTCATAGTCTGAAGGAGCTAAGTCTATTGAATGAGGTAGATGACCAAACTGTATAATTCTGGTTGGGGTCAAAATAATAAATGACTATAAAGTAATAAGTTTCCTGCATGGTTCATTAATTAGTTTTCGAGGAAAAAGCTCTGAGTGTCTGGCATAGAATAAGTACTTACGTGTTTCAATGAATGAATAATTGGAACGTCACTATCTACAGTCTCCTAAGATGACTGCTTTGAAGTCAACGATATTAATTTGAACTCTGCTGTTTAAAAAAAAAAAGTCACGTTCATTTGTAATCACATCTCAAAAATCTCTGTTAAAAAATGATATTGTTCGAACTTAAATGCTTTTAACCAAAGTCTGTTGCAAAAACTCCAGAATGAAGATCAAATACAATGTGGTCTTCAAAGCAAGTTCAAAGTTCAAAGTCGAATTCGTTCTGAATATGTTAACAGGTAACATTCCAAAGTTTTAAATAATATTTTTATTTACAAGTTAAGTATGGGAAATAAAATCATGTGGTCCCTTTACAAATAATTTGTGATGGTGGATTTTGGCAGAAACCTTGGCATTAACTATTGGGAAAATTCAGTCAGTACAAATAAATGTTAGTAACCGCATCAAAATGAGAGGAACAGCTTAGATTGAAAAAGAATTCCTGATTAGAGAACAGTTTCCATGTTTGGAGATTTCACTCATTCATTGGATAGGATTTGTTTTGCCTCTGAGAAAGCAGCACAAAATTTGCAGCCCAACAAACCTTAGACTGGAATCCCAGTTTCACTGTTTACTAGTTGTGTGACGTGGGCAAAGTGTCAAGCTCCCTGAACTTCAGTTTCTTCATCTATAAAAATGTGAATGGTTATTTTCTATATAAATAATAGGATTCAATTTTTTTTCTAAAGATGGTTTTGTGACAGTGTTTCACGGTTCAAATGCAAATTCGCGGCTCGCTGCTGTAAATGACAGGAAATTTGTCAGCTCACACAAATAAAACATCCTGAAGTGTGGCAAGCTTTTGGGTTGATTTGCTTCAAAAGTTCTCAGTCTTGTTTGTTTGTTTATTGTGGTAAAATATACACAACTCTTACCATTTCAATGATTTTTAAGTGTAGAGTTCAGTGGCATTAAGTACACTCACATTGTTGTCCATCTCCATAACTTTTTCATCTTCCCAAATTGAAATTCTGTACCTATTAAACAATAACTGCTTGTTCCTCCCTTTCCTCAGTCCCAGGTAACCACTATTCTACTTTCCGTCTCTATGAATCTGTCTCTATGACTGAGAATGGCTAGTTTTAATGTATGAAACGTGCCTAATACTCAGCTTAATGGTGGGGGAAATGGTATCCACACAAGAGCAGTCATAAATTCAGACTTCTAGCCTAAGGCAAAAGGCAAATGAAACAACATGGGAAGGAGCTAAAGGGTCAGACAGAGGTGCTAAGCATCAAACACAAAGAGGAATGACTAAGCATTGGAAGGAGACTCACCTATTATGTATTTTGTGCCAATCTGTCATGAAATCAGAAGCTGGAGCAGTGTTTACGCTTTGTGTCTCCTGTTGGCTCTCACTTCTAAGGCTGTAATAGTCTTCCAACTGGTCTTCTGGCCACCAGACTCATCCTTTCCAATCCATCCTCCAAATGATTGTCACTATAATTTTCTTCAAACATCAACGTTTCATTCCTGCTGCAAATTCCTCAACAGTGAGCAGAGAACTTCAGAGAGAAAGCTCAAGGCTCCCCTGGCCTAGAAGTGACATGGGAAAGTAGGCACTGATGCTAGCAGTAACGATGGAAAACTGGTGGTGGTGTGAAGTTGGATCAAGTTGAAAGGAGGAATGAGACTTCATGCCTGCAATGTAATACCCGAGTGGAGCTTGGCACCCTGAGATTTCCTCCTGCAAAGAAGGTTTTGAACTTTAACCAACAGATGAATATGGTGTAGAAGATGGCTTAAGGAGCAAGAGAAATGCATGGCCTCAAGGCCATGGTCTTCAGGAAAAAAACCACTTGCTACTTTGAGTGTGAGTGGCACAGAATTTACTGGAACTATGAAACCCCTTAGAGACACATCTCACAGGGTAAATTGAATAGAGAACACCACCATATATGAAGGGAAAGCAGAGCCCCAGAGCCTCTGTTTCCAATTAAAGAGCAGCTCAACTGCATGATTTGGAAATTGAAGAGCACTGATTCCATTAATTATGGGTCTTAACGACTTGGTTATAAGAAAGTTTGCCTGAGTGTAAACCTGGAATAAGACGGAAATAATTTATTTTCAGCACGGTAGACCTAAATTAACCTAGTTATATTTAAAACTTCGAAAAAGGAAAAAGGCAGGAAGAAGACTGTGATTTTAATTTTATAAACAAAATAATTTATGTTATTTTTAAAAGACTGTGACTATTTTTTTAATTTATTTTTTTGACTTTTATTTTTAATTTAATGTCTCAAAATAGATGGACATTATAACATGACATATGTACACTATTCATGGTGAGCTAGTATGTCTAAATTATCAAGATTTCTGTATAAGTGATTATAAATAGAAATATAGCATCAAACAATATTTTAAACCCAGATGTTATTTTTAAGAGGTTTTTTGAAAAACAAATATTTTATTATGTGTAAATGAGTAATATTCACCCAGTTTATTCAAATGACACAAGTATTAGCGAGAGATTTGAAACTACCTGTTTCACAGATATTCAGAGCATGACAATCTGACCGATGCTTAAAAGAACCAATTTCTTCCCTGTGTTTTCAACTGCAGTAGAGCCAGCTAAATGTTCATCCAACTTTTCAAACTCAATTTATCTCAGTGGAAAAAATAACCCCATTGATTTTTTTGTTCCTCCCTTTCCCAACTGTGTTTTTCCAGCATCCTGATAGCTGCACTTTCATATGCCCAAATACTAGATAACATTTCGGCTTGCTAGAAGGAAAATGTTATAAGTGTCAGAGCTGTTCAAAGATGAAGAGAGATGTATGCAGAAGCAGTAAGCTCCCTGTTGGAGGTGTTAAAATAGGGGTTCCTTAGCAAAGAATTTAAGCATTAGGTGAGTGGCTAACTCAGGTGAAAGTTTAGCCTGTAGGAGTCTACGGTTACTATGATTACTAGGTATGAACTGATGAATTTCCCTGGCTTCTTTCTGAGAAAAATTTACTTGAAATGTTTGTCATCAGAGTTTACCTCTAAAGGCACAAGGTAGAGAAGGAAGTGTCATCATAACACAGAAATATTTACTAGTGGGTTGTTCACTTACAAAGTTAGTTCCAAAACATTTTTCTCCATATAACAACTTTGCCCATCAATTAGCACCTTTATCTAATAAGAAGTGATAAAGAACTGCTGAAATTACATGCAGAGATATTAACAAATAGATCTGGCAGAAGAGAAAATCAACAAGAATGGAAAAAAAAATGGTACCTCAAGGGAAAATTATTTGGATATCAACAGATTAAGTCTTTTAGAATATCAGTTAAGCCATTGAAAAGCTATTGAATAAGCTTAAAAATGTGATCCTCATGGGGACCGTGCTGTAAAAGTCCAACTGTGAAGTGATGGGTACTAGGTCACGTTATGCAGTTTTGTTGGGAAAATCTTACTCTCCCCCAAATCAATAGGTGAGTCACTCCATCATCCTAAGAATTCAGTGCACGGAGTTCCCTGGTGGCCTAGTGGTTAGGATTCTGGGTTTTCACTGCCATGGCTGGGTTCCAACCCTGGTTGGGGAACTGAGATCCTGCAAGCTGCATAGAGCAGCCATAAAGAAAAGAAATTTAGCGCACATTTGCAATTACAACTCAATTTATTAAATCTGAAATAAACTTCATATTTTCCTTTCAGATTTCAAGATAAGGTTGCAAACAAACTTTAAATTATTTGCTATGACATTTAGTACCTGTTGAGATGGGTTAATCCTAATGGCCTTTTTTCAGGATTAAATTTTTGTTGAGTCACATGGACCTCTTGCACTTTCACAAAGAGCTCCTCCAAACAATCTGAAAACAAACATGTAAAATGAGATGCATTTTACTAATAATTTTTAAGAAATTATTTAAACTTTCCTACCGTACACAAATCTACAGCAGAGATAGCCGACGTATGTCAACCTCAAAGGGAAAAATCTAAGCCTGTTAAAAAAAAAAAATCTAATCTGAAGCTTTTTTGGAAATCTAAGATAATTCTATTAATTAATTATACCAAAAACAGTTTGTGCAAGGCAGGAAGCATCCCCTGGGATGTCTGTCCTTGAATGCAATGACCATGGCTCATATTTTTAGGTGATTCAGCATACCTACAGTCAGGTATTTCTCTTGGACTAGGTCGGTCCCCCCTCTGCCTATGACCTCTGCTCCATGAACCCTGCCTTGGCCTCTTGACCTACCTCTGGGGTTTCGGGGTCCAACATATCAGTCTGAGTACCTACTAGAGTCAGTTTCTACTCCCACAATCCTCACAGGTATGTTGACCTAAATAAAGAGGTAAAGTGAGGCAAACTCAAAAGAATGAGTTTACTTGGGAATAGCGGAGGAATTGCAATTTGGGACAAGCAAATTACAGCAAGCTACAGGTGAGTCAGTTGAGGGTTTATAACAGGTTGTATTTGCAGGCAGGGGATGTAGAGGGGAGGGTTCAGTTAGAGTCAGTTAAAATCAAAAACAAACGAAGACCAGACTTGAAAACTTCCGAGCAGACAAAATCAGTCTAGTCACACAAACAAAGCTTGATCCAGCCCACTTTGTGAGACTGACACGACCTGGGTCATCTCTCGTTCGTGCCTTTGGCAAAACTTCTCACGGTTGATGTGAGACAACCTCTGATCAACCCCCATCATCTGAGAGAATTCTCACACTATCAGTTTTCTGTAAATCAGGCGTTTATAGGAAATTAGTCTCTTAGTTCATAAGTTTTGTCTTCCTGAGGGCATGTGTGTGAGATTCTCTTTATATCCTCCAGTTTCAGGTTAAATTCTTCCACAGGTATTACCTAGGGTTCTTAAAGTAAATCTATCTCTACCCCCAAGGCTCCATCTTAACAGTAAATTATCAAGAAAGACTGCTTTGGATAGGCACAACTTCTAGTTTACCGGAAGCCAATTTGGTTCTTTCCTAGTTACAGAGTAACGCCCCAGGAGAGAGTTGGGAGGTCAGGAAATCCTGGTACTGAGGTGGACATTTAGATCTTCTCATAATTGAGCTAGGAAGACTTTGGAGGAAGAGTCAGAAAAGACAGAGCTTCAAATGTACACAAGAGCCCAAAGATCAGCCCAAACAGCCTTTCAAGGCACCTTCCTTGCCCTTTACAGAGCTTATGACCTCACATGTTGGCCATAAACACACTGGCTTCTGGGCCAAGGCAGCAAGGTGAGGCTTTTGCAAAAGGGCCCTTAGGTAGCGTTCTCTGTGGGAGTTTTTCGCTTATTTGCTCATCACTGGGAGAAAGGGTTTAACCTCTGGCTGCCTTCCTTTATTACATAATCCATTCATCACTGAGGGCCCAACCTAGTTGCTGGTGGCTTATTTGGATGAAGAGAATTTTAAATCCTGGACTTTGAATTCTTTAAAAGCTTATCCGGGTGGCTTAGTGTCACTTTCCTCTATGTTGGTAAATTCATGCCAAATGTGTTTATTTAATGTGATGACTTTTACATGAAGTAATAGGACAAAGTCTTCAGCTACCTATTTTGCTCCTACTTAATTAGATCTCCTTGCGTTGGGAATGGGAAACCCAATCCCCTCTTTCCTCCTGGCTCTAAATAAACCCAGAGCAAACCCTGAAAGCTCCTCTGTGGGACATACCAAGGCAGTGTCTCACACCCTCTGGAGTTCATCATGGAAATGTGATAGAGATTAGAAATATGTAGACCCTTCTTTGTGCTGTCTTCCAGACACCCTGTGAGGGCTGGCAAAAATGTTCTTATTCTCCAAATATTCACTGGCATGAATTTGTGTAATAAAATTATGTTTGGGGTTTGTCGTTGTTTTTTTTTAAATGAACATCTGTTATTCTCTTTCAGTCTAAAGGTTCTGAACCCAGCTGGGCAGGGCAGCTTGGCTTCTTCCACTACCTCTGCAGAGTCACAAATGGAGCCTGTCATCTGCTTGTTGATTGGCTGACAGGCCACCACTCATCTCCCACAGCTGTTTTGGCTCTGAGAGGCTCCAGGGTGGGGAGGGAGGGAGTCAGGGTCAGCTTGTTCTGTGCATGTAGCCCATGGGAGTTCCAGGAGCGGGGATATTTAATTAAGCTGCTCTGAGCAGCCATTACTGGACTTTGTGTGTATGTGAAGCAGGCAGAGGGTCTGGTCTGTGCCTTTTAAAACGGTGGGTCATAGCAGCTTAGTGCTTAGAGCAATTGTTTTTTGTTTTTTTGTTTTTTTGGTTTTTTTTTTTTGCAGTACGCAGGCCTCTCACTGTAGTGGCCTCTCCCGTTGCGGATCACAGGCTCCGGACGCACAGGCTCAGCGGCCATGGCTCATGGGCCCAGCCGCTCCGTGGCACGTGGGATCTTCCCGGACCAGGGCACGAACCCGCGTCCCCTGCATTGGCAGGCAGACCCTCAACCACTGCGCCACCAGGGAAGCCCAGAGCAATTGTTTTTACCTCCTGGTGTCTCTCTTCCCTATGTCTATGATATACATTATAGATAATGTGACCTGTGCTAAGGCAAATGAGAGATGTAGTTGCAATGAGTGCTTTATTTTCACCAAGGAAATATGCTCTTTGGATCTACATTATGAGTTCCATGTTATTCATAAAAGGAAGTTTATTTTCTTTATGCCTCAGCACCAGCAAATACACAAATGCTTCAAGTTCCACAGACCACTCCAACTCTGATAGCTTCAGGACCCTGGCTTTCAAGAGGACCAAAGTATAAGACCCTGAAGCTCTTTCCCCGAACCCTTGAGCCAAATCATACCAGTAGTCGTAACCATCCATTTGACACACTGTTGTAGGATGATTACTCTTCCTGACTCACAGCTCCAGTCTTGTTACTGTCTTATACAAACTCCTTTAATGACTTGCAGCTGCCAACAATACAGGTCACACTCTAGCTCGGCGTTCAAAATCCTCTATGATCTGATCTTAAACCGCTTGTCCGAATTCTTGTTGCCAACTACTGCCATTAGTGCCTTCTTCAATCTAGCCAAAATACACCACATATGTTTTCTTTGTTGCCCCTTGATGATCTCCCCCTTCTGTACTTTTGCTTACTCTGTTGGCTGATCTCAAGTCCAGCTGTCCCCTGTCAAGTCCAAATGCACCTGCTACATAGAGCCTTCCCAGCTGAGCCCACCTCTGCCACCTCCAGATAGCCAATGACTCTCCCCACCCTCTCTCAAAGCACATTTTAGTATTGGGAAGTCCAAAAAGTTCGTTCCGGTTTGTCCATAACATGTTACAGAAAAACTCGAATGAACCTTTTGGCTACCGCATACTTTATGTCTGGACTTGTGGTTCACAGTGCCCAGTTGCCTACCTCCCCCGGCAGAAGCAGGGAGAACCTGCATCCCGTTAGTCTTTCTGCCTTCCCTAGGTCCTTGCAATTAGTACATAGTTGATAAATTTTTGTTACAGAGATAGCCATAGACATTTGTGGAGAGCTTTGAAGTGTCCGGAGTGGATTCACTTAATTCATTAACTCACTTAATTCTCATAAGTGAAAGTAGAAAGCACACGTGTTCCCTTTATTAAAAATGAGGAGAGAGGAAAGGGAATTAATTTTTAGTCAGAATTAACTTTTACTTATTTATCAAACTATTATTTGTGTCTTTCTTAATGTCTGCCTCTTCTGCCACTTTTTTTTCCTGTACGCGGGCCTCTCACTGTTGTGGCCTCTCCCATTGCGGAGCACAGGCTCCGGACGCGCAGGCCCAGTGGCCATGGCTCACGGACCCAGGCGCTCTGCGGCATGCGGGATCCTCCCGGACCGGGGCACGAACCCGCGTCCCCTGCTTCGGCAGGCGGACTCTCAACCACTGCTCCACCAGGGAAGCCCTCTTCTGCCACATTTTTAAGCTCCTTGAGAGCAGAGCTGTGTCTGTTTTGTCAGTGTTGTATTTCCAGTGCCTAGCACAGTGCCGGACATAGTGTAAAAACTCACTGAACATGTCTGAATGAATGAATGAGTCAATATTGTGAGACAAGCAGTGGGCTGAATGTTCTATCGGAACGATTTTACTCTCACAGCGGATGTCATCTCTATCGCACAGGCAAGGAAATTAAGTCTCCAGGGCACACAGTGCTTACTAGAATTGAAACCCAGATCTCATGATTATAGGTGTTATGTGTTTATCATGACACCATCAGTGCCTTTGGTTGTCTTTCTTTTGTTGCTGTTGTTGTTTTCACGCTTAATTGCTTTATAATTCTATTTTTAAAAAAAAGAAATTTCAAGAGTTACCTTAACTCAAATATTTAACTCTGTTAATTATAAACAGTTACAAAATACTGGATAGTGTGTTAGTCACTTGCCAAGTTCAACAGTATCATTGAGGGTAGATGGGAGTTCACTCTTGGAAGAGAGGAAATAAGTTTTTACAGATTTCTCTGCCTCTGTAGTTTCCTTCTTTTGATCTAAGAATGAAACATAATTAAATTCCCATCGCAATTTATTTTGTCCTAATTGGTCCAGAGGAATATTCATAGTTACATTTTGATCACTGTCACTGAAGAGAGGAAATGAACATATATTGAGCAATCTCCTCAAGCCAGGACTTTCTTTAGGTTAATACCTGATGAGTAAGTATTATTATCTCCTCTATTTTACAAGGGAAGACAGTATTGCTTTTATTTCTAAGCACAGTTTATTTTCATATCTATTAAAATTCAACTAAAAAATTGAATTTATCATGCAATTGTCCAAATACACTGTTTTCTCTTTATGTGAAATTTGGGCAAAGATTTTCTTCTGATTAAACATTTTTCATACCTAAAATCAAAAGGAGAAACTTTAAATTTGTATTTTTTTCAGTCTTCTTTCATAGTGTTTTAATACTGTGATTAAGCCGTTGGGCTCGAAATTTTGTGTTTGGTTAACACAAGCCTGCAAAAGTGGAATTAAGTAATGTCTGATGATGATGATGATGACAATGAGTTAACGTGTTTGTATTCTTTTTGTCATAAGATCTGCATATTTCTTTAGCTTCTCCTTCTCAACCCACGTTTGGGAAGTCAAGACTGAAACTACTTGCTTTGAAAGGTTTCAACATGATTTCTAAGAGGAAGTTCAGTTTATTCATATTTTACAAATCTACGTTAATCTATATTTACTACCCATCATTTAATTTGCATCTTTAATATTTAATATTTAATAAGTATTTAATATTTAATGTGTCTTTAGTCACAGAGTGTTCTGCTTTTTCTGTGCAGACCTCAATTATTAAACTACTGGTAAGCAGTTAGTTTTCACAAAGTCTATTTGATCAAAACAAAAGACCTTAAGGCCAAAGTTTTGCTCTCTAACACCATATTCCCCTGAGCCTGCTTGGTTTCCACAGCATGTTCTTCTTATTATGTTATGGATTTAAAGAAAGCTTTTAAAAACATGACAGATTAGCAACATCTAATCATTCCTGGATGGAGCCATTACTCTCAAAATGCATCTAAAACGGACATCACAGAGAATCTTTTATAGAAATTTCTGTTCCTGTAGCTATTCTTGCAGTGCAAAATACTTATGTGAACCCAAATTTTTCAAAGTGACTATTGAAACCATATCATCTCATGTCTTCTTACTACTGTCTTCATGGTCTCACCTCAAATTTATTGCCCTTTTATAGCAAGAGAACCTTGAAAGAAACATCTGCAAAGGGAGCTTGGGACATGGAAATGCCAACTGTAAAAAAATAAAAACGTACCTTCTAAATTAGAGTTTTCTAAATAATTGCATCAGTTTAAATAGAAACAGAAGTTCCTTTTCTGAAGATAGGGAAGTAGTCTTTTCTTTGATGGGCCCCTATATCCACACACATACTCCAGGGCTCCAGGTCAGTTCTGCAGAGTCCCCAGGTCCAGAGAGATCAGCATCCTTCAAGAACCACAAGGCAAGAGAAGGCGTCCTTGCAGATGCCTCTAGAGCTCTGTCCATCACCCCTGCCACTTCTGGCTGAATGTGATGAGCACCATTTTCCTTCCTTACCATAGTCCTTAGTCTTGACCTCTCAGGATTTATAACTATCGTACACCTTGATGTTAACTGTCATTTCTTGGCCATCAAGTTTAACATCATTTCTCTTCAGTTGTCTGGTTCTGGTCTTTGTAGAGCTCTGGCCTACTTCATCCTTACTGCCTATTTTGTAAACTTCTCTAGTCCCCTTTTTCCACTGGAATTTCCCACCATAATAGCTATTTAATGCCTCTTCCCGTTCAAAGCAGATATAACCCCAGGTGACTGACACAGAAGAAGTTCATCCTTCAGATTCTGACAAGATATACCCAGTGAGTGCACATTATAATGAATGGAGATAATGATTTTTGAAGGCAATAGTTGTCTAACTAATATCATAAGACAGCCTATACTGCCTATAAACTCTGTCTTTCTCTCTTAATTCTCTGTGTGTCTCCAGCCCTTTTCTGCTTTACTCTTCTTTTGATATAGGAGTATGAATCAGAATAAGTGAAAGAGAAGAGATAAAACAAAACCACAAGGCCAATACCAAGGGAACAATTCTGATACCTTCAATTGATGAGGAATAAGCCAGAAAATCCATGAAGACCAGCTGAAAGGTATAATCAAATTTTATACAAACATTAATTTATGTAAATTAATTTTAACCACTAACTATTTCAAAATCAAAATGTGGGTTTTAGGAAGCATCTTGCAAAGACCATACACAGAGCTCTGTGCCCTGACAATTAAGGAGAAGTGAGGCCATCACTCGGTTGCAAGGCCCGGCCTCTATTTCAGCATCTTTCAATCAGTGCTTCTTCTCTCTTTTTTAGGCACAGCCCACTCTAGCCGTAAGTCAGACCTAGAGCACAGAGTTAGGTTTGGCTCAAGTCTGCCAAAGCAGGGACCCATCTTCCTCTCCTCCCCTCTAGCCCAGAGTCTGGGCGTCAAAACAGAGAGTCTTATTCCATCTTTTCTTCCCCAGATAATGAGGCAGTCACCTTCTAAAGGTAGCCACCTACAGAGACTCTAGAGAACATTTCCTATCTCAACCTCTTTCTAAGAAATGTTGGCATCAGTGAGTTCAAGTGCTTTTCTAGCTTCTTTCTTGTTGAAGCAGAGAGAACAAAAACAAATTCTATCCCCAGCTGTGCCTGCCTTACAATATATTTTTTAAAATATTTATTTATTTACTTATTTTGTCTGCTCCATGTCTCAGTTGTGGCATGCAGGATCGTTTTTTAGTTGCGGTATGCATGTGGGATCTAGTTCCCTCACCAGGGATTAAACCCAGGGCCCCTGTGTGGAGTCTTACCCACTGGACCACCAGGGAAGTCCCTGCATTACAATATGGAATGCACACTGTGCTCAAGGCACTGTGACATTTACAGTCAACATTTTATTTAATGCTCACACAGACTAAGGGGTAGTCATGATTATTAACTTCATTTTACAGACAGAGAAATTGAGGCTTAGAGAGGTTACAAAACTGGTGCAGTTCAGAAAATGGAGGTTCTATGATACAAACTCAGGCAAGATTAAATTCAACATCCAGAAAATAACCATTATTCTATGTTAAATTCCATAATTATATTTGTGGACAACAACAGCTCTCTACCAGAATTATGCTCAGTGGTAATACTGATAGAATATTTTTTCTCAGGTCACAGTGTGTTTGGAGAGGCAGAAAGTTTGTTACAATAGAAATTGGCAAAGGTTGCCTGGAGAATACAAGAAAGAGAGCACCTAACTCTGCTTAGAAAGACACCAGAGGGAGCTTCATCCAGGAGGAAACTCTTGAGCTAATCCTTGGAAGAAGAGTGGATGTTAGCCAAGGAAAAAAGACGAGTGGGCATGCCTGGTGAAGGAACCATTTATGCAAATGTGAGGGGGCTTGAAAGAATCTGGCACACTGGAGGACAGCAGACAGCTTTTCATAGTCAGAGCACAAGAAATGGAATTTTGAATTTTGAATGGAGGAGCAATAAGAGACAAGATGGGAAGAAAAGGCAGAGGGAAGAGAGCCCTTGGCATGCCACAGTAAAGGTGTTGGACTTGTTCTGAGTGCGGCAAAAAGCCATTGAAGGAGTGAGTGTATCATGATAACATTTGCCTCTTAGATAACTCTAAAAATGGATCAGAGTATTGTATAAGGTGTAGAGCCCTGGGTGGAAAGGTTGCATAAATTCATGATGCCATTTCATCCTAAAACTCAGGAGACACCTGAGCCAATGGGACAAACACACAAAACAACGTAGTCCTTTTCACATTTTCGAGCTGATGACCTAGAACCAAATCTGGATTTCTTTTTTCTTTTTTAAAAACATCTTATTGAGAAACCTCAGTTTCTTAAGGTTACTCACTCACACACTTACCAACTCATTCTTCATTCAACAGACATTAACTTGGCATGAGTTTCCAAGAACTGAGCTCAAAGCTAGAGCAAACGCTTCCCATCAACTTGGCCCCAGGACAAATCCATATCCTTTAAGCTAAGCCAGAAGAGGCAGACTCTTCCCCCTAAGCAGGAGAGAATGTAGAGCCAGCTCTATGCACCTCTCTCTCCACCCTCCCTCTGCACTTAGCTTTGTGCATCCATTTCGTTATCAGAATCACAGTGGGAACACCAGTCACACTGGTCCATGTAGAGTCCCTGCCTTCTAGATAATCATGTGTGGTGACAAAGTGCTGAGCAACCCACATGCCAAAGCCCTGCAGAGCTTTCTGCAGAGGGCCCTGCAGACTACTGTGGGCGAAATGCTAAGCTGGAATCAGAACTGCATTGGCTAAAGCATGTCAGCATCTTTACCTTGTCAGACAAATCTGAGGTTAATGAAAATCCCCATGTCATTTGTAGAGACATTTCAAATAAAACCCACATGGTGTCCACAAAGGAAACTGTGATCATCCCAGCTCTCCAATCCTTCTTGCTTGCACAGATTATTTGGAATCTTTAGTGTTAGACTAGGAGCCAACATACCCAAAGTAGAGTTTTTCTATTTCTCTGTCATGCTCTTCTTTCCAAATTCTACATTGTCACTGCTTTCACTAGTCCCAGCAACAAATTACTTGAGGACCTATGTGTGCAAAGCACTGTTCAGGGCACAGGAGATACAAACATGCATAATAGAGCATCACTGTCCTTGAAGACTTCAGTCTCACTGAAGCAGGTATAAGGAAAAATGAATAACACAATAAGGTAAAATAGGCTATGTATTAAGTACATCATCCAGACAATGGTTTCACAGAAAAGAGGAGAGTTATCAGAGATTAAAAGCAATAGGGAGAAAAGGATAACAGAGAAATAAAATATGAAATGAGAGATACATGCCCATTATGGTACATATGGATGATTACATTTAAAAGTTTACTGAGATATACTAAAAAACAACAAAAGCAAATAGACTCCTGATACTGTAACCGAAGTTTCTGAAAGGAGAATAGCTACTGCCATTTCCACGAACTTTATGAAGTTTTCTAGCATGAATAGAAGATCAATGGTGAAAAGTTGAGTCTATCTTTCTTATCTATATTGTGGATATTATTATAACTGAATAAGCTAAAATTAACTTTAAAAAACAAAACATTGTGTTGTAAAATTTGATTAAGTGCTATATACTAAATAAGGGTGAGAGGAAGGGTTTATACTTTCTGGTATAAACCTGAAAGGTATTCCAGTTAAAAAAAAAAAAAGTAAATATTTGGACTAAAAAATAATTTCAAAACTAACCTAAACATTTTATGATATAATTTTTAATGATATTTTCATATTTTTGTGTGCACACATATTTACAATATATTATTATCGATCATATAGTCAATAACAATGTTTGGTTATTGGTTTTCTTTTTCTTAACTGACATTGTTCATCACCTAAATAATAATAGTAATAGAATCTAATTAGTACATTAAAATGAAAAAAATTACAAAAAATTACTTCCAAGAGGAGAGGACATAGACAGCCTGCCATTGTTCACACAGAAGGTATAGTTTGACTCCCCAGTTGGGTTTTGCAAAGGAGGAGAGTGGGGATTATAAAAGTTCAGGGGATCCACAGAGTGAGAGATTCAATCTTCAGAAGGCATATTTTAATGAAAGACTGGTAGGGTCCCAGGGTAGAGATAATTCCTCTAAACTTGCTCGAGGTTCTAGACTTCAGCAAGAAAGCTTATGTTCCTTTCTATCTATGGAGCCCGTATACAAAGATAAGATGGGGCAAAGATAAGAATATGCATTTGGCTGGGTCATGCCCCCAGCTGTATTTCTTAGGGATCTGCATCTGGCAGAATGAGTTGCCGAAAGAAAAAATGTATTTCCAAAAATATGCTATAGATATGGAGATCTTTACAATCCATCTTCCTAAAGGCAGAATTGGTCCTCAGATCTGAAATAGGGCATTTAGTTGGAGAGTAATGTGTTCTATTTGCATGGGTTGGAGAGATTCAGAGCCAACAGTGAGTCAGGCCAACACAGTGACCATAGTTTGGCGCTTCTCAAATTTGGTACCACAGTGTTATTTCTCTTATTTTCCCCCATGTAATTGTAAATTTCTTGGGGATTATTTCTTCCTCTATTTTTACAACCAAGGGTGTAAACTTCCTGAAGTATTACTTTATATTATGTATAGAATACAATGCTATTGTATATTTAGGTAAAGCATATATGTCTTAGAGAATCCTAAGAAAAAAACAGAAATAACCAGATATGTACTTATGAATCAATAACATAAAAGCATATATATCTTTTTTGTCAAAATGTATCTCTCTGAATTATTTGTGAAGTACATAGTAATATTTTAAATAATTTCATTAACAGGAGAAAGCAGTTGTCAATGAATGTCCCGTCTCATTACTCTTGCTGAAACTACATCTTCTTATTTGGTATTATTTAACTTCATAAACATTTTTCTCTTGATTATATTATTTCTAACTTCTGGTCTTTTGAAAAAAAATGTTAGGGGATTTCCAACAGAGGAAAACATAAAATTGAAAGTATCTTAATGGTGATGCAAAATGAATGCTTAGGATAAAATATTTCATAGTTTATCATTTAGGATAAAATATAATTTTAAATTCTGATTAAATACCATTAAGTACCATTAAAACTATACCCAATACCCAACAATGTGTTCCATCATATTTCTCATCAAAATTGGCTCTTTGGATATAGACCATAACCTTCTAATATTGAAATATCATACTAGACAAGTGCAACTATGTACATCCCAATTCACCTGTTGGGGTCTCGTTTATGAGAGCAGAGTCTTCACTCTCTTAATCTCTCAAATCTCTCAAATCTCTCAAATCTCTCTAAACCATCTTGGGAATTCAGTCTAAAAACCAGATCTAGAACCCTTTTTTCATTGTCAACTAGTTGTACAAAATATCTGAATGTCCTGTACTTAGTTGCAAATATATGTTGTCCCTTGTACTCTTCAAATTAATATCTCTATTAACAAATTGATATGGGTAACTAGATCGGTATGGGGTGGATATGTTTCTGAAAGTACTGCCTAGAGAATGGCCTCACTTTTGGCCAACTGTCTTGTAAAGTGCCGTATTGATTTTGTTGTCAGGAACATTTGAAATCCTGAAAAGAAATCAATAGGAGGCCCAAATAATTTAGATACTATCGCTTAAATCAGTATATTGCTTTCCATTAGCTATTTGATGTGACATTTTGAAGTATATATCTTGTGATTTATGTTATTATTTATATAAATTGGTTATAAACACTAAAAAGTGATCTTTTATATACCTTATTTTAAAAGTATAATTACTTTAAAATATTGGCTTTCATTGTGACTTTGTTAAATAATCAAAATAAAGACCTCTTTGGAAAATAAATAAATAAAAGCAATAGGGAAGTTTTAGATTATCAGAGAGAGGAGCAACTCAGGAGGGGGTCATGGAGGAATAATATGAACTCTAGGACTGGAAAGTAGTATCTAACATTCATGTAACATTGCCAGGCTCTGTTCCAAGCACTTTATACACAAAAATTTATTTTATTCCTTCCAATATAAATTATCCCTTATATTAAATAGGAGGCAAATACAGCACAGAGAGATTAAGTGACTCGCCCAAAGTCACACAGCCAATAAGTGGCAAAGTCACGTTGTGATCTCAGTCAGTCGTGTTCAGAATGTGGTCTTAACCACTCTTCCACTACACCCCATAGAATGTGTGAACAGCAGCCAAGTTTCATCCAGGCACAGCAGGTTGAGAGTAGAGGTGGGCAGGTATGTCCATGGGCAGAGAGTAAAAGCTAAAGGGAGTGGGGTGGGTATACAGAAGTGCCCCCCAAACCCTAATATTCTCAGTGTGGCTGACAGACTAAAAGCCATTCACTTCTAGATTTTCAAAGGCAGTTTATTTTATATTTACAAACATCTAATGTCAAAAGTCAAAACTCAAGGAGTAAAATCTTAAATTCAGGCTGCAGTAGTATTGGAGTTGAATAGGAAACTAGGGGAAGTGGTATATTGCATAACTACAAAAATGATAACCAATACGGCCTTCAAACTGTGAAAATGAACAAATTTAGGATTTCTCTAGAATTTGTATTTATAGAATCAACGTGCATGTAAACTCCAACTTTAAAACTATTCATGAATGTTCTTTATGTTTGGTCTCTTAACTTAATCCTCTCCCTCCCCATGCTTCTCATTCCTTCTTCCTTCTGCCATAGGTCAGAGCCAGCGGGCGGTGATGACGACCATCCTGAGCAGGTCATTCCATGCTCTGTAGGGTTCTATTTGGGGTGGGAACACTGAGTCAGCTCACTTCCTCTCCACTCTGGTCGCATCAGCATGCTTCTGGTTAAAGGAGAAGAGAGAAGACGGATGTGGCAAAATGGGGAAGTTGGTTTTGTTTCAGGTTGCAGGAAAACTCTGCAATCAAAGAGTGAGCCTCAGTGAAATTGACACTTTCTATTCCGGGACAAATTCACAGAACTCTTTTTCACACCAAAACTTGTCAGCAAAATAATGATATCATTTGAAGGTGCTGAGAGCAGTTGTTAGATGAGGACTCCAGCAGGTAAGTTTCCCGAAAAGAAAAAAAAGAAAAACAAACTGGTCAACACCTGAGGATTGTTAAGTCCTCCTCCCTCCCCTAAAGATTCTCCTGGGGGAGATGCCCGTAACTTCATCCTTTTCACTCTTCCCCCAGCTCTAATTCAAAGGACATCAAACAAAATCTTCGTATGTGTTTTGAAATTTTTTCTTCTTATATTTTTGTTCCCCTTCCCCACTCCGAGATGTTTAGTATTTTGAAAACTTTTCAGTCATGTGACATTTCTTTGTATCTCTTTGACAGCTTATTTAGTTCTGACGCCACTTTAGTGAGTTTGGGTTTCCCAGACTTAAGTCTCACTTCTCCAGGATAGAGTGTAGAGGGGGTTCATGCCAGGAGTGAGAGAAAATATCTTTTTCTTTTATAGTTTGCACCGGGCCTCCCTACACAGCCCCACAGAGCCATGGAGTGCAGTACAGGCAAGGCCAAGGGCAGGATGGGTAAGGAGTTACAATCTTCCAAACTGCCTAGAAGATACCCTTTTCAGTAGTCCCGCCACCCACAGGAGCAAAGTTGGAGTATGGAGAGTTCCCCCTGACTTTCGTCTCTGAATAGGTGGTATTTACTTAAAGTACAGTTGACCCTTGAACAATGCCGGAGGTGGAGGGGATTAGGGGCATCGACCCTTCACATGGTCAAGAATCCACATATAACTTATAGTCTTACAGTCCATGTTCCACATCTGTGTTTCCACATCCGTGAATTCAACCAACTTAGAGGACTGTAGTATTCACTATCGAAAAAAATCCACCTGAGTAGTTCAAACCCGTGTTGTTCAAGAGTCCACTGTATTGTTGGGGAGGGGGAAATTTCCTCCCACCCCTTCTGAGTTCTTTTGGCTGGCCTAATAATTCACTTGACACAAGACAGATTAACAGGAGAAAAGACTGATTGAATTAGTGCACAGAGGTCTCATAGAAATAGAACCCCCGAAGTCACCAAACAGGCTGTTTATATACCGTTTTTAGACAAAGAAACAATTATCTGTGAAGATTTAACAAAAGAATGGGCTTATGCTTGGGGTAGTCGACTAATGGAGAAGTAACAAAGCTTGCTTATACAGTTTTCTTAGCCTTGAATTCCCTAACTCTGGTGATAAGGATGCTTTCTATCCTCCTGGTATGGGGAGGATACCTTCATAGGGGAGATTTATTTCCTGCTTTCAGAGGGAAAAAGGGGTCAGGATGGGGTTTTTAAATATCGCTTTTTCCCCACTGGCTCCTTCTCAAATAACTAAAATTCAAAATAATCAATATGCCATTGAGCCATATTTTGCAGCAGCCTGCCCCGGGCCTCAACAGTGCTCACGTGGAAGTCTCCATTTATAATTGTTTAGAGCTCTCTGGAAATGAGAAAAAATATATAAAGTTGTTTAGAATTCTCTGGGGAAGAAAACAAGTAGGCGCTTATTGCTTAAAATAAATCTTGTTGATGAAAGAATGAAAGTAATAACCACCAGCATGCTGAACAGAATTAGAAGCAGTGTGATTGCTGGAAGAAGCAATGGGTCAAAGGCAGCCCTGGAGATGGAGGGGAAGGAGGAGAAAGGACAGGGAGTAGGGGAACCAGGCATGTGGCATGACTGGTTGCTCGGAAAGTCTGGGGAGCCTGGTGATGGGTGCATCTCAGCCCGGCCTCAGAGAGTGAGAGCTCTCTGTTTCCTGGCTGGCCATAGGGCCAGACAAAGACACGTCAGCCTGGTCGAGGGGAAGAAGCAGAATGGAGGTACCGGCCAAAAGGTTTTCTTTTTTTTTTTTCTTTTTGCGGTACGCGGGCCTCCCACTGCCGCGCCCTCCTCCACTGCGGAGCACAGGCTCCGGACGCGCAGGTCCAGTGGCCATGGCTCACGGGCCCAGCCGCTCCGCGGCACATGGGATCCTCCCGGACCGGGGCACGAACCCGCGTCCCCTGCATCGGCAGGCGGACTCCCAACCACTGCGCCACCAGGGAAGCCCCCAAAAGGTTTTCTGATAGCCAAGGATGGTGACAAGCTGGCCTGGGGCTCTCAGACAGAAATATCTAGAACAATAATTTGGTAAATCCGCAACTAGACAGTGCTGATCTATATCTAGTTTATAACTTTAGGTGTCCTCATGATTTTCTAGGAAAAAAAGTTATCACACAGTTTAATTCTCTTAGTTATTTTCCAGTCTTTGTTCTATGCTCCTTGTTAAATTTTTTTAAAAATCTCTTCACCTTTAGCCACCTTGTAACTGAGTCTTCATTGTGAGATAATGTTGTCTTTTTCTTCCATTTCTTTCCTGAATTTGATCACTACTCATTTCACTTCTTCCTGACTGGCTTTTTTTTTTTTTTTGGTCTACTTTTGCTTTGAATTTTTAAATTTTTGATTCATCCCAAATACTGGTAAGCAAGGCGATGAGAGGAAGGCGATGAGGGGAAGTCTGGTTGGTATCTGTGGAAGCCAGGGCCATGCAGAGAAAGCAATATTTGCAAAGACACTCAGGCAGGTACAAACCTGGCTTATTTGAGGAAAATCACTGAAGCCAGCATGGCTGGAGCAGGGGAGAAATAGGATTGTCCTTACTACGTGTCAGGCTATTTTACGGGCTTTTAAAATATTAAATGTTTTGTCCTCATAACAACACTATGAGCAAGATAGGATTATTAGCTTCATTTTACAGATGAGGAAATGAGACACAGATTGGTTAAGTTATCCACCCAATGACACACAGAAGATAGAGCCAGGGTTTGAATCTGCATAATCTATGGAAAGAAGGAGGAGGAAGAGGAAGGGGAGGACATCAAACGTAAGGGGGTGTCCCACCGTTGTAGGGTCTTGCAGAGCACTTCTGGAACTCTGGTTTTTACTCTGAGCAAGACGGGACACCATGGGAAGATTTCAATCAATGGAGTGATATGATTTGATTTACATTGTAAAAGGATCTGTCTGGTTGCTGGGCTTAAAACAGACTGTAGGGACTTCCGTGGTGGTGCAGTGGTTGGGAATCTGCTGCCAATGCAGGGGACACGGGTTTGATCCCTGGTCCGGGAGGACCCCACATGCCGCAGAGCAGCTAAGCCCATGTGACACAACCACAGAGCCTGAGCTCTAGCGCACACGAGCCACAACTACTGAGCCTGCGCGCCAGAACTACTGAAGCCTGCGTGCCTGGAGCCCATGCTCCACAACAAGATAAGCCACCGCAATGAGAAACCCGTACACCACAACGAAGAGTAGCCCCCGCTCTCTGCAACTGGAGAAAGCCCACACGCAGCAACGAAGACCCAATGCAGCAAAAATAAATTTATTTTAAAAAAGTCACTATTGCCAAATAAAACAAATGGTATTAAAAAAAATAAAACAGACTGAAGCAGTGATACCTGCTAAGAAGCTATTAAAGTAAATATAGGTGAGGTTGTCAGATCACCTGCTAGTCACGAACTCTGTTTTTTTATGTAAAATAATCCATTAAAAAAGAAAAGAAATGGCAACTGATTCAGGCCTTTCTGTAACATTGCGACTGCTAATCAAAGGACATGTTTACTGACCCCTCTGCCCTATACACACATCTCTCCTCTTGTAGGAGGGGACACTGTGGCCTGTACCTTCCTTCTTCTCTCTCAAGACCTGTTTCTCGACATTTGAAAATGGATATGCCATGAATGAATCAGCTTAGTCATCGCTGGAGTGAGGGGGTGACTTAGCAAACAAGAGGCTTGGCCAAGACTGTCCCACGGGGGATTTCACTTCACTCCCGTACCTCACACTGCACGAACGATTGGAGAGAAGCCGCATGTGTTTCTCTTCCTCCCATTCCAGCCTTTGGCCTCCCATGTGCAATCGTAGAGAGGGCGCGTCTGGGACAATCCAGACTGGTGTTTGAGATCATCCCAGTTCTGCTTTTTCCACCCTTGGAGACCTGAGATCCTGAGGTATAAATTTCCCCGCTGCCAATGCTACCTTCACATTTATAACTATGTTTTGCAAGCCCAAGTGAGGCAGCTATACAAAGCTTGTGGAGAGAGAAGTGTGCAAGCCTTTTAATCTCCCCCAAAACAGAACCACACAAACTGAGGCAGATGAGTCCACTAGCCACCAGGGAACACCCAGTACTGGTCTGAGGAAATCTCGGCGGGGTTCCTGAGGGGTGCACTGAGCTTTGGCCTTCGGTTCAATAACCAAGGGCTGAGGTTCTGTTTGGGAGGAAGGTCCTTGTCCGCTGGCTATGCCTTTCTTACGGATATGGTCCCAACAGCTACACATAGATTCACCTTAGGAAGTCTGCTTCTACTAGGATATGCTGACAACTTTATCTTCTCAGCGGCTGATCTGAGAGTTTCCTAAGGCAGAAATGGTTTTGATGGGCTTGCGATGAGGCTAAAAGCCATGGTCTAGGTTTTAAGTAGAGAAAGAAAATTTTAAAACGACTGGGACCAAGCCTTGCAGGACAAACATGAGGCATGACGGGAGACTCGTTGGGAAGGGGAGAGAGACTTACAGAAGTTCGTGTTACCTGAGGTGGAGGAATTGAGTAAATCCGGTGCATTGGGAGGTGTGCCCCTTTCCCACGAATCCCCCAGATCTTTGTGAAAACTAAAAACAAAATTGTGTGATTGAATTTCTTGTGAAAGCTGGTAAACGGCCTTGAGCATCAAGGTTGGCCTGGGGCAGAAGCAGTCAGCATGCACAACCCAGGGAGAGAGTCGAGGTCTAGGCTAAGCCCTTTGACACAGGCGGTGATGTATCAGGCACAGAGCCAGGTGGGCCCTTGCAGGACACGTGTGCAGCCAGATCTGGACTCTTTCTGCCCCCCATTCAGCCCTCCTCCCTGGCTCCCTGGAGGTCTCTCTCCTAGTCCTAATATTTCTATTTCAAGCCAGTAAGCTCAGCTCCCAACCATCTGAGACTTTTTTCTGAGAGGTAGTACAGTGAGGTGGTCATGCGTGAACATAGGAGGGCAGGGTAGTCTGAACTGAGATCCTGGCTTGGCTAGTTTTAGCAGTGAGTTCTTGGTGGAGTCTAACCAGGCCTCAGGTTCCCCAGCTATAAAATGCTATAATGGGGTTATTGATCTCCCAGGGATGTTTGGAGTACTAAAAAGGCTGATACATGTAAAGTAGCTAAAAATTTGGCCTCATTCATGGTAAGCTGTTTATTATTACTTAATGCTGGGAGGAATAAGGGAGTTTAGTCACAATACCACAACTTTTTTTTTTTGATCACTGAATTAAATTTTTAAAAAATTTCAACCTATAGTCATAATTCTCTGTTATTTACAAAATTTTGGTTTTGAGTTATAATTGACATACGATAAACTGCACATATTTAAAGTATACAATTTGATAAATTTTGAGTACATATATATATATACACACATATTATATATATGAGGTTATATACACCCATGAAACCATCATCAAAATCAAGAAAGTGGACATATATATCACCCCAAAAATCTTCCTTGTGGTCTTTAGTTGTCCCTCCTTCCAGTCCTCCACACTCCCATCCACTCCCTGTTACCAACAAACAACTGATTTGCTTCCTGTCACCATGGATTAGTATGCATTTTCTAGAATTTTATATAAATAGAATCATGTGTGCTCTTTTCTGTGTCTTCTTTCACTCAGAAGGATTATTTTAATATCCTTTCATGTTGCTGTACGTATCAATAGTTCATTCCTTTTTATTGCTAAGTGGCATTCTGTTGTATAGATACACCATAATTTATCTATTCACCTGTGGATAGATAATTGTGTTGTTTCTAGGCTTGGGCTACTACAAAACTAGCTGCTATGAGTATGTGTATACATCTCTTGGTGTGGACATGGTTTTTGTTTTTCTTATGTAAATACCTAAGAGAAGAAATGGCTAGATCATAGAGTAAATATATTTTTAACATTTTAAGAAACTGTGAAACTGTTTGCCAACGTAGTTTTGTCATTTTTACATTCCCACCAGCAGTTTCTCCACAACCTCATCAATGCTATATATGGTCACTCTTTTTCTTTTTTTTTTTTTTTTCAGTACGCGGGCCTCTCACTGTTGTGGCCTCTCCCGCTGCGGAGCACAGGCTCCGGACGCGCAGGCCCAGCAGCCATGGCTCACGGGCCCAGCCGCTCCGCGGCATGTGGGATCCTCCCGGACAGGGGCACTAACCCATGTCCCCTGCATCGGCAGGCGGACTCTGAACCACTGCGCCACCAGGGAAGCCACTAACTTTTTATTTTATATTGGAGTATAGCTAATTAACAATGTTGTGATAGTTTCAGGCACACAGCAGAACGACTCAGCCACACATATACATGTGTCCATTCTCCCCCAGACTCCCCTCAGTGGTCACTCTTTTTCATTTTAGTCATTCTAATAAGTGGTGTTAGCTCCTTGTGACTTTATTTGCATTTCCCTAATGACTAACAGTGCTGAGTATCTTGTAATATACTTACTTGTCATCTGTCTTATTTAATGAAGGGAAGTGTCTGTTCAAGTATTTTGCCCATTTTTAAAAATTGGATAGTTGGCTTTCAGATTATTGATTTTTGAGAATTACTTATATGTTCTGCCTACAAGTCCTTTTTCAGATATGTGCTTTGCAAATATTTCATCCAGTCTGTGGCTTGACTTTTCATTCTCTTAACAGTGCTTTTTAAAGAGTAGAAATTTAAAAATTTTCATTAAGTCCAATTTATTTTTATTTTCTTTTATGGATAGTGGTTTTGGTGTTGGACAGAAGAAAATTTTGCCTAACCCAAGTACAAAAGATTTTATTCTATGTTTTATAGCTTTGATTTTAAGTTTAGGTCTATGATCCATCTTGAGTTAAGTTTTCACATGGTGTGAGATAGATCAAACCTCTTTTGCTTTGTTTTGCATAAAGGTATCCAATTATTACAGCATGGTTTGTTTTTATTTTCTAGTTTGTTAATATGGTTAATTACATTGATTGATTTTTGAATATTAAGCCAGCACTACACACTCATGGGATAAACACAACTTCCTCATATTATATTATCCCTTTTACATATTTTTGGATTCAAATAACTAAACTTTTGTTTAGAATTGTTGCATCTATATTCATGAGGGATGTTGTTCTATAGTTTTCTCTTTTTATAGTCTTTGTCTGGTTTTGGTATCAGTGTAATGCTGATCTCTTAGAATGAGTTGAGAACTATTTCCTCCTCTTCTATTATTTTGGAAGAGTTTGAGAAGGATTGGTTTTAATTTTTCTTTTAATATTTGGTAGAACTCACCAGTGAACTCATCTGGTCCAGAGTTTTTCTTTGTTAAGAGGTTTTTAAATTATTAACTCAATCACTTGTTATAGATCTGTTCATATTTTCTATTTCTTCTTGAGTTAATTTTAGTAGTGTTTGACCCATTGGTTATTTAGGAATAGGTTGTTTAATTTCCACATGTTTATGAATTCCCCAAATTTCCTACTATTATTGATTTCAAATTTTATTCCATTGTGGTCAGAGAGTATATTTCACGTGATTTCAGCCATTTAAAACATATTGATCTAGGTACACCCTCCAAGGCAGGTCTAAGTGAAGGTTGCTGAGATAACCCTCTGGCCTTTGTCAAGTTTCACTCTTGGCTGTTTGGAGTTTCTTTAGAAGCTAAGTTGTCTTCTGCAGGCAGAATGCAGCCAATGCGGGCTGGGCTTGGCTTTCCTATCTGGGTTTCTTCCTGGCTCAGATCACAAATCATTTGAATGGGATAAAGTTAGGAATGCCTTTATTTCTCTGGTTGGTGGAGCTGATGGGCATTCCAATCCCAAGCACACTGGTGCAGTAGGTGGAAATGAATGTAATGTTAAATTTATCAGGTTACTTTGTAAGAGCCTTTTTACAAAATTCAAATGAACATTAGGATAGATGTGGCTGGATTTCTGATGTGGGTTTTTTCCATTACAGGTTTAATTTCCTTATCTGGCATCCAGCTGACACCCCGCTCACTGACTGTGTTGAAAGTAGGACAATAAAACATTCCCTTCCTTCAGAAGTCTCAGTGAAACTCCTCTTCATAACAGGGCTGCCTTTCCTGGCCTCTGCCAACCCATTAGGATGTTTCAGAATGTTTTTTACTTCTTCTCTGAAGCCCTTAGATCCAGGAGTTCATAGAATAGTGTACTCAAATATTTTGAGGCAAATATGATTCAGAATCCACTTTGGGGTTATTTATCTGAGGAAATGTCTAAGTCAGTAAAGTTGAGATCAGATTGAGTTCTGCAAGTAGAAGGGAAGTGAACTAGGTAAATGGAACACATTGGTACCTAGAATAGCCCGGAGTTTCCTCTTTGGCATTCTGTTGCACGATCATGGTCAGATCAAAGAAACCCTTAGAGGTTTTGTTTTCACCGCTTGGAAACAGGAAAATTAAACTCAGCTGGTCAGGATCTTGTGATATTTGCCATAAAGAAAAAGATGCCATTTTTCTTTTGTTGTGTTCCTTTAGCAGCTGCCACCAACCAAGGGGTTTGCCTTAGCTGTGAATATGTTTGACCCATGGTATTTCCCTGACTCAATGAACCAAGAATATAAATTAACTGTTTCCCTAAAAGTTTAACTTCATATTAAATATCAAGTTAGGGGAATTAATATCTAGTTACAAGCTATGCATAAGAAAGAGCTGTTAAAGAAGAACAGGGTTTCAAAGAAACACAAATCTCTACATTGATATATGGACTGTTGTATATTATTAAATTCGACCTTTGCAATTAGCATTTAATTCAATCCAACTCTAGTTCAAACTCTGAGACATAAAAATAAAACTCACCCCACTTCCTTTCTAGATTCAGAAACTTGTATCCCAGATTCAGAAACAGACATATAAATATGAGGAAATAAATATACACATACACCTTGTGACTTAGGACAAAATAATTACAGAATGTAAGTAATTTTAGAGCCATTTAGACCCCTTAACTGCTTCTGAGTAAAAAGAAGCTGTTCTTAACAAAAATGATGAAAAGAAAATAAAAACTTATTTTACCTGTGACCAAGAATGTGAAGGTTTTATAATTGTAAGCCCCCAAACTATCTCCTGTCCTTGAGGAGGACATAGTGCAGGTATCCCAATGGCTAAAAGCATTGGGTAAAAAATGCCCTGAAGTTAAGGACTGAAAACCACGAGGAGGCAGACAGCACCTGGAGGCAGTCACTCTACAATGAGTAGACCCATACACCACCCTGTCTCACCCTTCTACTTCCAAAGTCATCAGTATGGTTGCTGGTGTTTGTAACAGGATAACCTACCAGCGGGAGAGAAAGGGAGAAGGGAGAAAGCTGGTGTCAAATAGCTCCTGCCCTCCTCTCTCTGCTCCATCACCAATTGTGGTTGGAGGAAGCTGAGTTCTAGCCATCATGAGAGCAGTGGGGCATCATCTCTTACCATTTCGCTCACTACACAATCTTAAGAAGTCCCTTAACCTAGTTGGGTCTCAGCCTTTTCATTCAAGATGATTGCCCAGGTGGTCCTAACATCTGTCCAAGCTCTCAGACTTGGAGATCCTAGAACTGGAAGCAATCACCATGAACGTATGATGTAAAATATTAAGTAATGAATATAAAACAGAGACTATTAAAGCAGTCAGTAGGAAAAACAGAGTCACATACTGAAACACAAAATAAAACAAATGAATGACAAAGATTTACTTTTTAACCTGGATGAGCTCAGCTAGTTAGCATCTCTTTCCATTACAGCTGATTATCTTCACTTTGCAACACTAATCATCCTCCTGAATTGGTCAACTTAATTATTAGTGATCTCAGAGACAGAAAACTTTCCTGGGGAGATTATTGTTCTATATTTATGGATCCATGGCTGTTTTTACACTTAACTTTAGTCAGACACCAAAGAACATCTGGTGTTTTATAAAATGTCACCTTTGAATAGAAATTTGGCAATCATGTGCTGAGTTCTGGAAAATGACACACTGTCTAACCAGAGTCCATGTGTGGGTTGCTGTAACAGATCTGAAAGGGAAGTGACTTGATCCAACGCACCCAGAAACCCCGACTGAGGGCTCCACTCTATGATGACTTTTCTTACAAATGGACATATATCGCATTCCCCAGCATCATTTCAGACATAATCAGCCCACTGATACCGGCTGGTACGTGAAGTAGCCTGCCAGATCAGGGAGGCAGGAGTCAGGATAAAGGGAGAGAGAACTGGATTCCAGAGCCACAGAGTATTAGCACTGGTTGGGACATTGTGGCTTAGTTGTTGTCATTCATAAAGCATGGCCACCTAGATCAATGGAAAGAAATGACTGATGCTACTTTACCTGCTTTTACATTTTCCCTTTTTTTCTGGTGAAAGTGAAACCATGCACCTCAGATCGGGACTTGGACCCACAGGCCGGGACTCGAACCCAGACAAAACCCAGATTGGGACTTGCACCCATGGTCTTTTAATTAGAATCACTCACCTGGTGTCTGGACTTACTGAGGCTCAGGTTCTTTGTGTCTCAGCGCAGAAAAAATTCAGTGAGAGACAAAGTAATAGGTAAGAAGTGGATTTATTTAGAGAGATACACATTCCATAGACAGAATTAGGTCACTCCCAAAAGGTCCCTCCCAAGAGCGGCCCCAGGGCATGAGATCATTTTGGAAAGTGAGAGCAGCCAAGGGAGAAACACACTCCACAGAGAGTGTGGGCCATCTCAGAAGGTGAGAGGCCCCGAAATATGGGGTGGTTAGTCTTTATGGGCTGGGTAATTTCATAGGCTAACGAGTGGGAGGATTATTCCAACTATTTTGGGGAAGGGGCAGAGATTTCCAGGAACCACCCACTTTTTTTTTCTTATAAATTTATTTATTTAATTTATTTATTTTTGGTTGCGTTGGGTCTTCGTTGCTGCACGTGGGCTTTCTCTAGTTGCAGCCATCGGGGGCTACTCTTCGTTGCAGTGCACGGGTTTCTCATTGCGGTGGCTTCTCTTTGTTGCGGAGCACAGGCTCTAGGCGCACTGGCTTCAATAGTTGTGGCACGTGGGCTCAGTAGTTGTGACGCACGGGCTTAGTTGCTCCGCGGCATGTGGGATCTTCCAGAACCAGGGCTCGAACCCGTGTCCCCTGCATTGGCAGGTGGATTCTTAACCACTGCACCACCAGAGAAGCCCCACCACCCACTTTTTGACCTTTGATGGTTGGCATCGGAACTGTCCTGGCGCTGGTGGGTATGTCATTTAGATGCTAATGTATTACAATAAGTGTGTAATGAGGCTCAAGGTTTACTGGAAGTTGAATCCTCCACCATCTTGGACCTAGTTGGTTCCAGCCAGTTTAGGTCTACCCTCAAGGGCTATGTCATTCTTTTAGAGGTTGTGCCCTACTCCCTTCCCTCCTGTTTCAAAAGTGTTTGGAGTATCTTTAGCCTCTGGATCTAGACTGCTTGAATTTAACTCCTTACCCTGCCCTTGCTCACTGTGAAAACTTGGGCAAGATACTGATCCTCTCTGTGTCTTAGTTGCCTCATTTTAAAAATGGGAATAAAAATAGCACCCACTTTATAGAGCTGCTGTGAGAATTTAAGGACTTAATATATGTTTTAAAAAAAGCACTTAGACTAGTGTCTGGCACAGAATAAACACTATGTAAATATCAGTTATTGTTGTGCTAACCTTCAAAAAAGAAAATTCATTGGTAAGGTGTAAAATCTCTTGAATAGGTTATTTGCAAGATTGTCGGACTTAGCATTTATTTCCTTGGAGAATTCTTAATCCTTTTAGCACCTGGACCACATCTGATTCTTTCTGCCACCTCCTTCTTTATGGATAGGAAAAAAGCACATGCTTCTCAGTCTCGAAACAAATGGTGTCTCTCACTATGGTGCCTCTCCTTTTCTGTGCTTGGGTCTGCTCAGGAGAGAAAGCAACTTATAGGTCTGAAATTAACATTTTCTTTCTCTTATGGAGCTTCACTGTCTCCAACAATGAAACTATCCTTTTTCCCATTGAAGATGGGCTTTGTCCTGCCAACCAGACAGAGTTGTGTCTGCCTGGGGATTGACGGCAACTGTGTTGGTGCTGAGCCACAAAGCAAACAGAACTCCTACGGCTTTGGAGTTTAAACAATAGCTGAATTACAAGGGCACTGTCCCAGAAGACACCATGCTTATTTTTGCAGACCTGAGCAATAAAATGGCTGTGTCTTTGAAACCAATTGCCAAATCTTTGCTTTACTGGGATGTGCCTTTCCCTTGACAGTAGAGAATTCCCAACATGGGGAGAAAGCAGGTTTCCTATCATAGACCCTAGTATACCTTGGAAAACTATAACCACAGTCCTCCAAATCCCCTGTGTGATATCGGTGGGGACTGATTCCACCATGCTAAGAAAAACAAATTGGACCAGGGAGGGTGATGTTGTTTTGACTTGCAATTCAGCCAAACAAGAAGATTATTGCAAACTCAGATGGGTGGAGAGTTTCCCAGAAATGCTGAGTAATGGCCAGGGGGCATGCTATGATCTGAGATAAATAACTTGTCAAAGGTAAAGTCCCACAAGAGTAGTTGATTTCAAGTGAAATACCCATATAACACTCCTAGATCCAGCCCTAGGGTTCAAAGGGCACTGGGAGACACATTGGCCCTCAAAGCATTCTAAACACTCATCAAAATCTCCTTCTCTTAGGATGTTTGTTTATCTCCAGAGGGGAAGAAAAGACTGATAAAACCATTTCTTATTAAGATGTTCAGGCCTGAATGTGAACCTCCGTCAATACTCCAGAGTCATGCACTCTTTGAAAGAGAACTGAAAAAAAGAGTAATTAGTCACCTCCCACGGAAAATCCCAAAGCAGAATTTCAGGCCATGTGTAATTAATAATATTTTCATCACCTATGTCAGCACCTTCTCTTCACTCACAAGCTAACCCTACAGCACTTCCCTGAACAAACAATCCAATTCTACAAACATTTAAGTGTGGCAATGTGCAAAGATCTGTGACTCCAAACCAGCAGAATGCAGCACAGAAATTAAGAGCACTGGGGCAAGAGTTAGAGCTTGGGTAAAATCCTGGCTTCACCCATTACTGGCTCTATGAGCTGTTTCTCAACCTCTACTTGAGTTTCAACTTACAAAATACAACTGACAATTTTTTTTAATTAATTTATTTATTTTGGGTTGCATTGGGTCTTCGTTGCTGCACGTGGGCTTTCTCTAGTTGTGGCAAGCAGGGGCTACTCTTTGTTGTGGTGTGTGGGCTTCTCATTGCGGTGGCTTCTGTTGCAGAGCACGGGCTCTAGCCGTGTGGGCTTCAGTAGTCGTGGTTCGAGGGCTCTAGAGCGCAGGCTCAGCAGTTGTGGCTCATGGGTTTAGTTGCTCCACGACACGTGGGATCCTCCCAGACCAGAGATCAAACCCGTGTCCCCTGCATTGGCAGGCAGATTCTCAACCACTGCGCCACCAGGAAAGCCCACAACTGACAAATTTAATCCTTACATGGCTGCATTGGGTATTTCATAAGATGAAGGTTTTTGCACAGTGCCTGGCATGGAGTGAGGGCTCAGTACATGTTACCTGCATGTGGTATTAAGTGGAACCCAAGTGCAATAAGTGTAAGTGTCTTAAAGCTCAGCTGATGAACCATGAACCTCATGAACCACTGAAGGTCTAACTCCCGGCACACGGTAGGTAATAAATATTTGTTGAATGATAAAGTTATGAGTTTTTCCCTGCTTCATCTACACTTGATCACTGCCTCTTCCACCACAAGAGAACTTCTAGAGATAGAGGAATGAGTATTATATAGGTGAGGTTGGATGTGGTAATAGGACTGGTCAAGACTAATGCTTAAAGCAAGAGCCCAGCTGAAAAATGGGAGCCAGGTGTAGCCAGATGTCTGGCAAGGTCACAACCAGGAACGAAGATGGGCTTGAGACTGAGGTGAGGGCCAAGTCCAGGGTACATGAATTCTGTGTGCTGCTTTCTCTGAGGACTTGATATGCCAGTAATTCTAGCAAGCTGAACCCACCAAAGCTGAAACATAAAGGCTTCTCTCAAGTTTTGCCAGCAACTGTCTTGTGACTCATCCCAGGTAGGATATAAAAGATCATGTTCGATAAGCAGACACTTATGCTTATAAATTTATTGCCTTCTACCTTCTTTTCCCCTGATTTCCTTCTCCCTCTTCCTCCAAGTTCTTCCTTCACAGATGTGATGGGAACAGAGAGGGCTGGCTGGGATGTTTTATTTCCTTACATATTTGGACTTGAAGGTACAATCTGCATTATGAGTGTTTTCTCCTTGTTTCTGTGAAAACCTATTGCAAATTAAACACATTAGGTTTGCGTTTCAGGCAAATAAAACAAATGGTCTGCACCCAGGTAGGTGTAGACAGGTAGTGCGGGGCTGGCTAACTTATCCCCTGTTAGTCCTGGGTCTAAAATTTCCTTTACTCTAGTCAACCTTTTTGATGCACTGTGTCCTGACTGACCTCTTCTTACCAGGGATTTTCCACCAAAGGGGACATTACTAGCCTTGGGTTTCAAAGCCTTCAGCTTTGAGGAGGAGGAAGTATCGTGTGGAAGTATGTTTTTCAGTCCTGTAGATCGTGGTTGAAGATTAAAAGGTCAACCTGAAATAGGTGTATTTTTCTTAAGAACTAAAATTGCTTGCTACTGTTGGCAAGTGGCCTAGAACAAAAGGATGAAAGAATTTGTTCCTGGAAGCTTTCAAACCCACAAAAAGTCAACATTTGCTTTGCACTCACATGCCTCTGAGGCTCTGTGGGCTCCTGCCCACAGTAGGCAAGCAGTTTGCTCTTTGACAGCAGCAACTCACCATGCTTCAAAGGATTTCTTCGGTGCTGATTTCTTATTCAGTGTGAGTTCTCTGACCTATGGAGGTCTCACTATGACATCGGCATTAAGAACAGACAACACAGATGGCAGAGGAAAAAGACCCTGGTTTTTTTTCACACCCCATTGTTCAGCTTTTTCTGTTACTGCATTAGTGGTTTTTCTGCTTCTGTTTTGTGGCTCTCTAATTCTGTAGCTATTCTTTCTTCAGCTCTTTTTGTGTGTGTGTGTGTGTGGTACTTGGGCCTCTCACTGCTGCGGCCTCTCCCGTTGCGGAGCACAGTTTCCGGATGCGCAGGCTCAGCGGCCATGGCTCATGGGCCCAGCTGCTCCGCGGCATGTGGGATCTTCCCGGACCGGGGCACGATCCTGTGTCCCCTGCATCAGCAGGCAGACTCTCAACCACTGTGCCACCAGGGAAGCCCTTCAGCTCTTTTAGTAAGCATTACTTAACACCTTCTCTTTCCTTCCAGTTCCTGACAACCACTAAATGTCCATTCTTGTTACCACTATTAGAAAGAGTATTTATGTCTATGCTAAAATTACATAACCTGGGAGCACTACTGCAAACAAAACCAGCCTCTCAAAGATTTTGGTTGGCAAGCTCATCCAAAGCAAGGTTTCCTGGTGAAATGAACAACTGGCCTTCTCTTTGGGATTCTCTCTCTTAAACGCCATGGTCCTTCTCTTGGAACAGAGCAGTGGTTGTCAACCAGGGGAGCAATTTTGCCCCCCAGGCAATATTTGACAATGTCTAGAGACACTTTTAGTCATCAGCTGGGAGAAGGCCATCCTACTGGCATCCGGTGGGTAGAGGCCAAAGATATTTCTACAATACACAAAATTATCTGACCTAAAATGTCAATGGTAATGGAAATCCTGGGGTAGAGGAAGTGGGGGTGTTTACCCAGGGGAAGAAAAAATTTAAGAGTCCTAGATTCTATATGCAAATGTTTTTCTCTTCTTTATAGTAACCTTATTTATTTCACACATGTGATGGCCTCTCAAAATTCTTAAATGATACTGAATATATATTTTTAAAAATATTATCTTTTCCTAAAATTATGTATTTCACCAGTATTTTGTTCACCTGTTTTTTGTTTTGTTTTGTTTTATCTTGGCCGCACCGCATAGCGTGCAGGATCTTGGTTCCCAGACAGGGGATTGAACCCATGTCCCCTGCAGTGGAAGCATGGAGTCCTAACCACTGGACTGCCAGGAAATTCCCTGGTTCACCTGTTTTTGATGTCCCCCATGCTGCTGTTTTTTTCAAAAGCTGAGTGATTCTAGGTTGTCTGTTTATATGTATAAACAAGGGTCTACATCAGCAGTCTCAACTCTGGCTGCACATAAGATCAGTAGAGCCCAGTCTCTAGGAGTGGAGCCTGGGCATCTGTCGTTTTCTTAGATTTCCTAAGTGATTTAGAGACACAATAAGGGTCTAAATGGCTCAGTGTCAGGAGTTGGAATGGTTTTCCCTGGTAGAAATGAAGCTCTCTGCCCCTACTATACTTCCTTAGGTGAATATAGATTTTGACTTCAGAATACTTGAGAAGAGTTGCCAAGGAAGAAGAGGTTGAGATTGGGATAAAAGCTGCTGTCATCGGGGCTTCCCTGGTGGCGCAGTGGTTGAGAGTCCGCCTGCCGATGTAGGGGACACGGGTTCGTGCCCGGGTCCGGGAAGATCCCACATACCGCGGAGCGGCTGGGCCCGTGAGCCATGGCCGCTGAGCCTGCGCGTCGGGAGCCTGTGCTCCGCAACGGGAGAGGCCACGACAGTGAGAGGCCCACGTACTGCAAAAAACAAAAAAAAGCTGCTGTCATGGAGTAGTCTTCAACGCAGAAAAAAAACTCACATCAGTGTCATGGGTGGGTGCAGCTAACACACCCACATGGGCTCACGGGATGGGTGCTGAAGCTCAGTATGGTAAGGGAAGCATACGAACAATAGAAATATTGGACCAAGAGCCTGATATAGAGAAGATCCAACTTTGTCAATTCACTTTTTCTTCTCAAGGGCTGACCTCTGCTCATTGCATCCACTTTTTAATGGAACCAGCAGTTGAGCTCTGTCTACCTAGACTGGATTTCCTTGGTTGGATTGGAAGTGTTGGACTTCTCTCTGAAGAAGTGTATTTATAGCCTCTATCTACATTTGGAAATCTGCACACACTGCTAGTTGTCCTTGAGGACACTACATCACCACAGTCTTCCACAGTCTTCTCAACAGCAAGCTGGGAAGTCAGCAAGGTCTCAAACGTGGAGAGGGAAATGTGGGTTCTCTACTCTGCATAATGAGTCAGGCAGCCTAGGTGTGCAATGGTTATATCAAGGTCCTCTTGATGCCTTCATTTCTTTCTCACATTAACCCAGATCTGTGAGATTTCTACATGACCACCACTTGTGCTTCTAGGTTATAAGGCTCCTCACCTTCTCTGCTTCATCTTCTCTATGGGCAATCGTAGACAAGTGACCATAGTCTTGATTTCTATTGGTGTTAGGTGAGGCTAGCTAACCTTAGAGACCCAACTCAGGCTAGATCAGGAAGGCTCACGCTAGGAAGTTGTCACCATGTTCTGTGTTTTTCTTGCATTAACGTTAAGAGAAGCCTTCTCCATTCTCAGAAGTGTCAAGGTGCAGCAGGAGAAGAAAACAGATCAGTGGTACCTAACTCAGGACTGGTCCATGGGAAGGTAGAGTTTGCACATGAGGCAGCAGTAAAGTCCAGGTGGATAGTCTTATTTAGCTATACTGACACTCCTGGAAGAGACCCTAGGAATCCAAAGCAGCGGTGAAGAAACCCACTTCAATGAGAATGGGGGACAAAAATTACCAGTTCATCCCAGATATATGTACGAATTTTGCTTTTATTACATTCTGTGGATACCTGAATCCCCTAAACACCATCTTACCCATGGACTAAACTTCATTCACTACATTTTAATTGAGCAGCTACTATGTCCCAGGACATTTCTGAGCACGGAGGATACAACAACGAACAAATCAGAACAATTCCCTGGTCTCATGGAGCTTGTATTCTAGAGCTGCATTGTCCAATAAAGTAGCAAGTGACACAAGGGCCATTTAAATTTAAATTATAATCAAGTCAAATTTAAATTTTAGTTTTTCAGTGTGTCCAACAGCTACATGTGGCTTGTGCCTACCACACTGTACAGAACATAGAACGTTGCCATCATTGCAGAAAGTTCTGTTGGACATCACGATCTAGAGAAGCTTACAACCTAGAGAAATCTCTATCTTTAGTCTCCCACTTTGATTAAAATGCTGAATGAGCCCATTACATAAGCAGTTTTTTTAGAAGGTCAGCACCATAGCCATTATCAGACCTTTGAGTAGTTCTCTGTAGGAATGAGTCACCGAAAAAATAGATTTTTATGGATATAATTGTTAATCAATTAGGTAGGCACTAATTAAGTGTTTTCAAAAACAAACTCATTCAATCCACACAAAAGCCCAATGAAGTAGGTGCTATTTCTTTTTTAATTTAAAAGTTGGGGAAATTAAGACAAGGAGAGATTAAGTAATTTGCCCAAGATTTGAGCTAATATTAGTCAAAGTTTTTTAAATGGTTTTACAAACAACCCTCTAACCTAAATGACATAACACAGTGAAAACTTTATTCCTTTCTCAAGACACAGGCCAACTGTATATTTGGTGAAGACCATTGTGCAGAGGTTCAGAGCCCCAGTCTCCTTCTGCGTGGTGGCTTGGCCAACTTTTAGGTTCTCTGAATCCTGGTGTGGATTCTGCATCTAAGCAGAAGACAAAGTAAGAGCTTAAAGCAGGGTTTCCTAACCTCAGCTTTATTGATATTTTGGGCTGGATCATTCTTTGTTTGCTATCTTGTGCATTGTAAGATGCTTAGTAGTATCCCTGGCCTCTACCCATTAGATGCCAGTAGGAGTGTCCAGTTGTGACAGCCAAAATGTCTCCATATTTACCCAAAGTTACTCGGGTGGAGTGGGGACGCAAAATCACCCACCAGATGAGAGCACTGGCTTAAAGGATCGCTCCAGAGGTTGTAGAAAAGATGGAAGTGGTCATATTCCTTTCACCCAAATTCTGTTGGCCAGAACGTAGCACGTGGCCATACCTATCTGGGAGAGACGGCTGGAAAATGTTCCCAGGAAGAAGAGGAGGTCTTGGAAGAGCAGGTGAGCAATGTGGAATCTGCCTGAAGAATACAGACCCCAGAAAACATTAAAAAAAACTTCAGAGAAACTTGCAGACATTGGCAAAGCATTCTAGACAGTATTGGAGATAAAACCACACCATTATCACATTTTTTTCATGGCAAACCTCATCACCCTATGTAGGTCTCCCAGAATAAAAAGCTTATGCAATAAAGTAGTAGATGTCATATTCCCTAGGTGAATATATTCATTAGCTAACACCAAAAAGTAATCAACATTTTGCAATGACCCATGAAAAAGTTGAGCACATGTAGGGTGGGAATGAGTCTGGGATGATGGGAGTGTTCCATGAAGCTGTCTAGCCCTAATTATATTCCAGAAAGATGAGCATCTGCAATATGTATGGCCGGGAGACAGAAGGAAGACAGGAATGCATTTTTGGAAGATGGAGAAGTGGAGAATCTTTGGATAAATGTCACAAGTATTGGAGCTTCAGAAACAGGGAGAGGTGGTGGGAGAAAGCTGTCATTCATTTACTACTGACCGTTTCAAATAATATCTTGGCTTAGTGTAAAGACATGTTGCAAAATTGATTAACAAATGACAGTATCTGGAGTCCCACTCAAAGCACTAGCATTTTGTATTGTGAAGCCGGTTAGTTCACACCTACTCTATAGAGAAAAATGCATACCTTTTGGAAGGATCATCTAAATTGCAGTTGGCTCCTGTTGGTGTATGGAAAACCTTTAAATATCTCTTAATTTTCTCTGCTTTATGACAGCCAAATGAAGTCAAAATGCTTCTTGAGTTTTTTATTACATAGTTTGAGGGAAATTATTCCTCAGCTGCCTAGTTTGTACATTTTTCTCCTTACTATGTAATCAAATTGAAAAGAACTAGAAACTCTCAAGTTTCTACCAACTGGCAATAAACCAGACTCAGAAGCCAAGGCTAGCTCCCCAGCCACACTTAGCTCCAACCTACCCAACCCCTGTCCTAAGGAAAAGATGGCCACATTACATCTCTGCGGTAATAAAAATCAATCAAATCCAGCCTAAGTCACTGGGTTGAAGAAAAATAATGTATCCAATAAATTCACATAAAGGCCTATATCTTATTAAAGTTATTGATAGCCTTGTCTTACTAAAATTAATAATTATATTTTATTCATTTTATCAAACGTTTCTATTTCTTTGTGAAAAAACTATTTGAAGAGTATACCAAATTAAAATTGAAGAGTATTCCAAATTAAAAAGAGAGAGAGAAAAAGGATGGGGAAAAAGAAGGAAAAGGGAAAGTACAATATTTTGAGCAGTAGATAAGTCACATTGAGAGAAGGACTCATTTGCAGTCTTACACAACAGACCTCTTTGGTTGCATTTTCTAGAGAGTGGAAATCAGGTCAGACAGAGTTATAAAATAACACCAGATGATAACCAGAGGCAATGACTAGGTGTTTTTAATAAGAAGCAAATTAGGAACCACAGCTAATAAATACATACACATACATTAACTCACCAAATATTTATCATGAAATGCGATAGACAAGACACTGTTAGATTGGCAAGTGAGGGATGGAAAAGGTGAGAAAGACATAGTACCTCTCCTCACAAACTTGAAATGTAGTGGGGATGTCAGATAAGTATACAAGTGAAGGAAATAGAAAAGAGAAGAGAAGAGGAGGGGAGGGGAGAGGAGGGGTGGGGAAGGGAGGGAAGGGAAAACAGATGGAGAAAAAGATACTGAAGAACTGAAATTTCCTGACTGAGTGAAGAAATGTGGTATAGCTGAGATCTGAAGAAGCAGTGTTTTAAGGCAAAATTAAGAATGTCTCCACTGTCTGGGCAAGATCATACTTTGGATTATGATGAAATGGAAATTCAGGGTACTCAGGGAGGAAAACCATAAGGTTTTACGTGCTTTTATGACCCATCCAATGCAGTGCCAAGTCATCCCCCGTGATTACTCACAAGGTTTTCTGCACTCTGCCTGAAAGCAGGCTTCTTCATTTCTACAAAGGCTCTGGGCCCCTGGCCTTGCCTGGCTTCCTTGGCCACCTGAGGCAGAGGCAAAAGAGGGCGGGCCTTGCGTAGCATGAGGCTTTCCAATAACTACTCTCCTGTCTAATCTGGAATACCATGAACAGGTTTCTCTTTCCTCTTTCAGAGACACAAAAAGCAAGCAAGCGGAGTTTATACGCCAAAAAGACCTTTTAATAGGGAATTTGCCAATATTACACATTCTGTCCTCGGTGCAACATGTAGCCCGACTCTTATACACCTACAGTGTAATGGTGAAAAGAATGGATTTGGGAGTTAGATAGTCTGTGTATAAATTTCGGTTCTACCACCTATCACTGTGTGATCTTGGACAAGTTTATTAACTTATCATCAGATTCCTCACCTATAAAGGGGAGATAATTGTAGTACCTACTTCACAGGGTCATTATGAGAATTAAAAGAAGTAAATAAATAAATTAGGAGTTTGGGATTAAAATATACATACTACTATATATAAATTAGATAACCAAAAAGGACCTACTGTATAGTGCAGGGAACTATACTCAATATCTTGTAATAACCTGTAATGGAAGAGAAATTTAAAAAGAGAATATATGTATATATGTATGTAAAAAAAAAATATATATATATATATATATCTGAATTACTTTGCTGTACACCTGAAACTAACACATTGTAAATCAACTATATTTCAATAAAATTAAAAAAAATTACTAAAATTAAGACGTAAATAGATGCAAATAATTTATAATGATACCAGGCCCACAATAAGAATTCAGTAAATGCTGCTCATTAATAACATTGCTTTAGAAAAATAGCTAAAAATAATATCATGCTAATTCCTAATGCTTCCCATGAGAAGAAAAAATTATGGGTGTCAGGGCATCTCATGTCCCTTGGAGGAATCTTCCTGAGTCAATAATAGCCCATAGGCAAACACTGAGTCAATAATAGCCCATACACCCAGGAATACAGTCCTGTTTTCTCTAGAAGGCTGGCATCATAAGCCCAGATTCTTTCTCTCCAACAAAATATCTTATACATCACCATCAGAGGAAGATAGTGGCCCTAAGCTTGGATGCTACTATTTCTCTGGCTACTCCCAACATGTTATCCCTGATTTTCATTATCCAAAAGAGTGACAATTTATCCCAGATCTGTGTCATAGAAAGTTGATGAGCATTCTTCCCTTTGCATCTTTATGCAGGTTATTGATAAAATATCAGACAGGATTTGGTCACAGACAGACGTGGATTTCTCTACAAGTGTTATTAAGTCCTTCATGCTCCGCAGAGATGCTATTACTTCCCTTCTATCAAAACTCCCTCTCTCCCTCTCTCTCTTTCTCCTCCCTCTTCTGTATAATTTGAACCCATTAGTTCATGACATGTTATCTTATTAGTTTGTCCAAGTTTTTTTTTTAATCACCATACCCCAACCTCCCCACAAAAGCAATTGCTCTCACATGTTTAATGGATTTGTGTGTGTGTGTGTTGGTAAGTGTACTTTCGAAATGTGTGTGATTTTTTTCATGTTCATGTATTATTTGAATACATGATTGATATTGTGTTATCTATCCCATCCTATTTCTTTTTTTTTTCACTCAGTACCAACTTTTTTAGTTCTATACAGGTTGTTATACCTACATCCAATCTGCAGTTTCTAATGACTGTATGATGCTCCGTGGTATTCAACCACCACATTTTGATTATCTACTTTCCTCCAGTGGACACCTTGGTTGCCTCCAATTCCCTACCACCACCAAAACACCTGCAATAAATCCTTATGGACCTGTGTAAGACTCTCTGAGATGTATATCCAAAAACCAAACTGCTGACTTCTCAAAAAACATATAATAAATCTAAGAGCTGTCACTTTGCTTCCCAGCATGGTTGCACCAGCTGGAGTAGTCTTAGTTATCACACTCCATAGTACACATCACAGTCATGAGCCCCGTCCCTCTATGTCATCAACTCATGTTCATGAAATCACATTACCACTTAGTACTAAATGTTCTATTAGTTTGTACCCATTCTTTATGCAGTGGGGTACAGACTAAGTCAGAGCTATAAATTTACTTATTGATTCTCTTCCCTGATGTTTTCTTGTTAGAATAACTGAACAATTTGTTATGTTTTTTCCAACGTCCTACCAGTTAATCACCAAATTTTACAGCTTTATCTATACTTTTTTTTTTCTCATTCTCATTCATATTTCAGGTTAAACCCTTTTGAACAGGTTAGGAATTCTCCAGTCAGACACAGTTTTCCTATTCTCATGGGTTAGACTTCATCCCTTGCCAAGGCTCAGATGTTCTGGCATGAAAAGACATGGTCTAAAACACTTTAAAACCATTTCTGTGGCCAATGGTTCACTTCCCCAATGCCTCTTTCTCTTTCAAATGCTTCAATTTGCAGCCTGGACTTCAAAGTCACCAGCAATACATTCCAGATTTCTTTGGCTCTTGTATTATTCATTCCCAAAAGATCAGCAAAACAGCCAAATAGTTGGTGAGTTTGAGGAGAGAGTCAATTGCTGCTACTTTTTCAGAAGATTCCATCACCCCTTCCTGAGTCACTTTCTCTATACATTAACTTCTTGATATTGGCTTCAATTCCATTTGATTGCTTGGGATAATTTTTCCTCCTGACTTCTCCCTTGGATTACTTTCTTCATCCTGTAGAAATATATGATGTTTCCCAATTACAACTGTCCACATAACTCAGTATTTTAAAAACATAGTTTGTTTCATAACTTTATAACTTTGTATAATTCATAACTTTGTTTCATGAATCTTGTGATTCCAAATCCCCATCTGTGATGATGGCAGAAAACTAATTCAGCCACTTTCAGATACTTACTCTTATCCAGTCAAATTCAAAATTATTATCTCACGAACAGTCCAGTTTACACAACTGCTTCTTTCTCTTCTTCCCCAAGCCAATTTGGGGTTAACTGCCTTGGAGAGAAGAGAGGGGAGTACCTCACTTTCTCATATCTGTCCTGCACTATCTCTCTGCAGTTTCTCAAGTCTCACATAGTCTGGTCCTGGGCTCAGCACCTGACATTGACTAGCAGGTGAAAATTGTCTGGCTGTGACAGCCATTTTCTTTCCAAGAAGATTTTTGGCTTCAGTTGATCCCAGACAGCTATTTCTGTCTCTTCCCCCAGGTAGAAGTCAGAGAGCATCCTCAGGTGTCTCTCTGTCCCATTGGTTGCCCAGGCAGCCTTTTAGAGTTGATAAACGAATAAACACCACCAACTAACATCAAAGGCTTTCTGAAGCCACTAGGAAATTACAAAGTCCCCCAACTGCCAACCTTGGAGGGAAAGTGGGAGTGCCAAGTTGGAGAACCTTTGCTCCCTTTAAGCCTAGATACCCTGCTTCCATGTGGCCTGCAGTTCTCGGGCTGTGCTCAGCAAAATTCATCCAGGGTGTGTTATTCCCTATCTACTGCTCTTTGCAGAGAGACCTTTCCAGTAATCACCCCCGCCCCCGCCTGAAACACACACACACACACACACACACAATCACCACCTCCACCACCACCACCACCACCACCAACTCCCCTCTCTGTTTTACATTTTAAAGCACTTTGTCTTCAGCCTTCTCCTGAAGCTTGGCAGTGTCTCCTTCCAGGACAGGACATGGAAGGGCAGGCTCTGATTCCAAACAAAAGCAATAAGACATCATCTCTCTTAAAAGTTTGAAGAAATGTCCAGATTTTTAATAATTTAATCCAAATAATTTGAATTAATTCTTTTTACTGAACTTGTCATTTTCCTATTTGATATAGATTTTAAATATCTTTGTTTATATTAACATGCACTCCTATGCACTGAAGGAGGCATTTATGGGGTTTTAAAAATTCATTTGTTATGAAGTCCAGTACTTCCCCTTATTAGGAAAATTTGTAAGACTTTTAAATGGACAGAGATTACTAGGTGTTTCTATTTGTTTTCTCTTACTATTGTAATAAGTCACCCCAAACCTAGTGGATTAAAACAACACAAATTTATCATCTTATACTTCTGGAGGTCAGATGTCAGAAATGGGTCTTATTGGGGGGCTTCCCTGGTGGCGCAGTGGTTAAGAATCCACCTGCCAATGCAGGGGACACAGGTTCGAGCCTATTGAGCCTGCACTCTAGATCCCATGAACCACAACTACTGAGCCCATGAGCCACAACTACTGAAGCCCACGTGCCTGGAGCCCATGCTCCACAACAAGAGAAGCCACTGCAATGAGAAGCCCACACACCGCAATGAAGAGTAGCCCCCGCTCGCTGCCACTAGAGAAAGCCCACGCACAGCAACGAAGACCCAACGCTGCCAAAAATAAATAAATAAACTAATTTTTTTTTTAATTAAAAAAAAAAGAAAAAAGAAATGGGTGTTACTGGGCCAAAATCACGGTGTCAGCAGGGCTGGGGGATCCAGAGGGGAATCTGCTTTTTCCAGCTTCTGGTGGTCACAGCATTTCTTGGCTTGTAGCCTCTTCCTCTCTCTTCAAAGCCAGCAGCCCAGTATCTTCAAATCTCTGACTATGATCTCCTCCTCCCCTCCCTTTTCCACTTTAAAGGACGTTGTAGTTCCATTGGACCCACCTGGATAACCCAGGACAATTTTCTTATATAAAGTCATCTGATTAGCAAACTTAAGTCTCTGTGCAATCTTAATTCCTCCTTTCCACATAACATAAGATACTCACAGGTTCCAAGAGTTAGGACATGAGCATCTGGGGCAGGGGGCATTATTCTGCCTACTACAGTGTCCTTTCAATGGAATGCTCATTGTTATCTATCTACTGGACACTCGGGTTATCTGATTTTATACGAATATTCTCCTTGTCTTTGACAAGGCTATTTCACAACTCTGTAAACTGGAAAAACTGAGAGCAGTGCAAATAATTCTTCTCTATAGAAATACAAATGAATTATATCTAGTAGATATATAATTTATTTCTTCCCTGTAGAAAAGATAATTCCAAACTATATCTCATTGCCATATAGATATTAAATAGTTCTACATCAATTAGTAAATTAATTTTAGCATTGCTGAGTACCTAGATATGTCTGCTCTTCAGAGTTTCCTTTGAATCAGTTTTAACATCTTCTCATTTCTTATTAAATCTTTGACAGGTATTCATTTTTTATCAGTATGAGAATGACGATTTTATCTTTTAAAAGTTAAATTTTAACACCCTTGAAATTACCCAATAGCTGAGAACTATCTGTCTGGAAAATATACCAGAAGCTGATACTGTTTAGAATAGTATTTTCCAATATGTGCTCAATCTAACACTAACTCTGCTAGTGTTAATAGATGTTCACCGAAAAAAGGGTTTCATTTTAAAATAATTTGGAGGAAGATTTTTATTTACAGAGCCTCTCACAGGGCTAGTATTCCATGTCAAACATTTCAGATAATTCTATTTCAGATTATTGGATTTTTGTCACATTGTAAGCTAATAACAAACCAGTAGCCAAGACTCTCATAAAATTATAATGTTCATATCAAAACAAAAATTTATTTTCTCAGTTCCTTTGCCTCAATTTACCCAACTTCAAAGTGCTCTTGAGAGTGTTTAACTAAAACCTGCTTGCAATCAGGAGGGTTGTTGGTATTGCAGGTATATCTCAGAAGTGAGGCTATCTCTGATTTTCGTTTGATCTGATTTTTTTAGATATTCAAGAGATTAAGGTTGGAATTAGAGTGCCAAATTATTGATTTTTAATAAACCATCAGTGACTCAAAAACTCTTGTTCATTATCCAAACTTCCACCTTCCTGCTAACAGAGGGCCTGGTAGCTGATAGGCAGATAACTCCTTGGTGACCATGAATGAGAGAAAGGTGAGGCATGTAGTCTTTCAGATCAATTAAGATAATAAACACTAATATCATTAGATGTTTACCATTTTCCAGGCCTTGTGCTGAACACTGCGTATAACTTCATTTAATGTCTGAACTTGTAATATCCTTATCTTGCTAAAGAAGAAACCAAACCGTGAAGCCAGTAAGTCACTTGTTCCAAGTCACATGACATGTGAGTAGCTGAGCTGGGATTGAGGCCCACACATATACAGCATCATGACACACAGACCCCCAATCCCTTAGCTGATTGGGGCCAGATGTAGTTCAGATTTCACAATTTTTAAGATTTTAGAGAAGTAAAAGTTCATTTGCTGTATATGACAACACCCCTAGCTAGCGGGGTTGGGAAGCAGCTCACGATCAAACACATGAATGTATCTACAGCACAACATAAATATATTCATGCTGAGATGAATGGAGGCTATAAATTACCTTATATCTATCTACTCAGGTCACATTTCGTTGCCAAAGGAATTGTAAAACAGCTTCCATTTTCGGAGATTTTTGGATTTTAGGGCTGTTCATAAAGGATTTTGGACCTGACTTCTTTTCAAGCGCCCATCTCTGTTCACTAAATTTAGTATCTCTCTCTTTCCTGGATAGTGCGGACAGAACACTGCTGATTCTTACCGTTTTATTTTAAGTTTTGTGAGCCACCAGCCCTCTAACACCAGGTTCCTTTTTCAGTCAGGGTAAAACGCAATTAGCCTGTAAGGGGAGCTCCAGGCCTCCAGTTTCATTCCCCTTCTTCACCACACCCCAGTGCACAAGCATCTGGATGTGTCAAGAGGTCTTTCATTGAGCCACTGTACTAAGGCTGTGGTCTCTTTGCCCCAGTATATTCTTTCTGGGGAGTCCGTCTTGCCTCTGCATACCTGATGCTCCTGCCTGTGGCCCATCCTGCCCTGAGAGAGCACGGGGTGGGGAGCTTAAATAGATCAGCCTCCCATAGCCCTTAAGGAGATGCAGACTGGCCCTCCTTTTTCCTTGGCAGGCTCTTGTACTGCCTTTCCTTGCTGTCGGTGTGGTACACTTGAGAAGTCAGAGGCATTAATCTAAGCCCAGAAGAACATGGGCAAAACAGATCTTCATTAAATGTAGCAGAGAGAGGCCTCCACATCCTCAGCCTGTTTCACCAGGTCACCCCATTGGCATCTGGGATACAAGTTCACGGAAGCAAGCGTATGTGTTCTGGTCTTGTCCTTGATGCATATCTCTCACATGAACTTCAGAGGGAGGTGGCCATAGTAAGACTGTTTAGTTAGGTCCCCCGACAAACACTGTTTCATTATCATTTGGACACAATTTATAAATATGGTTCTCTAGGGGTGGGCTTTCTTAGTTTCAGTCACATTCCAGGCCTGTTCCCCTCTGTTACACCTTGAATTTGGGTGTTTTCATACTTTCTCAGGCCTACGTTTATAGGATCGTTCTGGGGTTATTTCTGAAGATAGCTCATTGCATCCATTTATGTCTTATATTTCACCAGTTTAGCTTTCAGAGGGTAACTGTGCACCCAGAGTTGGTATTCAAAACCCTGAACAACTGGAATGGCACAGGCACCAACCAATCAAAACAGACAACAGATACAAACAACAGAACGGGCTGTGCTGAGCTGCGCTGGTGGAGCCTCAGCCTGGCTCATGTGTGTCTGTATAAGAAACTAGCCTATGATTCTATTCTAGTTTCTACTCCTTATTTGGCCCACTTGTGAACTGTATCTTCAAGTAACATTGAGGAAGGGCAGTCAGAGAAAATTTCTATGGCAATAAAACCATTCTAATACATGCTGCAGTGGGAAGAAATAAATAACAAGCCAATGACAGTGCTAATTACTCTTTCTACCCACTTATGTGTAATAAGAAAGGAACTCTTTTCAAGTAGAAGCTGATATCTCTCTGAAAGGCAGGCTGTGGCCTCTAAGAATCCGCTTTTACTTCTAAAAGGACAGGTCCTAAGAGACTGCATCAAGCCTTCAGCTCACAAAGAATTGCTGCTTTCACCATTCAAATTATTCAGTCTAGAAAGCTCCCCCAATATATTTCCTAAACCTGCTGACTGTAACTGTTACCGATCCTCCTGAGTTGGTCCCCAACAATGGTCCTCCTGCCCAGTGCCGCTCGTGCCAACAGAACGAGACAGAGTTTGGTTCAGAAGCAAAGGACAGCTTTATTCTTTGATCAGAGAATGGAAAGATGCGACCTCTCACCCTCGAGCATTTGCCCTCCCCTCTGGAAGGCCGTGGGCGGGGCTGCTTTATCAGGACGCCAGCAGCGGGGAGGGGGCTGAGCTCTCGCGGGGCTGCGCTGCGCTCCAGACCGCAGGGCGGGCAAAGCGTGTCTGCACACGGCCGCCTCCGCCATCTTGAACTGCAGTGTCGGGTCCAGCCGTTTCGCAAAAGGAAATCTGGTGTGAAGCGCCGCAGGTGAGGCGTCTGCCCGTGGCACCCTATGAGCAAGTGAAACTAGACGAAGCACTGAGGAAAGAAAAAAGGTTAGAACCAATTTTATTATCTAGTTTCTTTCTTTCTTTCTTTCTTTCTTGCGGTACGCGGGCCTCTCACTGCTGTGGCCTCTCCCATTGCGGAGCACAGGCTCCGGACGCGCAGGCTCAGCGGCCATGGCTCACGGGCCCAGCCGCTCCGCGGCATGTGGGATCTTCCCAGACCGGGGCACGAACCCGCATCCCCTGCATCGGCAGGCGGACTCTCAACCACTGCGCCACCAGGGAAGCCCTCTAGTTTCTATTTTTATTCCCCAGGATTTGTTAATAGGCTTGGTCAGTGACAAATGTCTCTTCTGTCTTTCGCCCTGTGCCTCCGTCTTGAGGAGTGCTGAGGGGCGAAGGTCCATATTCTGTAACTGGTTCCCGCTGATTTGGGGTGTCAGCCATCGTAACCTTGGGTAGAAGAGCAGAACTTCTCCCCAGCTGCCTTTAGATATGTTTCGTTGTCACCAGGCCGGAGCCCAACTCTTTGTGTCCCTGAGCACCGCCATTTGGAGTTTTATAGTTACTCATGGCCCAAATATTAGCAAGAGAATAATGGTCTTAAGGGACCCAGGAAAGGGAAAAACCACGTGATACCAGGGAGGGCCTGTTTTACCCAGCTGCAAGTTTGTTCAGTCAAATGAGGCTGAATAGCTTGAAGTCGAAGCCGGTGTCACTGGCCACCATTGCCACAGTGCCTGTTACCTTTTTTATGGTGATAGTGTGATATATGGTTCCCCCCGCCAAGGTCACTAGCACCCCTATAAGTGCAGTGTTTCCTGCAATTAGGAGTCCTTTCCTGTTTTAGGTTGGGTGTGACAGATCCAACAATCAGTGAAGTTCCATCCTTCCTGAATATCCCTGGTCACATTTTTGTTGTTTTTCGGAAGAGAAGCTTCAGGTCAGAGGGAGGTTCACACAAGTAGTCGTGGGGGTCCATTGCCCCAGGTTGTCTCTCCGGAGGTTGGGGCTGGGGAGGCCCCTTCACTCGAATGTGATGTGCCCCTGGAGTGATCCCCTGCAACTTCAGGGCAGAAGGGGTGGTTAGGATACCCAAGTGGGGTCCGTTCCACTTAGGAGTAAGCTGATCTTGTGGGCTGCCTGTTTTCCAGGTTTTTAGCTTCACCCAGTATCCTGGCTGGAAAGAGTGGAGGGCCAAATTGGTGGGTGTGGGCAGCACCTGGTTACCATATTCTGTGAGAGCTTTCATGTTTTCTCCTACCTGGAGGGCATACTGAATTGTTCCATTTCAAGGGTGTTAAGGTGTCCCTTCTCTCAGGCTTGGCAAATGGGTCTACCACATAAATTCAAGTGCACTTAACTTTAATTTATCCCTTGGGGCTAACTGCAATTGAGAGTAACTTAATCCAATTTTCTTGAGTCTCCTGGCATAGTTTGACTAAGGTTCATTTTAAGGTCTGATTGGATCTCTCTACTTTCCCAGACAATTGGGGTCTCCAGGCTGAGTGCAAGGTGCATTTTAAGCCCAGGGCACTTGTTATCCGTTTTGTCACTTGACACACGAATGCTGGGCCATTATCAGTTTGTAGGGATCCTGGGAGCCCAAACCTGGATATTATCTCTTTTAGTAATACTTTAGCCACTTTGGCTGCCATTTCACTTCTAGTGGGGAACACTTCTACTCACCCTGAAAATGTATCCACTAGCACCAAGATATACCTGAAGTTGCCTGATGCACTTGGTGTGACAGTGAAATCAATCTGCCAGTCTTTCCCAGTCTGATGGACCTTATGTGGAGGCCTCTGGGGGGTCTGGTATTGGGGTTGTGGATTGTACAGATGGGGCATGTCTCAACTAACTGATTGATAATGCTTTTCGTGCCAGGAGTTACCATGACCTCAACTGAACAATTATATAGGGGTTCCTTCCTGTAGTGAGTTCCTTGATACAACTTCCCTGATGGCTTGACAAGCTGCAGTTTGGGGAAAGAAGGATTGCCCATATTTATTAACTAGCTATCCAGGGTCTCCTAGATCTCTACTGAAGCCCTATTTCTGGGCTGTGTCTAATTCTTCCTTTGTGTAGACTGGGGAGTAATTGGCTGGATCTGGCCTTTTAGGTATGAAGGGTAATTGTCAACTTACTGGTTCTAGGGCCACCCTTTCAGCCCCTACGTTGAATCACTACCACTGTTTTTGGAAGCTGCACTGCTTCTAGGGATCTCAATATGTTTAAGCCATTTTTTACCTGCTTATTCTCTGCAGTAAGCATACCTCTTTCTTTCCAAATAGGCTGTGTGCATATAGGATGGCATACACATACCGGGAATCTTCATAAACTTTTAAGATCTTCCCTGGGAGGTCACTGCATATTCCGCTAATCTTTTTCCCTTTCTCATAAAACTGTTCCCATCTGTGAACCATTCCTCATCAGTGTTTCGAAGAGGCTCACTTCCTAGGTTGGGGCAACTGGAATAGATCATGTCTGTGGTTTCTATACAATCATGCTCCATCCAGGAGCTCCATTTCTGTGGGTAGCAGGGTGGCAGGATTTAGCATGTGACAAGTTCTTATGGTAGCCACCGGGTTGTCTAAAAACATAGCCTGAACTTGAATTCACCTTCCAGGGGATAGCCATTCTGTCCCCTTAGAACTTACTAAAGCCTGAACCTGGTGTGGAGTCCATATAGTGATTGGCTGACCAAAAGTTAACTTTTCAGCCTCTTTTAGTAGGGTTGTAGTAGCTGCTACTGCCCGTAGGCAAGGAGGCCATCCCTTAGTTGTTTGATCTAATTGTTTATAGAAATAAGCAACCACCAGAGTAAGGGGTCCTGGTTTTTGAGCTAATATCCCAAGGGTGATTCCCCTTCTTTCGTGAATGAAAAGCTTAAAGGGTTTAGCTAAATCTGGGAGGGCCAGGGCAGGGCCCTGAAGTAATTGCTTTTTCAATTCTTTTTTTTTTTCCGTTGGGGCAGTAAAGACCAGATAATTTATCTGGTCCCATTTATAATGAAGAGACAGTGGGTTCACACTCATAAGACTTAATTACAAAGTAACATACCGACAAGGAAAAAATTGTCCATCTGCCTATCTATCTATTCATAAAATCACTTAATCTTTGTTTTTGGTGGAGACCTTAGAAGTCTTCTGTCCCAACCAGGCACACAAAACATTTTTTTTTCTTTTCAAACACACTTGACAATTTATTTATTCAAACATATCCTGTTTCTACTTGAATGTTTCCGATTAGGGGCAACTCACTTCTTTTCAAGAAAACCTAGTTCAGCAGCCAGCACATATAGACAGCCAGTAATGTTTGCTGAATGACTACTTGAAGTAACTTACAGCCTTTTAGGGTTTTGCAGCGGGAAAGGACCATAGAGTGTGGAAAAATGAGACTTATATTGGTTAATGAGATGTATGTTGTTATTTAGTTATTAGTGACAGGTTGGAATAACAACTCCGGCCTCTCATTTCCGGAGAGACAAGGAGAAGCCAGGAGAAAAAAAGACTTCCTGGGGTGAATGGGCGTCATGTAGAGAAGGGATTCACCTAATTTTGACTTGTTCCAGAGAGGGCAAAGCCAGGGGTAAGAAAACTGGTAGTTGCTTATAAGCCAATTTCAGCTGAATTCAGGGAAGAGGTTTTTAATTGTTAGAATTGCTTTTTCAATTCTTGAAAGGTCCCTTCGCATTCTGAATTCCATTCAAAAGGATCATCGTCCTTTCCTTTCAACTTTTCATATAGACGTTTAGCATAATTAGAGATCCAGTTGGGCAAAACCTGGCCGCCCCCAGGAAACCCCTAAGCTGTCTTCTAGTTTTAGGAGCGGCAAGGCTGCAAATGGCTTCTTTCTTCTCCTGAGGTAGGCTTCTCTGGCCTGCGAGAATGAAGCCTGGATAGGTCACCCTATTTTGTGATATTTGAGGATTTTTCTTGGACATCTCATATCCTTTATCAGCTGAGCTGTTCAGAGTGGTTACAGTGTTTTTGTCAGAGGCTTCCTTAGTAGGGCTGGTGGTCAGAATGTCATCTACATACTGAAAGAGGATTCCCTTCTCCAGATGTATAACTTTTATGTCCTTAGCTAAAGTTTCCTCAAAGATGGCAGGGGAATTTTTGAACACTTGGGGTAAGACTGTCCAGCAGTGTTGTTTTTGTTGTGTGTTTGGTTCCTGCCAAATTTTTCAAAAGCAAAAATTTCGTGTGATTCTGGGGCTAATGGAATACAGAATAACAGAAGAAGGCAATTTTTAAATCTAATAATACAGAATACCAGGTCCTGGTGGATGGTAGCGTGACCAGCAGGGTATAGGGATTAGGGACAACTGTATATATATCCCAGGTAGCTTCACTGACTGCCCTGAGGTCCTGTATTATGCGGTATTCCCCACTGGCTTTCTTTATGGGGAGAATTGGGGTATTACAGGCTGATTGGCCTGGTCTAATAAAGCCTTGATCAGTTAGGCCCTGTATAACAGGGACAATGCCCAACAAGTTCTCCTGATTGCCATGTATGTCCAGGTTTTAGTTGGACTATCACGAGACTGGCTTCTACAGTTTGTCCCACACATCCATGGGCCTGGGGAGGTCAACTTGCTCTGTCCAGGGAGGTTTGTCCTCAGCCATTAACATTATCACCTTGTGCCTTTTTTCTGATGCCGATCTCCAATTTGTCTCCCATTAGGTGGATAATAGTTCTCAATTTATGTAAGGTATCTCTTCCTAACAGGGATGCAGGGCATTCAGGAATGTATAGGAAGGAATGGCTGAGAGTATGCTCTTCCAATTTGCATTCTAATGGCTCTATGAATGCCCATCCTTGGGCTTTCCCTGATACCCCCATAATTTTACCACTCTTGTGACTGGGTTTGCCTGATCTGATATTCAGAACTGAGTAAGTGGCACCAGTGTCGACTAAGAAGTCAACAAGCTTTTCCCCTATGTCCAGCGTCAGCCAGAGCTCCTTGGGGGTCAATTGGAGTGTCAGATTAGGAGACCCCTGGCTCCATCATTGTTCATCTATTTGGACCATCTGCCTTTGAGGGTAGTGGCCAGGATCTGCCATTTCCAACCCCCTCCAGGGGTGGTGAAGCCATTCTCCCTTCCAGTGTTCCTCTGGTTTACATATGACACAGTGATTGGATCCTAGTTTCCTTGGCTTGCTATCCCTTGGTGGGGACCAGTGTTGACCCCTGGAAGTCAGCAGGAGGGCAAAGAGCCATGGTGCAGCTGCTACTGCCTTGTACAGGGGTCAGGAGGATAGTGCTACTGGTGAGACAGTGGGCAAGATTTCCTCGGCTTCTTCTTGCCCACAAGTTCCCATCACCCCTGGGCCGCCTGGCACTGCGGGAAGGCCAGCCAGAGGCAATGGGCAGGCAGGCATGAGTTTTAGTCTCCAGTCCCCAGTGATGGCACAGTATGATTCCCTCAAGGGGGCACAGTCCAGATGACCCTGGGGGCTATGCAGTGTGCGTACCGCTCCCGACTATCAGGTTGTTGGGCAGAGTCACTCTGAATTCAGTGGAAGGCTGCCACCATTCTACCCTGTCAGAGTGTACCCAAGATCAGAGGCAATCATTCCCATGCAAATCTCCAAAACGTCCACTGTCCTCCAGCTGGATCCAGAGTGAGTCTGAAGCCTAGTAGGTTGGTATAGGCAGCAGGGCCATGGTCAATACCATCTGGGCTGCCAAAAATTTGTTACCGAACTCCCTGAATTGGTCCCCAGTAAGGGGTCGTCTGCCCTGTGTTGCTTATGCCAATAGAACAAGACTGTTCAGAAGCAAAAGAAAGCTTTACTCTTTGGTCAGAGAATGGAGTGGTTCAAGCCTGTGCTCTAGAGTACATGCTCTCCCTGAAGGACCCTTGGCGGGGCTGTTTTATAGAGTCCTTATGGGGGTGGAGTTCTTGTGGGTCAGGTACAGCTATGCTGGTCACTTCACTCCAGATAAAAGTGCTGGGTGCAGCATCCCTGCACACGGTCCACCATGCTGAAGTGTCGGCTGCAGCCATTTCACACTAGGAACTCTGGTCTGAAGGGCCAGGTGCAAGGCCTCTGCACGCAGCACCCTATAAGCAAGTGAAACAAGACTAAGCACAAAGGAAAAGAAAAAAAGGTTGGACTTTATTTTATTACCCAGATTCTATTTTTATTTCCCTTGAATTGTTAATGTGCTTTGCCAGTGACATAACCTGCCCAGCAATGGAGAATACCAGGAGCCAAAAATACACATTTCATCTAAACAGTCTTGAACTTTCTGAAGTGTCAGCTACCAAGCTGCCCTTTGTACATGACCTATAGTGTCTCACTCGGGAGTTTTTTCTGCACACATCAGTCAGTGGCACCCTTTGACAAAGTATGACACTCCACTGTGGATCTATGATACGTCCTAAATAGTAGAAAAAAGAAGAGACCTAAGATATGGGAGTTGTTGCAAGAAAACTCTATTGTGAGCAGTAGCAAGAAAACAGAATTGGAAGAGAGGCCCCCTGGCCAGGAAGATGCAGCCAGGAGCTCCCACCAGAAAGATTCCTCTGGTTCATTACAATATTCAGACATGGGGTTGGCTTCCAAGGCAAAAGCACAAAGCATTAACATCAGAACAAACATTAATATAGCCTCCCACTCTACAGAGAAGAACACAAATCTTTCAACTTCATCTCAATTTCCGTTAAGTCCTTTAGAGAAGTTTTCTGATGAATCTGCATAAAACCCGCTTTATAAAAATTGGTTTAATGGCCTCTTTGATTGGGACATTTCTGTTGCATAAAACATGGGATGACTGCCATTGGACAAAGTGTCCCCTTTATATTTCTCAAGACTAGAGAGAATAGAGTACAAAGTATGAAGAACTTTTTCTCCTCTCCCATTCTCTTTCCTTCAAGTGCTTATTTTAGGCTCATATTTATAGGTTGAAGGACAGCTCTGTACAGAAATTTGAAAATCCTAACTCCCCCAATTCCAGATCTCCTAACCCAGCACTATTGAAAGTATGTTCACATACCACTGCTGACTTTTTTTTATCAGTCCCTGACAAGATTATACAGCAATTGAGAATAGCATTTAGAAATTTTTTCAGCCATTTGTCACAATAATTTTAATTTTCTTGAAGCTAATCATAAAAAGAGAGGGGCTTATATTTTGAGTATTCATCCATTAAGCAGTGGGAATTTTTAAAAACTGGTTTTTTGTTTTTTTTACTTCTAGATAGTTTGATAAGCACTATCCTGACTTGTAGTCTTTCCAGTTGCCATGCCCTAATCCATAATTATGACCTTCCAATTAGCAATGCCTAGAGTGCAAAATCAGATACAGTGTCCAATAAAAATAATCCATCACCTAACATCAGTATACTTTTTGTTTCTGTTTTTTTAACCTTGAAAACACATTAGCTCATTTTAATTTTTGCAGTCATATGAGATGGGAAAGAAAATATTATCTGCATTTTATATGTGATTCTACTGAGCTCAGAAATAGTGTGCCCTGTGTGAATGACAAGCTGGAGAGGACCAGGAGAGAGTAGAAAGACTATTTATTGTGTTAGTGACTGTGAAGAAATTGCTTAATCTCTCTGAGGTTTACTTTCCTTATCTGAAGCAAGCAGATAATAATACCTTGCAAGTTGAAGACTTGATGAAAAAAAAGAGAAAATATGGTAATCACTTAAAAAATTGTGTTATTTGGACTTGTTAAAGATCTCTTCACTAGAACTACAGGTAAAACAATGGTATCTCACAAAAGTAGGACAGTTTTTCCAGAACCTGGCACAAATCTAATTTTCAATAAATATTAGTGGGATGAATGACTAAATGAACAAGCACAGATTTTTTTCCTTCTGTACTGAATCCTTTCTAATGCTCATAGAACTTAACCAAGAGGGACATAATCACACCAATTTTGTTCCTTATTACTATATCACTTAGGATTTCAGGGGCTGTGTCCAAGTATACATAGATTTTTGGATACTCAGTTTAGAGATCTTCAAACTCATTCTAATTAAAGAACTCCTTTCTCCAAACTTTTATCCAGAATTCCATTTTTAAAACAAACAATAAATATTCTGTTGGCATAAATAAGGTGGTCTGGTTCCTCACTCACTTAGCCTCCCTCAGGCCCCACAATAGCCCTTGAGACACCTTCTTAGACCCGTAGGGCACAGTCTGAAAACCACTGTCTTTCTAATAATGGTGACTGGGTGACCAGAACTGACAAGAACTTAGTAAGTTAGAAAAAATAAAGGGTAAGCATATAGACTTTTAGGAGCATAACTATCTCTCCTGAAAATCTCCAAGAAGTGGCCAAGAATCAATTACTACATTTACCTTTGAAAGTCCAACCTATAGTGAGTTACTCATAACCTTCCATTGTTCCACCCAATTATGCTTGCTATATGCTTTGAGAGAAGTGCAAAATTAACTGTTGGGTACAGTGGTTTTAGTTGTTTGGTTGATTTTGTGATCATCCAGAGTCAGCTTTCCTCGAATTCAAAAACAGGAAAACACAAGAAATCAATGAAGAAGTTACAAACCTCTTGATAATCTTTGGCTCTTACAAGGGTCAGGTTGTTGCAAACACTGATCTGATGAATCAGAAGAAGTGTACTTTTGGGGAAGTAGAATGAGACCTCTTCAGCAAAAATATTTGAAAGAACATGCTGCAACCTCAGGTTAGGTTCTGGGCAAGACATCAGAGGTCCCAGGAAATTTGCCTTGGCTACAGTGGTTGGTACTGCATGGGGAGCTTGGGCAAATAAAGACTGAAAAGGCAGCATCCCAAGGGCCCGTCCACAATTCAGAGTGGGTTCTTATTCCCCTTGGGTCAGCTGTCAAGATGAGGAGCTTAGCTTTAGCCTTGTTGAATTCATAGAGAAGGTGGGGTATGTAATTCATTCAAGAAAGTGCCAAAATGTTGAAAGAATCACAGCCTTTTGTTCTGGGTTTCCTGGTTGAGTTCTCTTGTCTACACGGTGAGAGATGCCCCAATGTGCTGCCAATTAGTATGGTTTGAATTAGCAGCTACTGCACCAAGGTATTGTCATTCCATTTGTCCTCCCCCATTGATTCCTCTCTCTCGCTCTCTCTTTTGTAATTGAGGAAACTTTAATATACAAATTGGAATATTTTAATCTCTCTATAGACAAATTTTTGAGTCCTGGAGAGAACGGAGGAGGTGGGTAGGAGGACACAAAATACTCTAACGAATCTAGGAGGACATCTCTTTAACGTTTGAGGTAGCAGTTACATTTGACTTTGTTTTTCTTCTGCTCCAAAGGAATTTTTCCTTCAAATCACGTGGACTTGTACATCTTAGAGCAAAGCTGTACAAAGTGACTTGTGAGATAGAGACAGATAATAAAGGAGTCCATGATTGCCACATGAATTTCATCTAGAATAATCTCAGTGCAATTTACAAGGTCTGTATCACCTTCTAGCCATAGGTTATAAGTTAAACAATAATACTTTTGCAATAGCAATTTAGAGAGAGATAACCTCAACATTTCACATAAGAACTTTAAAATCACACGTTTGAACATCAACTCTGACGTTAGTAAAGAAACTTGACAAATACGTTCTTAGTTTGAAGCCGTAGGATATTTCATTGAGACTCTAGGAGGGGCTGAAGACTATTTTTTTTTCCGTTTTATATGTAAGCAAAATTTAGGCCCAGAAATGTTAATGGCTGTTGTAAATTCTATGACTAGACCAAAATTTCCACATTACTGACTCTTGAACTAGCCATTAAGTCAAGCCTTTATTCTAGTGGGATTCTTTGCAGAAGTAAGATTTTTTCATAGTCTTTCATAGCAATTAATTTTCTGAGCCTACATACAGAATCAAAAAGCAGGTAAAATTAGACATATTCTAGGACTAAGAAAATTGAACCAACTTTCAGTGTGTGGGGGTTTCCAAACCAAGTCTACACTGTTCACAGATTTTCTGCTACCCATAATATTTTTGAGGAGAAGAGCTTTTAAATTATTAGCTGTCTTTTTGGATTATTCTTATTTCAACTAGAAGAACTAGAAACTGCATGTGGACTCAGTAAAGACCCCAGCTGCTGCTAGCCCTATAATTGAGAGTGTTAGAATTTTTAAATCATTTGACTTTGATTAACTCCCTGGGAAAGATGACATGGGGTGAGATAGAGAGATGTGTAGGTCACAGGGTCATGATAAAATGTTCATTTCCATATGGACAGCCAGAAGATGGACACTGGGAAGAAGTAGTGAACGGCTTGATGGAATATCTTTTTTTTGTTGTTGGAATATCTTTCATGGAAGCAATGTGTCTGTTGGGCAGTTGGTAACCTGAGAGGAAGTACACTCAGGTGGAGCAGAGAAGAAATCCGTAAAGATCGTGTGAATTTTATTTTCATTCTCCTAGGCCAAGGGAAAGGAGCCAGGAAGGGAAGAAGCAAACTGAAGTTTCCTCCACTAGAGTAAAGCAACTCATGCTGCAAATTATGCTGCAAATTTTTGATTACCATCATATAAAAAGATCTGTGTACTTTTGATGAAAGCCTAGGATGGGCTTGGGGTCAAAGAGAGGTGAAGACTTTGGGATTCTTGTCAACCTTTATGCTCCCCTCCTTTGGATCACAGTCTCTAAAGCCAAGAACTAATACGTTTTGCCAAAACTAATTCATCTTGAATAATAATGGGTATGAAACCCCCAAATTATGACTTTCTAGTGGCTTTCCACAGCCATTATTTAAAATAGGATAATTATACCATATAGGCAAACTAACCAGGGTTTATACTGTTAGATTTCAGTTTGTAATATGAGCAACATGATCAGAAGTCTTTTCATGAAAGACAATATTCTTCGTATTAAATTGCTTTAAAAAGTGTTCAGATATCACAGTTGTCTGTTTCTAGTTACTTCAGTGGTTTAGGGTCCCAGATTAATTAGTGCAATATCAAAAATTTGATCTCAGAAGGTCTTTCTTAATTCCATGTCATTGCCAGGGTGAGTAAGAACTGCTTGGCCCTAAAATATGTATAGTTTTTGCTTCCTTATAGATCAGCTGTCCCATAATTAATACCCATAATTCTAGCTAGACGTTTTGCTTATGCATTTATTCAACAAATATTTATTGAGCAATATGCTTGGCATCATGCCCAGTACTGAGGATTAGAAGATAAATAAGAAAAAAGGAAACAAACATTTAAGAACCTAGGCTGTCCCAGGCATTATGCCAACCAATTTACATGTAAAATGTCTTTTCATTCTAAATCAACCACACAGTGTACACATCATGACTTTTTTCCTTTAAAAATAAAACTCATTGTTTTGAAAGTTATGAGTAATGTATGATCATTATAAAGAATATGGAAAATACAGAAAGGTACAAAGAAGAAAATTATTATCATCTGTAATGGCAATCCCTAGAGATAATTATTATTAACTTGCGGAATCTTTTGTGTATGTGAACTAAGACTGTTCTGTGTTTGAAAAATTGTAGTGTGTCTTGAGGAGGTGTATTTTCTGGCAGAGGTGCTGAGGGGATTAGAAACAGAAGGCTTAATGCTAACTTTGCTGTTTATATGAGACTTTGTGAGATTCATCCTCCTCCCCACTCTCACCCCACTTCATCCTCAGCTGGACAATTGCTCATCTTCCTTTAAGTCTAAGGACATATTTCCTCTAGGAGCTTTTCCCTGACATTTCTTCCACACATTCACCCATAAGTTAGGTTCCCATTCTCTGCTCTTGGGGCACCCTGACTTCTTGTATGTTGCACTCTTATAATTGTAACAAAACAGTCAACTCCTATTCATCTAATGTACACTTCTCTCTTATTTATTGTTACAGCTTCACTCCTAGCAAAGTGTCAGGTATATAAAATATTCTTTGGATTAACTGAATGAATGAAAGGTTATGGTGTAAAGACCAAAGGTTTTATAGGAATTCTGTCAGCACCAGAGGCTGTGAAAGTGGGCTAGGACCTGCTGCTCTAAACTTGGGTTCATATGTTGATGGGGGCAGAGGAGTGAGGGAAGTGCATGCCAGGATGAGGAGCAACATGACACAGAAGCTTGCTGTGGAACCTTGGGGAAGAGACTAAAGGATATGCCAATGAGCCTAATTTACACAATAGATTAACTTCTGAAATTTCACTTTTGTTGGCAATTGATTCATTTTCCTGTTCATATACACTAAATTCCAACACATGGATACACACATACACAGACACACACACAAAGATGTAAAATTAGCATTTAAAAATTGTATTTAAGAATGCCTAAAGATTTTCAAATACAAGAGTATCTGAAAATAATACTGTAATAGTCTTAATCTCATACAGTCAGTCAAATACTTGAGCAAATAGTCAGCAACACAAAGAGCCTAGAAACTTCCTGGAATTAGGAGGTGTGGAAAAGAACAAATTTCTTATTTGAGACACACTTAGGACATTTTTTATTGTTTACATCTTTATTGGAGCCTAATTGCTTTACAATGCTGTGTTAGTTTCTGCTTTATAACAAAGTGAATCAGTTATACATATACATATGTTCCCATATCTCTTACCTCTTGTGTCTCCCTCCCTCCCACCCTCCCTATCCCATCCCTCTAGGTGGTCCCAAAACACCGAGCTGATCTCCCTGTGCTATGCGGCTGCTTCCCACTAGCTATCTATTTTACGTTTGCTAGTGTATATATGTCCATGCCACTCTCTCGCTTTGTCACAGCTTACCCTTACCCCTCCCCATATCCTCAAGTCCATTCTCTAGTAGGTCTGTGTCTTTATGCCTGTCTTACCCCTAGGTTCTTCATGACATTTTTTTTCCTTAAATTCCATATATATGTGTTAGCATACGGTATTTGTCTTTCTCTTTCTGACTTACTGCACTCTGTATGACAGACTCTAGGTCCATCCACCTCATTAAAAACAGCTCAATTTCGTTTTTTTATGGCTGAGTAATATTCCATTGTATATATGTTCCACATCTTCTTTATCCATTCATCTGATGATGGACACTTAGGTTGTTTCCATCTCTGGGCTATTGTAAATAGAGCTGTAATGAACATTTTGGTACATGACTCTTTTTGAATTATGGTTTTCTCAGGGTATATGCCCAGTAGTGGGATTGCTGGGTCATATGGTAGTTCTATTTGTAGTTTTTTAAGGAATCTCCATACTGTTCTCCATAGTGGCTATACCAATTCACATTCCCACCAGCAATGCAAGAGTGTTCCCTTTTCTCCACATCCTCTCCAGCATTTATTGTTTCTAGATTTTTTGATGATGGCCATTCTGACTGCTGTGAGATGATATCTCATTGTAGTTTTGATTTGCATTTCTCTAATGATTAATGATGTTGAGCATTCTTTCATGTGTTTGTTGGCAGTCTGTATATCCATTTTGGAGAAATGTCTATTTAGGTCTTCTGCCTATTTTGGATGGGTTGTTTGTTTTTACGTTATTGAGCTACATGAGCTGCTTATATATTTTGGAGATTAGTCCTTTGTCAGCTGCTTCATTTGCAAATATTTTCTCCCATTCTGAAGGTTGTCTTTTCATCTTGTTTATGGTTTCCTTTGCTGTGCAAAAGCTTCTAAGTTTCATTAGGTCCCATTTGTTTATTTTTGTTTTTATTTCCATTTCTCTAGGAGGTGGATCAAAAAGGATCTTGCTGTGATTTATGTCATAGAGTGTTCTGCCTATGTTTTCCTCTAAGAGTTTGATGGTGTCTGGCCTTATATTTAGGTCTTCAATCCATTTTGAGCTTATTTTTGGGTATGGTGTTAGGGAGTGAACTAATCTCATACTTTTACATGTACCTGTTCAGTTTTCCCAGCACCACTTATTGAAGAGGCTGTCCTTTCTCCACTGTACATTCTTGCCTCCTTTGTCAAAGATAAGGTGACCATATGTGCATCGGTTTATCTCTGGGCTTTCTCTCCTGTTCCATTGATCTATATTTTGTGCCAGTACCATACTGTCTTGATTACTGTAGCTTTGTAGTATAGTCTGAAGTCAGGGAGCCTGATTCCTCCAGCTCCGTTTTTCATTCTCAAGATTGCTTTGCCTATTCGGGGTGTTTTCTGTTTCCATACAAATTGTGCAATTTTTTGTTCTAGTTCTGTGAAAATGCCAGTGGTAGTTTGATAGGGATTGCATTGAATCTGTAGATTGCTTTGAGTAGTAGAGTCATTTTCACAATGTTGATTCTTCCAATCCAAGAACATGGTATATCTCTCCATCTATTTGTATCATCTTTAATTTCTTTCATCAGTGTCTTATAATTTTCTGCATACAGGTGTTTGTCTCCTTAGGTAGATTAATTCCTAGGTATTTTATTCTTTTTGTTGCAATGGTAAATGGGAGTGTTTTCTTGATTTCACTGTCAGATTTTTCATCATTAGTGTATAGGAATGCCAGAGATTTCTGTGCATTAATTTTGTATCCTGCAGCTTTACCAAATTCATTGATTAGCTCTAGTAGTTTTCTAGTAGCATCTTTAGGATTCTCTATGTATAGTATCATGTCATCTGCAAACAGTGACAGCTTTACTTCTTCTTTTCCAATTTGGATTCCTTTTATTTCCTTTTCTTCTCTGATTGCTGTGGCTAAAACTTCCAAAACTATGTTGAATAAGAGTGGTGAGAGTGGGCAGCCTTGTCTTGTTCCTGATCTTAGTGGAAATGCTTTCAGTTTTTCACCATTGAGGATGATGTTGGCTGTGGGTTTGTCATATATGGCCTTTATTATGTTGAGGAAAGTTCCCTCTATGCCTACTTTCTGCAGGGTTTTTATCATAAATGCATGTTGAATTTTGTCAAAAGCTTTCTCTGCATCTATTGAGATGATCATATGGTTTTTCTCCTTCATTTTGTTAATATGGTGTATCACGTTGATTGATTTGTGTATATTGAGGAATCCTTGCATTCCTGGAATAAACCCCACTTGATCATGGTGTATGATCCTTTTAATGTGCTGTTGGATTATGTTTGCTAGTATTTTGTTGAGGATTTTTGCATCTATGTTCATCAGTGATCTTGGCCTGTAGTTTTCTTTCTTTGTGACATCCTTGTCTGGTTTTGGTATCAGGGTGATGGCGGACTCGTAGAATGAGTTTGGGAGTGTTCCTCCCTCTGCTATAGTTTGGAAGAGTTTGAGAAGGATAGGTGTTAGCTCTACTCTAAATGTTTGATAGAATTTGCCTGTGAAGCCATCTGGCCCTGGGCTTTTGTTTGTTGGAAGATATTTAATCACAGTTTCAATTTCAGTGCTTGTGAGAGGTCTGTACATATTTTCTATTTCTTCCTGATTCAGTCTTGGCAGGTCATGCCTTTCTAAGAATTTGTCCATTTCTTCCAGGTTGTCCATTTTATTGGCATAGAGTTGCTTGTAATCTCTCATGATCTTTTGTATTTCTGCAGTGTCAGTTGTTACTTCTCCTTTTTCATTTCTAATTCTATTGATTTGAGTCTTCTCCCTTTTTTTTCTTGATGAGTCTGGCTAATGGTTTATCAATTTTGTTTACCTTCTCAAAGAACCAACTTTTAGTTTTATTGATCTTTGCTATCATTTCCTTCATTTCTTTTTCATTTATTTCTGATCTGATATTTATGATTTCTTTCCTCCTACTAACTTTGGGTTTTTTTTTTGTTTTTCTTTCTCTAATTGCTTTAGGTGCAATGTTAGGTTGTTGATTCGAGATGTTTCCTGTTTCTTAAGGTAGGATTGTATTGCTATAAACTTCCCTCTTAGCACTGCTTTTGCTGCTTCCCATAGGTTTTGGGTCGTCGTGTCTCCATTGTCATTTGTTTCTAAGTGTTTTTTGATTTCCTCTTTGATTTCTTCAGTGATCACTTCGTTATTAAGTAGTGTATTGTTTAGCCTCCATGTGTTTGTATTTTTTACAGATCTTTTCCTGTAATTGATATCTACTCTCATAGCATTGTGGTCGGAAAAGATACTTGATACAATTTCAATTTTGTTAAATTTACCAAGGCTTGATTTGTGACCCAAGATATGATCTATCCTGGAGAATGTTCCATGAGCACTTGAGAAAAATGTGTATTCTGTTGTTTTTGGATGGAATGTCCTCTAAATATCAATTAAGTCCATCTTGTCTAATGTATCATTTAAAGCTTGTGTTTCCTTATTTATTTTCATTTTGGATGATCTGTCCATTGGTGAAAGTGGGGTGTTAAAGTCCCCTACTGTGAATGTGTTACTGTCGATTTCCCCTTTTATGGCTTATGTATTGAGGTGCTCCTATGTTGGGTGCATATGTTGGGTGCTCCTATGTTGGGTGCATAAATATTTACAATTGTTATATCTTCTTCTTGGATCGATCCCTTGATCGTTACGTACTGTCCTTCTTTGTCTCTAATAGTCTTTATTTTAAAATCTATTTTGTCTGATATGAGAATTGCTACTCCAGCTTTCTTTTGGTTTCCATTTGCATGGAATATCTTTTTCCAACCCCTTACTTTCAGTCTGTATATGTCTCTAGGTCTGAAGTGGGTCTCTTGTAGACAGCATATATATGGGTCTTGTTTTTGTATCCATTCAGCCAATCTGTGTCTTTTGGTGGGAGCATTTAGTCCATTTACATTTAAGGTAATTATCGATATGTATGTACCTATTCCCATTTTCTAAATTGTTTTGGGTTCGTTATTGTAGGTCTTTTCTTTCTCTTGTGTTTCTTACCTAGAGAAGTTCCTTTAGCATTTGTTGTAAAGCTGGTTTGGTGGTGCTGAACTCTCTCAGCTTTTGCTTGTCTGTAAAGGTTTTAATTTCTCCATCAAATCTGAATGAGATCCTTGTTGGGTAGAGTAATCTTACTTGCAGGTTTTTCTCCTTCATCACTTTAAGTATCTCCTGCCACTCCCTTCTGGCTTGCAGAGTTTCTGCTGAAAGATCAGCTGTTAACCTTATGGGGATTCCCTTGTGTGTTGTTTTTCCCTTGCTGCTTTTAATATGTTTTCTTTGTATTTAATTTTTGACAGTTTGATTAATATGTGTCTTGGCGTATTTCTCCTTGGATTTATCCTGTATGGGACTCTCTGTGCTTCCTGGACTTGATTAACTATTTCCTTTCCCATATTAGGGAAGTTTTCAACTATAATCTCTTCAAATATTTTCTCAGTCCCTTTCTTTTTGTCTTCTTCTTCTGGAACCCCTATAATTCAAATGTTGGTGCATTTAATGTTGTCCCAGTGGTCTCTGAGACTGTCCTCAGTTCTTTTCATTCTTTTTTCTTTGTTCTGTTCTGCTGTAGTTATTTCCACTATTTTATCTTCCAGGTCACTTATCCGTTCTTCTGCCTCAGTTATTCTGCTATTGATCCCATCTAGAGTATTTTTAATTTCATTTATTGTGTTGTTCATCATTGCTTGTTTTATCTTTAGTTCTTCTAGGTCCTTGTTAAATGTTTCTTGCATTTTGTCTATTCTATTTCCAAGATTTTGGATCATCTTTACTATCATTATTCTGAATTCTTTTTCAGGTAGACTACCTATTGCCTCTTCATTTGTTAGGTCTGGTGGGTTTTTATCTTGCTCCTTCATCTGCTGTGTGTTTTTCTGTCTTCTCATTTTGCTTATCTTACTGTGTTTGGGGTCTCCTTTTTGCAGGCTGCAGGTTCGTAGTTCCCGTTGTATTTGGTGTCTGTCCCCAGTGGCTAAAGTTGGTTCAGTGGGTGTGTAGGCTTCCTGGTGGAGGGGACTAGTGCCTGTGTTCTGGTGGATGAGGCTGGACTTTGTCTTTCTGGTGGGCTGGTGCACGTCTGGTGGTGTGTTTCGGGGTGTCTGTGGACTTATTATGATTTTAGGCAGCCTCTCTGCTAATGGGTGGGGTTGTGTTCCTGTCTTGCTAGTTGTTTGGCATAGGATTTCCAGCACTGTAGCTTGGTGGTCGTTGAGTGAAGCTGGGTGCTGGTGTTGAGATGGAGATCTCTGGGAGATTTTCCCCGTTTGGTATTATGTGGAGCTGGAAGGTCTCTTGTGGACCAGTGTCCTAATGTTGGTTTTCCCACCTCAGTGGCACAGCTCTGACTCCTGGCTGGAGTACCAAGAGCCTTTCATTCACACAGTTCAGAATAAAAGGGAGAAAAAGTAGAAAGAAAGGAAGGAAGGAAGGTAGGAGAAGGGAGGAAGGAAGGAAGGAGGGAAGGAAGGAAAGAAATAAAGAAGATAAAATAGTTATTAAAATAAAAAATAATTATTAAGAAAAAATTTTTTTAAAGAAAAAAAAAACGGACGGATAGAACCCTAGGACAAATGGTGGAAGCAAAGCTTTACAGACACAATCTCACACAGAAGCATACACATACACACTCACAAAAAGAGGAAAAGGGGAAGAAATCATAAATCTTTCTCTCAAAGGTCACCTCCTTAATTTGGATGATTCGTTGTCTATTCAGGTATTCCACAGATGCAGGGTACATCAAGTTGACTGTGGAGCTTTAATCTGCTGCTTCTGAGGCTGCTGGGAGAGATTTCCCTTTCTCTTCTTTGTTCTCACAGCTCCCGCGGCTCAGCTTTGGATTTGGCCCCGCCTCTGCGTATAGGTCGCTGAAGAGTATCTGTTCTTCGCTCAGACAGGACGGTGTTAAAGGAGCAGCTGCTTCGGGGGCTCTGGCTCACTCAGGCCGGGGGGAAGGGAGGGGTACGGAGTGCGGGGCGAGCCTGCTGCGGCAGAGACCGACGTGACATTGCACCAGCCAGAGGTGCGCCGTGCCTTCTCCCGGGGAGGTTGCCCCTGGATCCCGGGACCCTGGCAGTGGCGGGCTGCACAGGCTCCCCGGAAGGGAGGTATGGATAGTGACCTGTGCTCGCACACAGGCTTCTTGGTGGCGGCAGCAGCAGCCTTAGCATCTCCTGCCCATATCTGGGGTCTGCGCTTTTAGCCGCGGCCTGCGCCCATCTCTGGAGCTCCTTTAAGCAGCACTCTTAATCCCCTCTCCTTTCTCAAGAGAAAGTCTCTTGCCTCTTCGGCAGGTCCAGACTTTTCCCCGGACTCCCACCTTGCTAGCCGTGGTGCACTAAGCCCCTGCAGGCTATGCTCACGCCGCCAACCCCAGTCCTCTCCGTGCGCTCTGACCGAAGCCCAAGCCTCAGCTCCCAGCCCCGCCTGCCCCGGCGGGTGAGCAGACAAGCCTCTGGGGCTGGTGAGTGCCGGTGGGCACCCATCCTCTGTGCGGGAATCTCTCCGCTTTACCCTCCACACCCCTGTTGCTGTGCTCTCCTCCGCGGCTCTGAAGCTTCCCCCCTCCGCCACCCGCAGTCTCAGCCCACGAAGGGGCTTCCTAGTGTGTGGAAACCTTTCCTCGTTCACAGCTCCCTCCCACTGGTGCAGGTCCCGTCCGTATTCTTTTGTCTCTGTTTATTCTTTTTTCTTTTGCCCTACCCAGGTACGTGGGGAGTTTCTTGCCTTTTGGGAGGTCTGAGGTCTTCTGCCAGCGTTCAGTAGTTGTTCTGTAGGAGTTGTTCCATGTGTAGATGTATTTCTGTGGGGAGGAAGGTGATCTCTATGTCTTACTCTTCTGCCATCTTCCCCTCGTCTCCTGCCATAGCCTAGGACATTTTTTAAAAGGAATTCATTAAAAGGAACACTTTTGAGCAAGTGCTTTCTTGTGATATCTTTTGCTTTTTGGCTTCTTTCCAAACCAGATGAGAAGTATCAGTTAAGAAGTCTGAAGTCTGCTGCTTAGAATTTTCTTACATTTGCAGTAAGGAGATGTAGTTGCTATATGAGTTCTGCCCTCCCTACTGTCATTTGCCTTAGCATTCTCCGAACCTTGCTGATTCAAGGGTGTCGGCAGAGCCGGCACAGCCTTTGCGATTACCTAGTCCAGCTCCATCATTTTGCAGTTGAGGAAAACAGAGGGATGAAGAGACTTCCTAAGCATTCATGCTAGTTGCTGGCAACTAGAACTCAGGCTTCTGGAGTCCCTTTCCCTCCAGTGTCCTTTGCCTGATCATACAGTCTCCCGGGATGAGCTGTCTTGGTATGTGTTTTGAGAAAGGAGGGTGAGGTAATGTTCAGAATTTGAGACTGACCAATCACTTATGTGACCATGGCCACAATTAGTCCAAAGGGACCCAGACTTCCATGCATTGTAAAGAGCCAAAGGAAGTATAATGTTCTAGCGCAGAAATAAGCAGGCTTGCAGTGCTGCCAGGTATCTGCAAAGGAGCTTCATACAGCCTGATGGACCTCAGATCTGGAATCACTATCACTATCCTGAGATGAAAAAAGAAAGTTACAGGAAAGGGATTTGGAATGACATTAACTGGTTATTTAAATTAAATTTACAGAACTGGATCTGCATCCAATCAACATTTGGAGAGTATATTTTTCACCTTCTTTAGAGGGTATTTTGAGAATATCAGCGATAACAGATAAAAGTAATATTAGACGAAAAGGGAAGACCTCCCCATACATGTACCACTCCCATTAAATTCAGAAAAGAGGAAGAAAAGATATAAAAGCCACACTTTGAAAAGAAACAATCGGGTCATTTTGCCACTTCAGTTACATCTTGTGGGATGTTCAGACACAAATGGAACTCTTGTAAAACATGCAAATGACTGAAGACTCATCACACACGACCTAATGAAGATGAACATATGTGAAACAACCTAAGTGAAGGTAGCCTATAAAGAATGGCAATGCCCTGAACCAGGTTCTCCTGTGCTAGGGGAATGTAGAGAACAGACTTTAATCCTTCTGTGAAGTAAAAATAGAGTCGAGGCTGGGCTATGTGCCTGGCCAACTCACCCCTGGAGCTCAGCACATTTGGGCTCTTGCTTTATAGAGAAAAGCAAGGAATAATATAATCCTCCTAGTCCTCGGGCCACAAAGATCCTCAAACCCATTCTCAATCTGTCAGGGTGCTAATCTGTTTTGAATATTCAGTCCTTCTTTCCAGAAAGGTTTTTTTTTTTTAAATAAATTTATTTATTTTATTTTTGGCTGCATTTATTTATTTTATTTTTGGCTGCGCACGGGCTTTCTCTAGTTGTGGTGAGTGGGGGCTACACTTCGTTGTGGTACGCAGGCTTTTCATTGCAGTGGTTTCTCTTGTGAAATGGGCTCTAGGTGCGTGGGCTTCAGTAGTTGTGGCACTCGGGCTCAGTAGTTGTGGCTCACGGGCTTAGTTGCTCCGTGGCATGTGGGATCTTCCCGGACCAGGGCCCGAACCCATGTCCCCTGCACTGGCAGGTGGATTCTTAACCACTGCGCCACCAGAGAAGTCCCAGAAAGTTTTTCCAGCCTTCCTCCAAACTGCCAACACAGCCTGACTTCTATGTTCCTTCAGTTGGAATTTTATTGCCATACATCTGGCTGCCTGGTTTGTTTGTTTCCCCACTAATTTAGAAGCTGCTTAACAAAAATCTGACTCTTGATGTGATATTGGCCTGTCAGTTTCTTTTTTGTGCAGTATTTTTTTCTGCTTTTGATATCAGGGTGATGGTGGCCTCATAGAATGAGTTTGGAAGTGTTCTTCCTCTGAAACTTTTTGGAATAGTTTCCAAAGAATAGGTATTAACTCTTCTCTAAATGTTTGACAGAATTTGCCTGTGAAGCCATCTGGTCCTGGACTTTCGTTTGTTGGGAGTTTTTAAATCACAGATTCAATCTCAGTACTTGTGATTGGTCTGTTCATATTTTCTATTTCTTCCTGGCTCAGTCTTCAGAGATTGTATCTTTCTAAGAATTTGTCCATTTCTTCTAGGTTGTCCATTTTATTGGCATATAGTTGCTTGTAGTAGTCTCTCATGATCTTTTGTATTTCTGTGATGTCAGTTGTAACTTCTTTTTCATTTCTAATTTTATTGATTTGAGCCCTCTCCCTTTTTCCCATAGCTGCCCCCTGCCTTCCCAGGAGACCCTCCAAGACCAGCAGGTAGGTCTGGCCCAGGTTCCTATGGAGTCATTGCTTTTACCCTGGGACCCGGTGCATGTGGAACCTTGTGTGCATCCTCCAAGAGTGGAGTCTCTGTTTCCCCTTGTCCTGTGGAGCTCCTGCAATCAAGCCCCACTGACCTTCAAAGCCAAATGCTCTGGGGGCTCCTCCTCCCAATGCCAGACCCCTAGGCTGGGGAGACTGTTGCGGGGCTTAGAGCTCTCACTCCTGTGGGAGAACCTCTGCGATATAATTATTCTCCAGTTTGTGAGTTGCCCACCTGGGTGGTAGGGGGTTTGATTATATCACAAGTACACCCCTCCTACCATCTGGTTGTTTCTTCTTTATGTCTTTGGATGTAGAATATCTTTTTTTGGTAGATTCCAGTCTTTTTTTTAATCAGTGGTTGTTCAGCAGTTAGTTGTGATTGTGGTGTTCTCTGGTGTGTATATCTGTCGGTGGTCTGCAGCACTTTGCTCTGTGGTGTTCATAAAGTGGCCACGTATATGATATATATAAGGAGAGCTGGCTTCTACAGTGTAGAGGGTTATTGTACTCTCTCTACGCTCTCCTAAAACTATGGCTGCAATACAGACCCTGAGGTAGTGAGGGCTGTGGTGAGCAAAGAGTGAGAAGAAGATTATGGTTTAAAAGTTCCTAAGAAACTAATTTACATGATCCGTATTTACTCTCTTATGTGATTATAACCCATATAAAATGAGACCTGGTTAATATTCTTGCTGTGAAACCAGGTGCAGCCAAGACATTTAAACCACATCACCCTGCCTCAGAAACTTGCAAATATTTACTAGATCTTTGTTGTAATTTTCTTAAAACTTTCTAAAAATCCTCTTTAGGCAGCTTTTCTTCTCCCCAAGTTTCATATCGCCAAGGGCACCTTTCCTCAAATTTTCATGAATAAACTCCTCCATCTAGTTATATGCTGATAGATTAAAGAACAGGTTAAAGCTACAAAGAGGATCCATATACATTACCTCACTGTTGAGCTTGATGAACATTTATTGAGCACCTGCTATGTACCAGTAACTGTTCTAAGCGCTGTGGGTACAAAAATAAATACAACACAGTCCCTGCCTATTGAAATGAAAATAGCAGAGCAGGCAACATAATTGTCTCTGAGTGTAGATTCTTTCTGCACTCAGAGATTAAAGGAGGCTGTATAGCTGGTAGTGATGACATCTGAACTAAACCCAGGACTATCTAAATTTTGGATCATAACTCTCTAGTTTTCTATCTAAGCGTTTGTTTTTCACAGATTGAAAAAAATGTGAGCTATTTGGAAAACAAAAACAAAACAATATGACAACAACAAAATCCTTTTAGTTATACCCAAATAGAATTCTTAAAAATAATAGTTAATTAAAAATAATAGTTACAGCCAACTGGAATTTGACATATCTTTCTATATGGCATTTTACTCAATTGAGCCTTTATTCAATAGAACTTTCTGAAAAGATGAAAGTGTTCTGTGCTGTTCAGTACAGTAATCACTAGCCACAGGTAACCAGTGAGCCCTTAAAATATGGTTAGTGCAACTGAATTATTTAATTTATCTTATCTTATTTTAATGAATTTAAATTTAAATAGCTACCTGAGGCTCTATCATGTGCAGATCATGGCTACATTGGGATGACATGGGAATTTTACATCTTTTACTAGAGGAGACTATTTCCCTTAACAGATAGAAAAGATATTTAACCTGCTTTAATATTTTGTGGCTTGGAGGTAAAAGTGCGGTAGAAAGAGAAACAGACAAAGATGCTGACAGGCAGAAGCACAAAAGGATGCAGCCTTTCACAAAACAAAATAAATGAATGAAAATGGTCATGGCCATCCCACATGCTCATCACTGGTAGGAAAACGATCCTCTCTCTACAGAAAGAGACAATTACACTTGCACCAGTGGGGAAAATAAGCTTGTGCTTACAGAAATCTGTTTCTAAATGAAACAGCTTGGCTATTTTTAATCTATTTAAGCCTAGACATATTACTGAATATTAATAAACTCTGTGGTCTAAAATTAATTGGTTGAATGTGAGAGAGAATTTTCTCTTTTTCTCCTCTTAATAAGAGACAAGCAAAAGTGAAACCTTAACTCTTTGGCTTGTGCATACCAAGTAAAGATTTCAGCCCTTAAAGATTCAGGTGTCTGCCCAACAGGTGGCAAAATGTTCTTTTTCTATCATTAATTCCCATAATCGTCTGACTTGCACATGGTAGTATCTATGGATTTTTCTAATAAAAATACAACTTATTCATTTTGCATTTCCACAGTATAAAATATCCAAGCTGCTCAGGGTGATAAAGTTCTACCATTAGCTGTGCTCCTACACTGAGGCTGCCTAGGAGATTTGGTGAGCAGGGTCCAGATAACTTAATAAAAAAGAGAAATTTATAATGGAATCACTGACAATAGTTTTAATTCCAATAGCCCGCATAGATACTGTCAAGCAGAGGGCATATAGAGGCCAAGACTCACGAAATTCTCACGATGCCATAATTTTCTCCCTTAATTATAAGGAATTACTCTAGAGATACAAGATACAATATAAATATATAGTAATACAAAGGTAACAGGATATGAATTTTTAATATGGAAATTATTCCATGTTTTAATATGGAAATGTCACTACGTGTTTTCTGTTTTTCTTTGCTTCTGTGCATTGGAAGGAGTGATTCAACCCATTCTAGGATGGAGGAAACTTTCTCTGCCCTCCTTTTATTTCCATCACTCTCCACCCCTAGGAAGAAAAGCAAACATTTCTCCTTCCCCCCAGGAAGTGTCTAATGACTAAGCCTTCCTACACTGTAAAGAGAAACTAGTGTTTAGTTGCTAGTAATTTGAGCTCTGGATTTCATAGCTATTGAAGATTATTGCGTGAAAGAAAAGTAAATAGTATAGGACTTTGAGCTTAATAAAGGGTCTAGGGCTGAAGCTCTGGAAAGTACTAAAATTTTGGGGCAGAAGGAAAGAGAAAAGGGAGTCACTGGATGGGGAGAATTGTCTGGGAAAAGGATGGGCTGGAAAGGGTGGGGAAAAGGGGCACTGACCTTAAAATACAGGATGAGTAATTGGAAAAAAGTACTGAATATGAGAGGTATCATAGTCCTGTCCACCTACCACCCAGTATTCACATAAATGAGAATCATCCCAAAATCGTTATCTAGGACCTCGGGGAATTTTTCTCCATCTGTACCAGCACCTCACTAACTTGACTTCCCTGTGGAAACAACAGCCATCCTTGCCACAGAACTTTCTTTGTTATTTGAAGTGACAATGTATGGACTGTCTTGCCACTATATCTCTCCCAGGACATCTTAAGCCCAAGGGACTCCCTGGATTCTTCTGAGTCATGGGATGGAACTTCTCTAACTTTACTTGGGAGGGCTGAATTGTACAAACTTACATCTCAAGCTGAGACATTAATTTTTAAGTGGAAAGCTCGGTGATGTAAGGATAGTGGTTCACTGATTGCCCCTCTAGTATCCATTCCCTCTCCCATCTTCTCCAAAAAGATTCCAAATATTTATTAGGTGTCCACTATCCCTTTCCTTTTCAGTCTGTATTACCTAGGGGAAGCCGACCCTATCTCCAGTTCAGGGATGCGTTCTTATTGATTGACATGAAAAGGACTTTTATTTCATGATTGGAAGAGATGCTATCACTCTCTCCTGCTGGACATGAATAAAGAAGCATATCACCTTGATTCCTAATGACAGCCATTTTATAAACACAAGAGAAACCAATCTTAGGTTGATGCAATAGCTTTGACACAGAGGGAGATGGAAAATATTTTCATGTTTGAAGACATTGTTGAACCATTAAATCAGCCATTCCTGAAACACATCTTATCTATGGATTTAGTCATTTCCTTATCACTTAAATCAATTTACTTGGAGTTGTCTATTATTTGCAGCTGAAAACTGGCTTAAAATCTTATTAGAAGAATTCAGGAAGTTGATGAGGAAGCTTCTTTACTAAAATAAAACCCAGAATGTTCAATGATTAGATAGAAAGGAAAATCATTTCCTGTAAAAGAGGTGGGTAGCTAACTGATACATTCCCAAGGATCTCAGTCTTCTGCATGGAGTTCTCTGAAGTAAGACACTGTAGCCACCACCACACGTTGCCCTAGAGGTATGTAAATTCCCTCTTAAGGCCAGATGTAGACACAGTCAAGCTGAAACTTTAAAGAAGACTTTGTTACATGCCAAGGGAGAACAATAGGGACACGAGCAAAGAATATACCAATAAAGTTTATCTGACTTTTAAAGTATATAACCACACCATAGCTAGATGGTGCCTGGGTTTGCAGACCTTATCCTGTTTCTTGTCCTAATATCTGAGCTGGTCCAGATTCACATATCCCACTCAAGTTTCTAACTTCTTCCCTATTGGCCTCAACATGGATGGCACCACTGTAGATTCTGCCCACCTGGAGCTCCTTCTTAGGCTTTCGATAAACTTCAGCATAAGAGTTCTATTCAAGTTCTATTCAGGAAAGCCCATCTCTGGATGTGTTTCTCAAATTCTGACCCAAGAACCCTCCACATTAGAGTCAACAAGGGTGACTACATAAAACGCAGCTTCCTGGACCTTGCTCTAAGGGATTATGATACAGTAAGTGTGTGGCACCCAGGAATCTGCATTTAAACCAATTTCCCAAGTGATTGTGATCAAGATAAAAATGGAAAACACTGCTCTAGGAATACCCTTAACTTTTCCAAAATTAGCAGTAGGGGTAGCCTATCAATTATACCATCATGAACCAAACATCATATAAATGCAGTTCCTCACAAATGCATATGTAGTGGCTATTTTGAACTTTCAAATCTAGCTTTTAACTACAATTCTAGAAGCCATTTTCCATATCCATTTTTTCCTTAACCAATCCAAACAAAAACTTTTAACTACAATTCTAGAAGCCATTTTCCATATCCCTTTTTTCCTTAACCAATCCAAACATAAACTTTTACCCAGAAGGATAGGTACAATACTACAGAATATTTGTTTTATTCCTGCTTTTAAAGAATTCTATTTGAAGTTCAAATATACATTTCCTTATAAAAAGAGAATGTCACAAGAAGAAACAAATGAAAACATACACTGTCAGTGAAAAATAATTTTAGTTTTTCAATAAACTCTAAAAATTGCTAAACACATGCAGAATCAGGATGCTAACACATTCGAACTCAAAGACGACTAAAAATAAAAAGGAGGAGTATTTCAAGAAGTAACCCATCCACATGTCGAGTCACTCCTACCCATAACAGAATAAGAAAGTCCCTCCTGTTCCAAAATATCTTCCCCACCCATTTAGTCACACATTCAGCCACCCACTGCCTTCCATTTCTACATCACATTTTTAAATTTAGTTTAGGGCTGCTGTAACTTCAAATCATTATGTGGAAAGAGTAGCATATAAATCAATTGTATACTCTTTCACTAGAATGTATGTAACAATTACTTAGAATAACTGATGTAATGACACCCAGGTCAGGTAAATTTCAGTGGATAGGAGGTTGTCTTAAGTTGGATTCTATTTATTTGAGGTCATATCAAATGAGTCACAGGTAGGGCAATGAGGAAGTGAAACAGGGAAAAGAAAAAAGCAATAGAGGGTGTGATAATGAGCAATTTACTACTGTGGCAACTGGGGCTTATCCCATAGGAGACCTCAGAGTTTTCTCAAACAAGGCGTAAGGAGCTAGGGGATTTTTTCACCAACTCCACCATTGTTTGAGGGATGCTGCAGGCTATTATCTCCCCCAAGCACTTCCAGTGTTCCACTTGTATGGACTAAGTGACTTGAGTCTCAGGGGCTTGGAAGAGAAATCCATCAGTATGTAAGAAACTGATGAATGCTTAGGGGACATGGGTTGGGTTCCAACAGTGTTTGCTGCATTCTACCCTTTGCACCACTTAGATCCCCTTGGGGGCCCTATGTTAAATTGACTCAGTCCCATCATAGATTCCTCAAGGAGGTGATTCATTAAAACTTAAGGAGAGAAAAGAAAAAAAAGACATTAGTAAGGTTGATGGGGCAAGATACAGTCTCCATTGGTGCAGTTGGTCCCAGATTCATAATTGGTAATCATCATCTCCATCCTCTACTACGTGTTAAAACAGTTTGGCTTGTCTTGGTTGCTTGGTGTGATAACCTAGACCGTCATCCCTGAGGGGTCTAAGCCCTTGATTACCATGGTCTTGTTAGACTGAGACTGCTTAAAATGCCTGTTTATGATTATTACCATATACGAAATCAATAAAGAGTGACCCAGTGGATTTCCTGGGTTCCAGATATTTTCTTCCCTGTTGGTATTAAATATTAGCAATCCTATCTCCTATCTCCTGATGGTAATCAGGGCCAGTCACCCCTCCCACTGTAGAACTCTTCTTTGTCTGTTAGTCAGCATGAGAAGTCCAAAATGACTATGTGGGAGTCATAACATTAGGATAGGGAATCTCAAAGAGAGGACTGAAGAGTCCTGGAAGTTCCCAAGACTATTTCAGGGGGCTCATAAAGTTGACTATTTCCAACTACATATCTGTAAGAGACCAGATTTTCTTCATATGCTTCAACCAAAATATCATCTCACAGTAGATTTAATGCTGAAGCAGATGTGAGAATCCACCTATCTTCTGTTACATCAGAGACTTGCAATGATGTAAAACAAGGCCATTTTCCCCTTAAATTTTTTTCTTTGGGAAATATTTGTTCTTCATTAAAATGTGTCATTTACTTTAACATGTAATGGGTTTGCAATTGTTATTTTTTAATAAATTAATACTATTAAAATTCTTTAGTTTAATGGGCAGAGAACCTAAATAGACATTTTTCCAAAGAAGACATACAGATGACCAACAGACACATGAAAAGATGCTCAACATCACTAAGTATCAAGGAAATGCAAATCAAAACTATGATGAAATATTACATCATACCTGTTAGACAACAAATAGCAAGTGTTGGTGAGGATATGGGGAAAAGGGAACCTTAGGTACTGTTGGTGGGAATGTAAGTTGGCCCTGCAAAGGAGATCATCTTGCTGGTCAACAGCAGCCCCACACTTACCTAGCAAAGTGCTCTAGCAACTGTGGACAAGGAATGTTGCCTGTCATTACAGTAAACAAAGGATGTTGTCTGCCATCCCAGTTCTACAAGAATCAAGCCATTAGCCACTGCAGCTGCCACTGACAGTGCACCTTGAGGAGAATTCAGGATGGAGAAAAACAGGAAGCATGCTGTGCTTTGGATACTGGCCCTAGATAGTTAATATGCATATCTAAGGAATAATTTCAATGAACCCAGACTCTTGCATTGTCCTATACATAGAAAGCACTAAAATCATTAACTTGAGATGTTTGTTCTTTGTGATTAGCAGTAATCTTTTGATGTTCAACTACACGTTTTGTTTTGTTTTTTTTTCCAGCACAAAACTCCTATATATCCTGGTTCCTCCCTTACCTCTTCAGAGCAGTTTCTCAGAGCTCTCTGAGAGGCTGTCTCCCGGGCTATAGTCCTCAGTAAGACTCCTGAATAAAACTTAACTTGCAAGGGGGCTCAAGATGGCAGAGTAGGAGTACTGAAGCTCATCCCCTCCACAAGCACATCAAAAATATATCCACAGGGGCTTCCCTGGTGGCGCAGTGGTTGAGAGTCCGCCTGCCGATGCAGGGGACACGGGTTCGTGCCCCGGTACGGGAAGATCCCACATGCTGTGGAGTGGCTGGGCCTGTGAGCCGTGGCCGCTGAGCCTGCGTGTACGGAGCCTGTGCTCCGCAACAGGAGAGGCCACAACAGTGAGAGGCCCGCGTACCGCAAAAAAAAGAAAATATATACACACACACACACACACACACACACACACACGTGGAACAGTTCTCATGGAAAACTAACTGGAAACTGGCACAAGAAATCCTATACAACCAAAGCTGCAAGAATGATCTCCACATAACCGGGTAGGACAGGAAAAAAAAACAGATATTGGGTTGGGAGCTGTGACCCTGTGAGGGATCAGTAAGGAAGAGGAGGTCCACATGGGGGCACCCTCACCCTGGAAAATGAGCAGGTTGACCCACAATCTGGGCACCCCAGTTCTGGGGTCCTGAGTGGATGAGACAAGCCCCCTTGCCTGCTGCAGAATCTGCAGAGACAGATAGAAGGGCTGGAGAAGCCTAGACTCTACTCATGAGGAGTGCACACATGCTGGCTTGCCAACAATCAGGGTGGAGAGAGCTTTGCACTGGCAACTTCTGCCTTGCCACACCTCCCAATCTGAAGGGGCAAACACCCTGGCCTCACTCGCTCACTCCACACCACAGCCTGGTGTGAGATCTGGGCAGAGATTTGGTCTAGCTATGCAAAGACAGACCAGAGCACCTGGGGTGTGGTCTGGGCAGAACCACAGAGGCCATTGTCAGTGCACGCATGGCACAGTGGGTCTAAAGAATGTGCAGTAGCTAGGTGCTGGCTGAATCTCTGGCAGATAATCCGTGGGAGAGGACTCAGTATAGCTACACAGAGACAGCCCGGAGGGCCTGTGGTGTGAACCAGGTGGAGCTGTGAAGCCCATTGTTAGAACCCCCACAGGGCAGCACCATAAGAGGGTGCAGCAGCTAAGTGCTGAATCTCAGGCAGACAGGCCCTGGGCAGGAGTACACACCAGTTTGTTTCCCAGCAAGAAGACCCTGCCCTGCCCACTCCATACTACAGCTTAACACTGGATCTAGAGCAGACAGGTCCTGAGAGAGGTCTGACACAGAGGCAACCCAGATCTCAGGCAGCAGCACAGCTACCTCAATTCCTGCAGCCACAATGCCCTAACCCATAACCCCAGCCTACTCCACACCACAGACTTGCACTAGATCTGGGACAAACACAACAGAGAAAAGGACATGACCTTGGGCTGCTTCTGAGGAGAACCGCAAGTGCCTGCACAGGCAGTGCATAGATCCTCTGTGACCCGCATGCACCTCACTTCCTTCAGCAATCACCTCCTTTGGGGCAGGGCTTTCAATCAAGGGCAATGGAACCTGATTAAACATTACTCTCAGGCTTCTACTCCAACAACTGGGGAGCAGACCCCACCCCTGACAGTGCAGCTACAGCCACAAAGCAGAGAGTAAGCCCACCTCACATCCTTCACAGGTTTTAAATGCTCCAAAAAACCTACACCCCCTAGCAAGGGGATAACTGCCAGCACACTCTGCTCGACATCCATAATGAAACCAACTCTCAGACCAAAAATACTGGACACACACTGTCTACACAGGGATGCTCCCACATAAAATACCCCTTCAAGACCACAGTAGTTAACTGTTTCTTCTAAATTCATAGAGACAGAGAAAGCGAAGCAAAATGAAAAGGCAGAGGAACTATTCCCAATTAAAAGAACAAGAGAAATCCCCTAAAAGAACAATTATTGAAATAGACCTCACCAGTCTACTAAACCCTGAGTTCAAAAAGGTAATAAAAATGCGAAAGGAATTAAGAAAGATTATCAATAGAAATGGAGATCACAGTAACAAGGAACTAAAAACTATAAAAAAGAAACAAAGCTAGACAATTCAATTGCTGAGATAAAAAACAAACTAGAAGCAATGAATAACAGACTAAATGACACAGAAAAATGAATAAGTGATCTGGAAGATAGAATAATGGAAATCACTCAATCAAAAGAGCAGACAGGGCTTCCCTGGTGGCGCAGTGGTTGAGAGTCCACCTGCCGATGCAGGGGACACGGGTTCGTGCCCCGGTCTGGGAAGATCCCACATGCCACAGAATGGCTGGGCCCGTGAGCCATGGCTGCTGAGCCAGCGCATCCAGAGCCTGTGCTCTGCAATGGGAGAGGCCACAACAGTGAGAGGCCCGCGTACCAAAAAAAAAAAAAAAAAAGCAGAAAGAAAAAAAATGAAAACAACATATGAGATCTATGGGGAAAATATAAAGCATGCCCACCTGTGCATAATAGGGATTCCAGAGGAGGAGAGAGAGAGAAGGGAATCAAAAATGTATTTGAAGAAATTATGGCTGGGGACTTCCCTGGTGGCACAGTGGTTAAGAATCCACCTGACAGTGCAGGGGACATAGGTTCAAGCCCTGGCCCAGGAAGATCCCACATGCTACAGAGCAACTAAGCCTGTGCACTACAACTACTGAGCCTGCATGCCACAACTACTGCAGTCTGCACACCTACAGCCCGTGCTCCACAACAAGAGAAGCCACCACAATGAGAAATCTGCACACCACAACAAAGAGTAGCCCCTGCTCACAGCAACTAGAGAAAGCCCACACGCAGCAACAAAGACCCAATGCAGCCATAACTAAATAAATAAATAAAAAGAAATTATGGCTGAAAACTTCCCAAACCTAAAGAAAGAAACAGATATCCAGGTACAGGAAGCACAGAGGGTCCCAAAGATAAGTACAAGCAGACCCACACCAAGATTTATCATAATTAAAATGGCAAAAGTTAATGATAAAGAGGGGATTCTAAAGGCAGCAAGAGAAAAAGAGTCAGTTACAAGGGAACCAAAATAAGGCTATCAGCTGATTTCGCTGCAGAAACTTTGCAGGCCAGAAGGGAGTAGCATGATATATTTAAAGTCCTGAAAGTGAAAAACCTGCTGCATAGAATACTCTACCCAGCAAGATTGTATCATTTATAATAGAAGGAGAGATGAAGAATTTCTCAGATAAGCAAAAACTAAAATAATTCAGCATACTAAACCTACCCTAAAAGAAATATAGGATCTTCTCTAAATAGGAAAAAAGCAAGAATCTATAGGAAAGGGAAAATCGCAATAGGAAAGGCAAACATACAGTAAGGATTGAAGATGACTGAAATAAACCAGTACTTAGATTAAAAAACAAAAAAATTTAAAGCAATCATAAATACAATTAACAGTAAAAGGATAAGCATGAAGGTGTAAAGTAGGACATCAAAATCACAAAATGTGGGGGAGAGGAGTATAAAAATATAGATCCTTTAGAATGTGTTTGAACTTGAATGGCTAGCAGTTTAAAGCAAGGAGATATAGTTATGAGTCAACATACATGAACTGCTAGGTAACCACAAATCAAAAACATACATCAGAGTCACAAAAACCAAAACCAAAAAGAAAGGAGCTCAAGCATACTACAAAAGAAAATCATCAAACGACAAAAAGAAAAACAAAAAGAAGCAGAAAAGAACAAGGAAGAACTACAAAAACAACTTGGAAAACAAGGATTAAAATGGAAATAAGTACCTACCTATTGAAAATTACTTTAAATGTCAGTCAATGGACTAAATGCTCCATTCAAAAGACATAGAATGGCAGATTGGATTTAAAAAAGCAAGAACCTGCAATATGCTGCCTACAAGAGACTCACTTCAAGGTGAAAGACACACACAGACTGAAAGTGAGGGGATGGGAAAAGATATTTCATGCAAAAGACAATGTAAGGAAAGTGGGGGGAGCAATACTCATATCAGACAAAATAGACTTTAAAACAAAGGCCATAAAGAAAGATGAAGAAGGCATTATATAGTGACAAAGGGATCAATGGAAGAAGAGGATGTTACACTCATTAACATATATGCACGCAATATAGAAGCACCTAAATGTATAAAACAAATACTAACAGACATAAGGGGAGAAATTGACAATTATACAATAATAGTAGAATACCTTAACACCCCACTGACATCAATGGACAGATCATCCAGGCAGAAAATCAGTAAAGCGACAGAATTCATCAATAACACAATAGACCAGTTGGATTTAATTGATATCTACAGGACACTACATAAAAAAAAAAAAAAAGAATATACATTCTTTTCAGTTACTCATGGAACAATTACTCATGGAACATTCTCTAGGACAGACTACATACTAGGTTACAAAACAAGCCTCAATAAATTTAAGAGGATAGGAATTATTTCAAGCATCTTTTCTGACCAGAACAGTATGAAAATAGAAATCAACCACAGAAAGAAAAACAGGAATAGAACAAACATGTGGAGACTAAACAACATGCTACTTAAAAAAACAATAGGTCAATGATGAAATCAAAGAAGAAATCAGAAAATACCTTGAGACAAATGAAAATGAAAACACAACCTTACAAACCTATGGGACGCAGCCAAAGCAGTTCTAAGAGGGAATTTCATAGCAATACAGGCCTTCCTCAAGAAACAAGAAAAAGCTCAAATAACCAAACCTACCACCTAAAAGAATTTTAAAAAGAACAAACAAAGCCCAAAATCATCAGAAGAAGGGAAATAACAAAGATCAGAGAGGAAATAATAAAATAGAGAGCAAAACACAATGGAAAACATCAACAAAACCAAGAGCTGGTTCTTTAAAAGATAAACAAAATCAACAAACCTCTAGCCAGGCTTACCAAGAAGAAAAGAGAGAGGACTCAAATAAACAAAGTAAGAAATAAAAGAGGAGAAATAACCAATATCACAGAAATGCAAAAAAATCATAAGAGAATACTATGAACAGTTATATGCTAACAAATTGAACAACCTAGACAGAATGGACAAGTTTTAGAAACTACAGCCTTCCAAGACTGAGTCAAGGAGAAACAGATATACCCATGCACTGATGGTCAATTAATCTATGACAAAGGAGGCAAGAACATACAATGGAGAAAAGATAGTCTCGTCAACAATTGGTGTTGGGAATGCTCGACAGCTACATGTAAATCAATGAAATTAGACCACTCCCTCACACTATATACAAAAATAAATGCAAAACGGTTTAAAGACCTAAACATAAGACATGACATTATAAAACTCCTAGAAGAGAACATAGGCAAAACATTCTCTGACATAAATAATAGCAATATTTTCTTACATCAGTCTCCCAAGGCAAAAGAAATAAAAGCAAAAATAAACAAATGGGATGTAAAGTTACAAGCTTTTGCACAGCAAAGGTAACCATCAACAAAACAAAAAGACAGCCTATGGAATGGGAAAAAACATTTGCAAATGATGCAACTGACAAGGGGTTAATATCCAAAATATATAAACAGCTCATGCAACTCAATTTCAAAAAACAACCCAGTCAAAAAGTGGACAGAAGATCTAAATAGACATTTTTTCCAAAGACAGATGGCCAATAGGTACATGAAAAGATAATCAACATTACTAATTGTTAGAGAAATGCAAATGAAAACCACAATGAGATATTCCCTCATGTAGGTCAGAATGTCTGTCATTAAAAATTCTACAAATAATAAATGCTGGAGAGGGTGTGGAGAAAAGGGAACCCTCCTACTCTATTGGTGGGAATGTAAATTGGTGCAGCCACTATGGAAAAGAGTATGAAGTTTCCTTAAAAAACTAAAAATAGAGCTACCATATGAAACAGCAATCCCATGCCTGGGTATATATCCAGAAAAAGTGAAAATTCCTATTTGAAAAGATACATGTACCATAATGTTTATAGCAGCACTATTTACAATAGCCTAGACATGGAAGCAACCTAAGGGCCTATCAACAGACGATTGGCTTAAGAAGACATTATACATACACACAGTGGAACATTACTCAACCCTAAAAAAGAATGAAATATTGCCACTTGCAGCAACATGGATGAACCTAGATAATATTATACTTAGTGAAGTAAGTCAGACAAAGACAAATACTATATTATATCAGTGATTTGTGGAATCTAAAAAATAATACAAATGAATCTATGTACAAAACAGAAATAGACTCACAGACATAGAAAACAAACTTATGGTTACTTATGGAGGGAGGGAGGGACAACTTAGGAGTATGGGATTAATGGATACAAATTACTATAGTAAAATAGATAAGAAGGATTTACTGTATAGCTCAGGGAACTATATTCAGTATCTTATAATAACCTATAATGGACTATAGTCTGAAAAAATATGGGACTCCCCTGACAGTTAAGACTCCTTGCTTCCACTACAGGAGAGCGGGTTCAATCCCTGGTTGGGGAACTAAGATCCTGCATGCCTTGTGGCATGGCCAAAAAATTTTAAAAAAAGAAAAAAAAAAAAAAAATATATATATATATATATATATATATATATAAAATTGAATCACTTTGCTGTACACCAGAAACTAACACAATATTGTAAATCAACTATACTTCAATAAAAAAAATAACTTGCAACTGTTACATTGTGCATTTTTGTTCAGTCGACACAGCAAGGGACTTTTGTTTTTGTGCGGGTAGCTGGACTTTGGCTCTTGGTTGGTTAAGCCAGCTCTCAAGAGAACTAACTTGTAGAAAGATACACCTCAACAAAATTAGGACTTTATTCCTTTCATATCCCCCTTGCCTGAATCTGTTACCGAACTCAGATTTGGCTGCTCACTGCTAAAAACCCAATACTCAAGAGACAAGTGTTGGTTGGAAAGGAAAGGTTATTTATTCAGGGGGTCAGAAACCTGGGGAGAAAGCAGATTCATGTCCAAAAACCAACTCTGAAGATTCTGCTTGACCATAAAAGTTTTTAAAGGGAGTATCATCTGGGGAGAGGGTCAGAGTCTTCCACTGTGTGGAGACTATCTCCTGGTTGGCTGGTGGTGAGGTAACAGGGCAGTGTTCCAGGAACCTTGTGCTCAGCCTGAAGTTTCCATCCTCCACCTGGGTGGGGCCTTAGTTCCTGCAGAACTCAAAGATATTGTTATGTATATTCCTTAAGGAGAAACCAGGACCCTGCCCCATGGCTGTACCCTTGTTTCTTGACTGCTCGTCCTGTTTCTGCATTCACTCCCTTCCCTGATAAGCAACTGTTTGAATCTGCCCTTTGAAACTGAGGGGAGGTCAAGGAGGCTGAGTGAAACCTATGTCCTACAAATAACAAATGAGAGACACAGAAAGGATTTGTATCCAGGAGGGCCCTACAGGGTCCTACTCGGTTTCAGAACAATAGGGTGATTAATCTCTTACTAGTTTGGTGTATGTCATTTCTTTACTGACTGATTAAGATACATTATCCTGTATGCTATCAGCTTGTGAAATTATATAACTCCCACAGCAAACCTGTGTTAAATAAAATATTGGCAAAGACAACCTCAGTTTCTGAGGGAAACACCTTGACAAATGGAGGCTTCCCTTATAAATGTTAAGGGAAACACCATTTAGAAAAGGGTAACTTCTCAGTTTTCAGAGCTTCATTTGTGATGATGCCTAATGCAGATACACAGTGCACAGTAGTGGGCAGAGAGGAGGCCAAAGGGCAAAGAAAACTTTTTTGTTTAAATTTTCCTTGTCTTGCCATAAAATATGATTTTATTTCACAATGTCTATTAGGTCTAGTTGGTTTATACTGTTCTTACAGTCCTCCATGTCTTTAGTGATTTTTCTTGTCTTTTTTTGGTCTATGGTCCTTAGCAATTACTGACAAAGGGGAGTTGAAATTTTCTGCTGTGTGTTGAGTCTTCCGTTTCTTTTATTCTCTCAGTCTTGCTTCGTGCCTTTTAAGACTGTTATTAAGTACATGCACATTTGTAATTGTTATATCTTTCTGATGAATTGTTCTTTTGATTATTATGAAATTTCCCTCTTTATTTCTGGTAATACACCTTGGCTTGAAGTCTATTTTATTATCTGACCCTCCAGCTTTCTCATGCTTATTGTTTGCATGGCTTACCTTTTTCAGTGATTTACTTTCAACCCATCTGTGCCTTCATATTTTAAGTGTGCTCTTGTAGGAAACATGTACTGTGTTCTTGCTTTTTAAAATCTATTCTGTCCATCTCTGCCTTTTAACTGGAACATTTAGACATTATCCAATATCTCCCACTAGTAGCCCAGAGCTGTTCCCAGGGTCATTAACTCCCTGACATTCTTGGTCTGTCCCTCCTGATAGGCTGTGCATGGTCTTACAGTAAAAAGACGTCCACATGCAGAGGAAGGATGAGTGTCAAAGTGGTGAAGGGAGGGTCTTAACAATGTCCCCTTCAAAGGAAGTAAAGAAAAAAAGGGAAGGGTATTTTATTTCTTTGTCTGAGGTGTGCAATGTTGTTAATTAGAGGAAGTAAGTCGGGATATTAGAAATGTGTGTGTTGATAGGTTGAGGACTGTGAGCCCTGTAGGAAGACAACAAAAAGAGGGAAAAAGGATATAGAAATCAGCTTTTTTAAAAAAAAAAAAAAAAAAAAGCTAACATTTTCAAGTATTTACCATGCCTTATGCCTCCACTTTCAGTGCGAAGCCACTCATTTGTGTTATTGGATTTAATATTTACAAAAATACCATGTGTTAGATGGTATGATTTTACAAATGAGAGACTGAAACTGAGAAAAGTAACATCTCACAGTGAATAAAGACAGAGCCAGGATTCTAACCCTAACTATCAAACGTTAGATCCTGGGCTGGGAGGGGCTATGTGGGATAGGCTTTGCCTGCTTCACAGACCTCTGTATGTTTGCCAGGAATGCTCTGTGGAGCGTATCCTTCAGAAATTAAATTCTGTTTACAGACTGTCCATAAACTGGGTGATCAAGGAAATGGTATTCAGCCCACTTTCACAACTCCCTGGCACCCAGACAAGGACCAGAATAGGATTCTCACGGGGACTCAGAATCACCTCCTGTTGTGAGCCCTCGAGGGCAGGCTCCCACGCCTGCCTGGGTGCTCCTGTGCCCCCCCCCCTTTCGGATGAGTAAGGGGGGCTCTGCAGCATCCCTGTCACTTCACACAGCAGATGCTTGGGCACAAGCTGGCCGTGGAACAGTAAGAATGGCTCAATAAACAGGGCCCAAGAGAAAGTTCTAAACTTCCACGTGAAAGCTCAAGGCCCCAGGTGGCCTCTCTTGGGACTGATGTTCTTTTAGAGTGGACCATTTTTCTGGCTTATAGTATTCTTGGTTACAATTTATATTGACTCAGCTGCAGGCACTCTAGCTGACACAGCTGTGTCGTCACCTGAAGACTTATAAATGTAATGATATATAAGCATTGGTCTGGATTGGTCTGAAAAATAATGCCCCCCCCAAGAGCAAAATGCCCCCTCTGCAAAATTACATAGGAGCCACAAACCTACTGGTAGGAGACTATTACTAAATCTAGACATCTTCTACTGTTCAATGCTCTACTAGCCAGGCTTCAAATTGTGCCACTCAAGTTATTCTCTCTCACAAACACCCATTCTGCTAACTCATGCCTCTCCACCCTGCTTCATACACTTCTGTGAGGTATGAAGGTGCTCTTGTTGTACCCCATACGTGGGGTACAACAAGAGCACCTCCATTTTGTAACAAGGTAATTGAAGTCCAGACAGAAAGAGTAACTTGACCAAGGTGAAGCTGGACCAGAAGTCAGAAGCAGGAAGTCCTTGTGGGGTGAACTTTGCAGTAGAGTATGGCACCAGGGGTGAGACACTGTGGCCAGTACATGTTTGGCTTTTCTCTTTATCCATACTGTAGGATGAGGACAGTCAGCTCAGCAGGAATGTACCACCTTTGAAAAGTAAATACTCTGCTTTCTACGGACTTTCTGGAGATCTGTGTTTGATTCCTGTGGCTTCCATAAATAATTATCACCAACTTAGTGGCTGCAAGCAACAGACATTCATTCTCTCACAGTTCTGGAGGGCAAAGTCCGAAATCAAAGTGTTAGCAGCATTGATTCCTTCTGGAAGCTCTGAGGGAGAGTCAGTTCCAGGTCTCTCTTCTAGCTTCTGGTGGTCACCAGCAATTACTGGTGTTCTTGACTTAGAGATGCATCACTCCAACCTCTTCCTCTATCTTCACATCACCTTCTCCACTGTGAGTGTCTTCCTCTGTGGTTCTCATAGGACACTTGTTATTGGACTTGGAGCCCACCTAGATAATCCAGGATGATATCATCTCAAAAACCTTAACATAATTATGTCGGCAAAGACGCTTTTTCCAAATAAAGTCATATTCACATGTTCCAGGGATTAATACATGGACATATCTTTTTCTGGGGGGTGGGGTGGGCACCTTCCACCCCACTACAAATCCCCTGTGTCCTATTCCTTTGGATTTATTTGAGTCATCTTGGTCTTGCTATAGGTTGGAACTGAGCAGAAAACCAGAGTCCAAAATAAATTTAAGTAAGAAAATGCTTCTGGAGCTTCTATTATGTGAAATTAATTGAGTTAGGAGCTGGTAACATAAAAACAAATAACCTCCCACTGCCCACCTAACTGTAATATACTAACAGGTATATGAGTAACTGATCCAGGACATTAGCGAGGTACAAGTACAGTAGCAGACATTACGCCATTATCTTCTTGGAGATGTACTTAGCATATGTGAGTAGTTTTAACAGCAACATAAAGTCTCTCCTAAAATCTCACTCACAGTTCAAGGAAATGCCATCATTTCCTTTGCCTTTGGTGTGGACTCACAGTAATGTCACAGAGAGATGACATTACAGGAAGTGAGTAAAGACATGTCAAACTTGGGACCCTTTGAAAAGATTTGTGTGGTAGGTATCAGAACTTTGGCCAATTTCATCTCTGATTCCTGCGGCCAGACACTCTTACGGGAATGTGGAGCTCAATAAAACCATTCACTGTATCAAGTAATCAACATTCTAAATAATTCCCAAAAGCATTATTTTTGAAGAATCCAAAGATGGGATTCAATAAATGAGCTCTATAGGAAAATTAGTACTTCCAGTCTTTCTTCTCATGAAGCTAACTAAGCAGCCCATAAAAATAAGGACCAGTTCCCGTAGAGCTCTGCATTCTCTCCTAATTAAGAGACTGCCCCGTTCTGCTAATATTTTCTGTCAGTATGGATTTCAGGACTGATCCACTAAGCGAAGACCCTAAACCACCGGAATTTACAAGAATCAAGGTCACTGAATAAATTGTGTCTAAAAATATAGAAGTGCTAAATGCTTTTAATTCCACTCCATATTTCATTCTGTTACCTCAGATATGGAATTTGGTGTATTTTTCTTCCTATTATTCTGAACCTTCAGCTCAGCAAGCCTGTGCAGTTTTATAAGCTGATGCTGTTCGATACTTTCTTAATGTAGCAACTTCTGAAAGATAGTGTTTGTGTGAACAGAAAAGAAGAAATAACAATTTATACCTTTACGGATGCGTATGCCTCAATTTTACAAGAAGCATTAGAAAAGGTCTAAACTCCTATAATTCTGGAAGAGTAAAGCTTAAGAGCAAGACTTGAGCAAAGTGGTGTGTTCTACCACCATGCTGCTGGTGTGGGCCACAACTGAGATCAGAGCCCAGGACTTCTTGGTTTGAGCTTCCCAACAGGAGAGGGGGGTGGGGAGAGAGAGAGAGAGAGAATATGGATGAATGAATGAATGAATGAATATGAATGAGAGAATCTTTTGAGTTAAGTACATGTCTGACCTGATTCAAGGCCCAACTTGCCAAAGCAGCCAGCCAGGGCCTGGTGTTTCAGAGAGAGGAATCAGGATGAATGCGCCCACAAGAAAGATCTTGATTCAGATTCCAACTTAAAATTGCATTTCCAGACATAAGACGGGGATGGCCTGCTGGTTGATTCTTCCAGCTATTGTCATGACCAGAACTCTTCTGGTCCTCATACATGCTTAATTGGTTGGTTGGATTTGGCTTAAGGACACAAATTCACTCCATGATTATACCCTTAGAATGATTGTCTGTGGGAACTACAGTCTGGTGTTAAACTGGATGGGAAGCTGACTTGTATTTTTTACTCCTTCTACAGCAATGCATTTCTTGCCCCCAAAGTAAGTCTCATTATGCCCTTCCCAGTCTCCCTTATAATTCTTCTTTGGCCCTCTCTCATATATGCAGAAGGCTTCCAAATTGTCAACTGGAGATTTCTTTACTTAGGATTGTTTATCCCCAAGGAAGGTCACAAGAATATGGGAGACTTACCTAGACCCTGAGCGCTTTTCCCTTCTAGGGTGCATTCCAGACACCCTCACAGCAGCATTTCTTATGCATGTGGCACTGCAGTTTTATTTGCTTAATAACATTTGGCAATACGTATTTTCAGATGCTTAGTTTTCTTGCAACACTTTCCAGATGCTTTGTGCCCTCAGATTTGGTTATTCAGCCCACAAAATATCTGCTCCTTAGACCTATCTGGGATCTTTGCTTTTAGTCTCTTTTGTCTGTGGGGAAATCAATAAGTCTTGGGCCACAAGGAATGATTTCCTTTGCTTAACCCTTCATGATGCCAAAATTATCCATCAAAAGATTGGAATAGGCTATCAATATCTCTCTCCTTATTGTATCTTGAGGGCCAAACTAGCACATGCAGAATAAAAATTTTTTTGAAAGCAAGCTATAAGTACAAACAAGGAGAAGTACTTGAAGGAGAAGTAGGGAGGGGTGGAAGGTGGTGGTTTCATTTGAACAAATTATCATGCTTATATGTACCAGTTTGGTTAAGGCACATTTGCTTCCTTTTCCTCCTGTGTATTCGTATTAGTGAGTTTGTCTCAGAGGGCCAGTGTTATAGAGTCCAGGAAATGTTCTTCTTGGATGACTTTTGGATCCAAGTAGCACGAAGTCATGACTGCTCACTTCACATGGGAAGATGATAGCAATGAGAAGATAGCCCAGAACTGAGACCAGTTAAAAATAAAATTGTGAAGAAGGTAAGTTTTGAGGTCAAGCCCAACTTCTCTGTTTCTGTAGCCCTCTTCCTGAAATTTCTTGGAACTGCTTTACTATAGCACCCTTTTATTACAAAGAGGAAAGCTGCCCTATGTATATATGCCAGAACTCTTCAATCACTGGTACTTTGAACACTCTTCACCCTCAGTAATAAGACCCTTTCACTCTTGTTACTTTCTTCCACTGGGGAATTTACGTCAATCCCCCCCACCAAAAAAAAAAGTAAAAGCTAGAAAATTCAGCTGTGTTTTGCCTAATGGGGAGAAGAGAGAAAATGGAATTGAGCTTAAAAGGATGGTTCTAATACAACCAAATGAAGGTGGCTACTAGAGTAGGGAACTTCTCAAACACAGAGTGCATTCCAACCTGAAAAAATATTTAGAGATAGAATAAATCAGCGCTGGCAAAATTGTTTGAAATAGTTGGAATGTTGTTTCCTTCTGAGACTGGAAATAAATCCCTGGTGGGTACTTTTTTTTTTTTTTTTTGCGCTACGTGGGCCTCTCACGTTTGTGGCCTCTCCCGTTGCGGAGCACAGGCTCCGGACGCGCAGGCTCAGGGCCATGGCTCACGGGCCCAGCCGCTCCGTGGCATGTGGGATCTTCCCGGACCGGGTCACGAACCCGTGTCCCCTGCGTCGGCAGGCGGACTCTCAACCACTGCGCCACCAGGGAAGCCCTCCCTGGTGGGTACTTTTTTAAAAAAATAGAGTATATTGCATTCACTTTTGTTTAAGAAAGCAATTCATGATCATTAGAAAAGGTTTGAAAAATATGAAAAAAGAAGGAAGAAAAAAACCTCACAAAAGCCATCCACCTACAGTCCTATTGGACTGGAAGTAATTTTGGGAATCATTGGGTTTTTGTGAAAAGGACATGGCCTTTGGGATCAGAAATACCTGGGTTTAATTCCAGTTCTAAGTTGTGTGTCCTTGGGCAAATCCCTTCAGGTTGAGCAAATACTTAATAAATGGAAGTTGAACAACAACAAAAACTGATCATTTTTACGTATGAGTCACTAAGGAGGAGAACTCCCCTTTCCTTTTCATATATGGCACTGATTTAGGATCAATGTTTAACTACCAATAATGTTCTTGTTTGGGTTTATTTTTCATTGTTATAAGCTGAACTCCACATTCCTAGCTTTCCCATTTGACACTACCATTACAGCCTTACTTTTAGCTATGGCCATGACTCCTCTCAAGGCAGCTCTTGCCTTCCTTCTCCAGAAGCCCTTCTTTAACCTTTTATAAGACACCTTCAGTCTCTACCTACTAGCCTCAGTCATGCCAATGATGTCTCTCCACCTAGAACGAAGGTGGGCAACCATGAGCTTGAGCCTGCAAGCCCTTCTTCATTCTTGAAGTAAATGAAGGTTAAATTTTAAATGGCTATGATAAATCATATTGATGCTGTGTTTCAAGAACTGCTGTGGTATTTTGTCCACATGCTAAAGTAATTCAGAATTCAAATATTGGAAGAACTATTGCATCTCATGTCCATTGCACCCTCTTATCTGACTTCTGTGTACTTTGGAAGAGCACCCACTGCTCCTGCAAGTCTCTTTCACACCGTGTGCAGGGCAGAACCCAAGAGTCCTGGGGTCTTCCCTCCCAGGTGGGAGAAAACTGAGGGTCTGTATAGAACCTCTCTCTTTTACCCAGGCTGCTGAGAGAGCCTTATGAAGCTCAGGGGTAAAGTTTAAAAATTTCAAACAGTGGTGAAACATTAATGCTTATCAAAAACCAAAGCAAAGCAAAATAAACATCTACCTTATTTATCAATAACTTTCCTGGATTGAGACGGAGTAATACTTTATGAAAATACATGGATTGTGAAAATTAGTTTGGTGGGTGGAGTTCAGCATTTTTTTTTTTTTTTTTTTTTTTTTTTGCGGTACGCGGTTCTCTCACTGTTGTGGCCTCTCCCGTTGCGGAGCACAGGCTCCGGACGCGCAGGCTCAATGGCCATGGCTCATGGGCCCAGCTGCTCCGCCGCATGTGGGATCCTCCCAGACCTGGGCACGAACCCGTGTCCCCTGCATCGGCAGGCGGACTCTCAACCACTGCGCCACCAGGGAAGCCCGAGTTCAGCATTTTTAGGTGAAAGAATAGAATAAAATAGAAAATATCAAAGTACAAAATAGATGATGCAAGAAGATTTTTTAAATGTGTGTGTGTGTGTATGTCTTCCATGATCACAATCAAAAATGTTAAAGAAAAACCCTTGGAATAGGAACCTGGCTTGAGAGTGGACTGATAGACAGGTTGGGAAGAGTAGGGTAGTGATGGAGAAAGGTGGGTGCTTGGGCAGGTACCAAAAATAGACTAGTCCTTCACAATTCGCCAAACTCACACACCACACCATACCACACCCTGCATACACACTCTTCTATCCCTAACATCACTCTCCTAAATGCCTAAAAACTCCCCAGTTGCTGCCCCTGGCATAAATGCCATAGTCTCTACCCTTGGTCTGAAGGAGTCTTCTTGGAAAACAGCAGTCCAGGCCAATGCCCTCAAGAAGAAGATCAAAAACACCCAGAGACTTCTGCTTCTTTCATGGGCTGGTATAAACAGTTTATGAAGGGGTGATCAACCCAAGTATTCTTTACATAGCATCCTATTTTAGAGTCTCTGCTTTGAAATATTTAGATGAATAACATCATACATAGATCCCCCAGTTTTAGGTTAGATAATAAGCAGTTATAATTCAAACTTGAGAAAACCTGAAGTTTAGTGTTCTTAGTCACCTATATCACTTGTTGTACAAACACTGCAACAGTCTCTCCTAAGGAAGTGTCCATTTAAACCACATCCACTGCATGGTTCTCTCTAAATTGTGCAAGGACTGTACTCGCATGGTTCCTTCACCTCGTGTTAGATCTCAGACAGTTACTTAGGCTGCAGCCCAGGCAGCTGAGCTAAAGCCACAAGCATCTCTTCTAAGTTTCCTCATTTGGGTATGCTTGACATTTTCTCACCTTTCTTGCCAACGGGGAAACCTCACAGAGAGAGTGTGAGAATGAGGTTAAGAGTTTGAGGAGGGGAAACTGAAAAGCACTCAGCTGTGGAGACAATATACCGCCATGGCATCAGTGTGGGTAGGAGGCTGCAGCGGCTTCCAGGGTCTCCTCAGCTGCTCGGGCTGCCCAGGCCCTTCCCAGCCCCTTCTTCTTCCTATGGGGCTAAGAGGCAGCTTCTTTCCATTCTTTGAGCTTCTCTCCTGCCATTGCATCTCTGATTCCCTACCCTAGGACACTTTCCTCTGAGTTACCTGCACTAGGCAGCTAGCCAAGGCACCTCACCTGGGAAACTTCTTTCAGTGACCTTTGCTTCTTTCATTACCCTCTGGAAGTTTAGTTTCTGCAACTATTTAGCTTAATTTTGGTCTACCTTGTAGCATATTTAATTGTTAGCACCCCAATCTCGGGGGCAAAAAGAGGGCTGCTAGATGCCCATATTGTTCTGTTTCTTGATCTAAGTGGTGATTTCACAGGTGTGTTTGCTTTGTGACAGTTCATTGAGCTGAACACATGATTTTTGCATTTCCTGTGCATATGTTATATTTCAATAAAAGGGTCTTAATATTCCTATCTTGTCCACTAGACTCTATCCTGAGGACAGTATTCTCCATATGTTCCCTAACTTACAGTAAAATGCTGACACTTAAAGAGTTATCAGGAGGCCTTGATTTAAATTTTAGTGACCCTTTTTATGGAGGCAGCAAGGTCCAGTAGAAAAACACTGGTATAGAAATATGGAGACTTGAATCTAATCCTGCCCCTATCATCATTTACCTAAACTAATTTAGGCAAGTTATTTGGCCTCTCTAGTTGTCGGCTTATACAACTATAAAATAGACCCCACTGCACCTGCCTTCCTGACCTTACAAGGATTCCTTCTAGGGATTAGATGAGGTCATGGTATAAAAGCATAAAAATGTGGAAAGTGTTAGACAAATGTGAGGTTGATTTTCTCAGGAGCCTCCTGCCTGCATCCATGTCTCCTGGTCTGGATTAGATTGTAGGCATCCAGGGATGAAGCTTTTGTACCTCTCTTTGTGCAGTAGCAATAGAAATGCTTTTATACTATGAAGGATCATTTTAAAAGAATGTCCACTCATCCCCCAGCCTGCATCCCCAAGTCACCTCAGAAAGCCTTCCCCAGTGCTCTCTCTGAGCCCCTGTTTGCAGTTTCCCATGGGGTTTGACTCATGAAGATCGCTTCTGCCTTCCCCCTGGGGCCACACCTGGACTCGCTCACCCTGCAATACGCAAAGAGCTGTAGCCTGGCAGGAAGCAGCTGCAGTGGACCTAGTAAGTGGAAGGTGGTGGGGCAGGAGGGAGGAAAATGGGGTGTTAGAAGTGTGAAGATCCTGCACAGAAAAGGGCCTGATCACCTCCACCATGGGCTGAAGTAAAAAGGAGGTGCTCCCCTTAGACAGGAGCTATTGAACTTCTTGCTCAGAAGTTGACTGGTCGATCAAAAAACAATTCTAAGACTTTCTGTCCTAGATGGAAAACGTGGGACCCCAACCAGAGCTAAATATCTAATCTAAGGGCTAGGAGGGGCAGTATGATGTGAAGGTTCATGGCACCAACTTTGGGTCAGGTAGACCTCAGACTGAAATCTTGGCTTTGTAGCGTTCTAGCTAGAGACCTTGACCTCCCTAAATCTCACTTTTTACATCTGAAATGTGCTAGTAGGTACCTGATGAGTTTTTCACGTGAGTAAATGAGAGAATGCATGAAAAGCACTTAGCACTGTGCCTGGCACATAGTAAGCTCTCAATAAATATTAGTATTTTTTTTTTCCTATTAAATACAAAGGAGAGCCTTATGAATGTTTGAAATAAAAAATAAAGGTAGCCCAGGTATGGGGTGTGTGAGTGCCAAAAGGATGGGAAGGAAAAACAGGGAAAGACCACGAGCAAGCATTTGAATTTGAGTGTGAGGTTTGGGGAGTAAACAGGAGAGAATGTGACTCAAGGGACAGAATTTGTGACATTTAGAAGAATAACACAAATGGTGTAGTGCATCAAATGGTTTGTTAGTTTGTTAATATGGAAAGTTCTTGTTAGTTTTTAGCTCCAGCACTGTGGTATGGATTGAGGAAATTTACTAACTTTAAACTGGCTCTATCAGGTAGGCAAAGATTTCTTAAACAGATTACAAAAATAACTCTTACAGGAAAATATTGATTAGGCTTCATTAAATTTAAGAAATGTTCATTAAAATGCACCATTAAGAGCATGAAAATTCAGGCTACGGACTAGGAAAAGATATCTGCAACCCATGTATCCAACAAAGGATTTAAATTTGAAGTATTTAAAGATATCATACATGTCAATAAGAAAATGATAGTCAACCCAAATAAATAAGATTTTAGGGGGAAGGGGAAAGTGGTAGTAGACTTGAACTAAACAAAGAAGATACACAAATGACCAATAAACATATGAAAAGGAGTTTACTCCTCAGGGAAATGCAAATTAAAACCACTCCTTACCTTCCAAATGGGGGGAAAAAAGGTGTTGGCAAAGGTATGGAACATCTGGAATTCTCATGCATTGCTGTTGAGAGTGGAAATTGGTACAAACCCTTTGAAAGTGGGTTTAGAAGTATCTACTATAGCTATACACATGCATATCCTATATCCGCCAAATTCCACTCCTTAGTGCAAAAGAATGCTCATAGCAGCGTTGTTCACAATAGTCCCAAACTGAAAACAGTCCGAATATCCATTAATAGTGGAATGAATAAGCAAATTGTGATAAATTTATAGAAATGGAATATTATTCAGCAACGGTAATGAACAGACAACTGCTAACATAACAACATAGATGAACCTTGTAAACATAAAGTTGAGTGAAAAAAGTCCAACACAGGAGTACAATTTCATTTACCTAAAGCTGAAATGGAAAAAACTATCTATGATGATCCATGGCAAGACAGTGGTTATCTTTAGGGAAGAGGAGGTAACTGAGAGGGACCCTGGAGTGGGGGTGGAGGAAGCCCTGGAATCACATTTCATGTTCTGTTTCTTGATTTTTATGGAGGTTACAAAAATTTCAATTTTAAAACCTCATCGATTTGACTATGAATTTTGTATTTTTCTGAATGTGTTATAGGTCAATAAAAAATGTTTACTTGTAAACTAAGCAGAACCTGCTCCCCACTCCTATGTAACCCCTGAAAGAGGAATGCATCACCGTCACTTGTGAGATGTGGCCCTGTGTGTGCAGGCGACTTTGCCAGATGACTTGGAAATCTGAAGCCCTTCTGGGAGGGGGCACATCCCCGTCTGGGCGTTGACAGGTTGACAGAAAGATCAGGTGGGCAATGAAGAGTTAATCAGGCACAACTCTGAGAAACTCTGTGAATTAATGAAACAACTTACACACCCTAAAAGAGAGTCAGGGCCATGTGTCCTGCTAGAAGGACTCAGGCAGCAGGGTGTAGGAGATCCTGGTGAGGCAGGGACCGGGACTGTTGCTAGAAGAAAATTGAGGCATGGAGAGATTAAGTTACCTCAATCCAGTCACCTGCTGTGAAGTATCGAGATATGAATCCAGGATTTGAACTTCTGCAGCCTGGCTCCAGAGCTTGGAAACTTGGCCACCAACCTGTATAACCACTCAAAGGATGCATGAAATTTCAGGCAGGGCTGTCCAGTAGACATGCAGTGGGAGCCACATATGAAAAAGTAAGAAGAAAGGGGTGCATTCATTTTAATGTTATATTTTATTTAGATAGATATATCCAAAATATTATCATTTTCACATGCAATAAATATAAAAATAATTATTGATGAGCGAGTTCACATTTTTTTTGACACCCGATTTTGAAATCCTGGGTGTATTTTACACTCACAGTATATCTCCATTTCAGGTGCACAGGTGACTTGTGGCCAGCATTTTGGACAGCACAGGTCTGGAGAGCAGGAGAGGAACAGGAAGACTACCCAGGTGAGAGGAATGGCTTGTGAGAAGGCTCAGGGAGAGGAGTGCTCTGAGCGTTTCGGGCATCTTTCCAGGAACTGCCAGAATTTGAGCATCCCAATAGCTGCTCCCAGGGAAATTTGCTCTGCGGCATGGCAAGACCCCTTTCTGCCTCTAGTGATTAAAGAGAGCTGAGAACATACATCCAAAACGGCCTCTGCCAGAATTCTCTGGGGGCAGGCTTTCAGACCCACAGTCTATAGGAGTCAATATGAGGCCTTCTTTCAGCCATGCCTCCGTAAGTCTCAGAGTAGGAAGCCACGCCTGGCCACCTTCACCTCCTATGCTATCCCTCCACTCCCCTTCAGGCACACCCTCCTCAGGCTCTTTCTTCACCCTCTTCTCTTCTGCACTCCCTTCCCCCTCCTCCTCATGCCTGACTCACAACTTGGGGTCTGCTACTCAGCCTTTTTCCTCCTGCTCTCTGCCTCTCTAAACCTCCCCACTCTTTGCTCGCAATCCTGGTACAGCCTCTTCACATAATTTATGAAGTGCTCCACTCTAACTAGCAACCACAGTTTGGGCTGCACAGTCCCGTATGTGTATCTCCACATACACTTGTCCAGTCAATTTCATTGTCAGTTTGTCCTCTGATCAGAGCTGTATCTTCTATCAGTGTCAGATAGACAGTGAGCAACTTATAAATAAGTGTTGTGAGAATAAAACTGTCAAGGTGTTCAAAGAAGCTGAATTCTCACGCCTACCTGACTCTGAAAACAGGATGAATGAGATAACTACATCTTAACAGTCATTGCGCATTTGCCAAATAACGGCCTGTTGAATCATTCTCTGAAGTCTTTCTGATTACAACATTGAATATGAATGAATTCTCCATCTGTATAGGAAACAGTGATACACGATAATGTGAGCTGTGCGTGTATTTAACTCATTTAGAAATGCTGGAATTACATTTTGAGATGCTCCAGGAATAACGGACTGAGTGATGCTCATTTGCAGACAAGCCTGCCATGGAGGCGTGAGCAGGTCCTAACAATGCCAAATGTTAGGATCAGCCACTGCCAGAGGTACATGAGATGCAAATAAATAATTTTCTCAAAAGATTTGCAATAATGCTCTATTCCTATGTAACACTAGGAAAAATTTAATTAAAATAATTGTATTATCGTCCCTGAATATATAGTCATTGCTTTGAGACCTTCATCAAACAAAACCATGGAAATCCCTTTGATTCTTGGAAACAATGGCTGTTTCTACAGAAGAAACTGGTGGTTTCCAGGACCATGTCCATGGGTATGTTGTAAAGCATAGGATGGAAGCTCTACACTGACCTGGGTGAGGTGCCAGTTCTGCTGAAAATGAACACGAGCAAGTACAGGTCACTAGCTCTCTGAACTGCCTCTCTTTTCATCTGTAAAATGGGAGGAAGTAAACTTACTTCTTAAGGTGGAGTCAAACACTGGGCAGAATGCACATCTATCTCAGGGCTTTGCTACTCCCAGGGGTAAGAGTGTCGAGGGTGAGTGGGGGAACCCCGAGGTAGAGAATGAGAATGAACTTGCCTGCTCTGATTCTCCCAGAAGTGGGATGGAGCTTTGCATCTAGTTTCTTGAAGGGAATTATAGGGGAGAAATATGAGTCTCAGGAGAAGAGAGCAGAGTTAAGTCACTCCTCAATTCATGACCCCCAGTCATCACCATTCTGGGCAAGGCCTTCTCTCATTTTGTTAGCTTTTGTTTTATTTTTTCTTTTTTTATACATTTCCTTTTCATCCCTGACTTCTACTTGCCCCCACCCCAGATACTAATACGTACTTGGTTGTGTACATATATTAATACATTTGAAATTTCATGATGCTGTATCATCATTGTATACATTTAAAATATATATGTATGTAAATATATAAGTATATATATGCATATATGACAGTGGACTATGGAACTCATTCCTTTTTTTCCTTCTCTTTTCACTCAGCTCTATGCTTTTACGAGTTGCCCATGTGTTTGATGAACAGTATTCCACATTTATCTATTCATTCCCCAATGATGGACACAGAGGTAGACCATAAAGCATAATGGTTAGGAGTGCACACTCAGGAGCCAGACTGCCTGGCATCATTTCCATTGACCAACTGTGTGAGCTTAGCCCATTTACTCCACCTCCCCATACCTGTGTTCTCATTTCCAAAACAGAGATAGTAATAGTGCCTACTTCATGTAGAGTACTGAGAACATGTAAAGTACTGAGCACACATAAGCATCCAGCAAGTGTGAGCCATCAACATCATCATCGTCATCGTCATCATCGTCATCATCATCATCATCATCATCATTATAATTCCCACACCCAGTGGTGCATAGAACACCCTCATATACATCTCTTAATGGACTTGTGCCTGAGTTTCTCTGGGGTGTAGACTCCAGAGAGGGATAGCTGGGTCACAGGGCATAGGCGCACTTAATTTCACCAAGTACTGCCAAACTCCTCTCCAGAATGACTGCTCCAGTCTACATTCCCACCATCAGTCCCTGAGGGTTCTGGGAAAAGTTTTCTCAGCCAGTGAGAGCACAGATTTTAACAAGTCTCCTCTCCAGTTGCACTGACATCATCTGTCTGGGAGACTTCTGTCCAAGTTGGGTGGAGAAACAGCTCTAAGCCATGAGGCTGATTTAGAAGTCTGTGCGGTTCTACTCTCCAGAGCCCTAAATTCTGTAGTAATTATCAAATAGTAAGCTCATAACCTTGGGGGAGGGTATCAGAATCACCCTGGAGGAATGCGGTTCAAAGTGCTTCACCAGGGAATTCTGACTCGCACACCGTAGGAGAGCATGCATCTCTCACTCCATAATCCCAAGTAAGAGTCCCTGCCTCTGGGAGCCACTGTGCTGATGGATGGATGTTGTCAGCACAGGACAAAAGGTGGAGAACCACTGTGGGAAGGGTAGGCCTGCAGTGACCCAGGGCCCAGGGTTGCATCAGGGCTGATGCAGCCTAATGGAGCGGGAAGGTCCCTTTGTTCAGAAAATTCTCCTACTGTCAGACAGCCCTCTATAGCCTGGATAATACCAGAAATGTCACTACTCAATTTAGTCTTTTGAGTTAAGCCCATATTTTCTCTTGAAGACCATGCTCTATCAACATGTTATCTGGGCTCGATGTTACTTGGGCTCTATTGCCTACAGCCCAATACCTGTTAGTACCAAAAGGTGTAAACATCTAGGCAGGAGTCCTTGAGGGACTTGGAAGTTTGGTAGGCAAAGTATTATCAACGTTTGATAGATTTGGGAGATGTGTGTCCAGGGTCCCCTCTCGGGGATAGTAAGTACAGCTCTAGAGGAGATTCTGAGGCCCACTGAAGGCTGTTATTTAAATCCATCCTGGCACCCACATCATGATAAAGATGATAAACCTTACACTTAATAACTGCCAGGTTGAAAGCTAATACTGGGGGTAGGGTTTGGGCACAGGAGGTAAGGGCAGGGACTAGGTGTGTAAGGGTAGGAGAGGTTAGGATGAGGAAAGCAGCAAGCAATAAAAGAGGTTGAGGCTTGATAACTGGGTCCAGATGCCAGAGAAGGAGGTTCAGTGCCAGTTTCCCCGTATCCATGATTTCTCCCTTACAGCATATTCCATTCACATCCCGTTCCCACTCCCACATAGGGAAAGCAGGGCTGAAGCTAGACCCCATTGCATCCAGGGGAGGGAATGCATCTTAGGTTTTGTCTCCCCAGTTTGGTGCCAAATTGTTATTGATGAGTGTCCCTGTCTTGTCCTTCTGGGACTAGGCCCTAGTGGATCCAGCATCCATGGCCCTACAAATGAGGTTCCTCAATCCCCATCCACAGGTTTGCCCTGCTCCAGAAGAGACAGGCCCAAAGGAGAAATTTAAGCCTGAGTCCTGTCCAAAATTACTGTGGCCTCTGATCTATCCCTGACTTTGACCCCCAATTCTGAAAACTGGGTCAGCCTTAGCTCAAAAATATTTATGGAACACCTGCTATGAACCAGGCACTCTGGTCCTTATTGGAGATACAGTTATGGATAAGATACTGGCCCTTGTCTCATGAAGATTACAGGCTAGGGTCCAGTAAGTAGGAAGTTGCAGTAAACTGTGATGAACATTGGGATAGAGAAATGGAGGCATGTATGAAGACAGCTAACCCGAACTTGGGGAGAAGGAGTGGGGCAAGAAAGACTTCCTAGAGGAAGTGATAGCTAAGCCCTGATGTAAAACACAAGTAGAAGTGAACCCAGCAAAGAAGAGGGCTGTGTATATTCGTGGGTCAGAGATTTTGGAGGAAGGAACAGCAAGTTCCTTCCTCCAAATGGCCTAGAGATTAAAGAAAGCAGGATAAGTTCAAGGGTTTAAACATAATTCTATATGGTTAAAGCCACAGAGGATCATGGAGGAAGGGCAAGAGATGTGACTCAAGTAGTAAGGAGGAGTCAGATGACCATGGGCCTTACAAGTAGAGAGATCATACACATTTATTGTCCAAATTGAAGACTCAACAGTTATAAACTGGGACTGTTCTGGCAAACCAATTCATATCATCACTTTAATTATAAATTGATTTAAGAGATTCAGCTCTAACTGAATCTGGGTTTATGTTTTTCTTTACTGAGCCTCACCTCAGTGGCCTGCCTGAAACCTAAGTCCCTCCTGTACAGAGGCCCTGACTTGTTCTTGCTGAACTTCTCCTAGGAGGAAACCTGCCTTTCTGTATATTTGGATTCACATACTGCCCTCATTTCTGGGTAACCCACAAATATGCCCAGTCCCGTAGTCAGTCATAAGCCTCCTGATCCTCCTTCTACTAGACCAATTGGCCTCCTTCCCAGAGGCCAAAACTTCTCCTATATGTGCCCTATGCATGTGAGTGGTAATAATTTTATATTCTGCTTCTCTAGTTGATCTTGTCCCAGGGCAGTTAACCAGGGGCTTCCAGAAGAGATGGTATCTACAATCTTGAAAAAGCTACTTATTTGAGTTATATATCTTCTAATAAAACAAACTTATTATTCACATTAAGATAGTTTCATGTTTTACCAACACCTAAATATGCACTGAGTCAGCATCAGAAGGCTAGAGTTCACATCCAGTCTGCTCTATTAACTTAGACAAGCTACTTGACTTCTTTGAGACACATTCTCCCATTTGCAAAATAAAACAGTGCCAATATCATACAGTTGTTAGGAAAGAACACTGGTGATAGAACCTAGCTCAGTGTCTGATTTGTGCCAGAGGCTCAATATAGCTTGCTTGCTTTATAATTTTTTTTAAAGAACCTGAACTTGGCAGTAGTCATGAACAAGTACCAATATCATTTATTGAAAAGGCTGTCTTCTTCATTGTATATTCTTGCCTCCTTTGTCATAGATTAATTGCCCATGTAAGTGTTGGTTCATTTCTGGACTCTCCATTCTGTTCCATTGACCTATGTGTCTGTTTCTGTTCCATACTGTTTTGACTACTGAAGCTTTGTAGTATAGTTTGAAATAAAGGATTGTGATATCTCCAGCTTTGTTCTTGTTTCTCAAGACTGTTGTGGCTACTCAGGGTCTTTTGTGTTTCCATAGAAATTTTAGAATTATTCTAGTTCTGTGAAAAATGCCATTGGTATTTTGATAGGGATTGCATTGAATCTCTAGGTTGCCTTGGGTAGTATTGTCATTTTAACAATATTAATTCTCCCAATTCACAAACACAATATATATTTCATCTGTGACATCTTCAATTTCTTTCATCAGTAACTTATAGTTTTCCAAGAACAAGTTTTTTCCTCTTTAGTTAGATTTATTCCTAGGTAATTTATTCCTTTTAATGCAATTGTAAATGGGACTGTTTTCTTAATTTCTTTTTCTGATAGTTTCTTGTTAATATAGAAAGACAACAGATTTGTGTACATTAATTTTGTATCCTGAAACTTTACTGAATTTATTGATAAGTTCTAGAAGTTTTTTGGTGGCATCTTTAGGACTTTCAATGTAGAATATTATGTTGTCTGCAAACAGTGACAGTTTTACTTCTTCCTTTCTAATTTGTACTCCTTTTATTTCTTTTTCTTGTCTGATTGCTAAGGCTAGAACTTCTAAAGCTTTGTTGAATAAAATTGGCAAGAGCAGGCATCCTTGTCTTGTTCCTGACCTTAAAGGAAATACTTTCAGCTTCTCACTGTTGAGTATGATCTTAGCTTTGGGCTTGTCATATATGGCCTTTATTATGTTGAAGTATGTTCCCTCAGCCCATTTTGTTGAGTTTTTATCATAAATGGATGTTGAATTTTGTCAAAAGCTTTTTCTGCACCTGTTGAGATGATTGTATGGTTTTTATTCTTCAATTTGTTAATGAGGTGTATCACATGGATTTGTGGATATTGAACCTTCCTCACATCCCTAGGGTAAATACCACTTGATCATGGTGTATGATCCTTTTAATGTATTTTTGAATTCAGTTTGCAAATATTTTGTTGAGGATTTTTGCATCTATATTAATAAAGGATATTAACTTGCATTTTGTGTGTGTGTGATATCTTTTCCTGGTTTTGGTGTCAGGGTAATGCTAGCCTTGTAGAATGAGATCAGAAGCATTCCTTCCTCTGCAATTTTTTTGGAAAAGTTTGAGAAGGATAAATGCTAACTCTTAAGTGTTTGGAAGTATTCACCTGTGAAGCCTTCTGGTCCTGGACTTTTGTTTGGGAGTTTTATTAATAACTGATTCAATTTCATTACTGGTAATTTGTTCATATTTTCTGTTTATTCCTGACTCAATCTTGGGTGATTGTACATATCTAGAATTTGTCCATTTCTTCTAGGTTGTCCATTTTATTGGCGGATAATTGTTCATAGTAATTTCTTATGAAGCTTTGTATTTCTGTGGTGTCAGTTTTAACTTCTCTTATTTTATTGATTTGGGTCCCACTCTCTTTTTTCCTTGATGAATCTAGCTAAAGATTTACCAATTTTGCCTATCTTAAAAAAAAAAACCCAAGAAACAGATCTTAATTTCATTGATCTTTTCTTTTTTTTTTTAGTCTCAATTTCATTTATTTCTGCGTGGACCTTTATGATTTACTTCCTTCTATGAAGTTTAGGGTTTGTTTTTTCTTATTTCCCTTGTTACTTTAAGTGTAAAGTTAGGCTGTTTATTTAAGATTTTTCTTGTTTCCTGAGGTAGGCTTGTATTTCTATAAACTTCCCTCTTAGAACTGTTTTTGCTATATCCCAAAGATCTTGGATCATTGTGTTTTCATTTTCATTTGTCTCCAAGTATTTTTTTTATTTCTCCTCTGATTTTTCAATGGTTCATTCGTTGTTTAGTAGCATATTCTTTAGCCTCCACGTGTTTATGGTTTTTGCAGTTTTTTTCTTGTAGCTGATTTCTAGTTTCATAGCATTGTGGTCAGAAAATATACGTGATATGATTTTAGTCTTCTTAATTCTACTGACACTTGTTTTGTGGCCTGATACATGACCTATCCTAGAGATTGTTTTGTGTGTACTTGAAAAGAATGTATATTCTGCTGCTTTTGGATGAAATGTTTTATATATATATATCAATTAAGTCTATTTGGCTAATGTGTCATTTAAGGCCAGTGTTTCCTTATTGATTTTCTCTCTGGATGATCTGTCCATTGATATAAGCGGGATGTTAAAGCCACCTACTCTTATTGTGTTACTGTCAGTTTCTCCCTTTATGTCTGTTAATATTTGCTTTATGTATTTTTGTGCTCCTATTTTGGGCACATATATATTTACAATTTTTATATTTGCTTCTTGGATTGTTTTCTTTATCATTATGTAATGTCCTTCTTTGTCTCTTGTTATAGTCTATAGCTTTAAAGTCTATTTTGTCTGATATAAGTATTCCTACACTGGCTTTTTTTTTTTTTTTTTTCTATTTGCATGGAATATTTTCTTCCTTCCCCTCACTTTCAGTCTGTGTGTGGTTTTATATCTGAAGTGAGTCTCTCTTGTAGGCAGCATATATATGGGTCCGGTTTTCATATCCATTCAGCCGATCTATGTCTTTTGATTCAAACATTTAGTCCATTTACATTTAAAGTAATTATTGATAAGTATGTACTTATTGCCATTTTGTTCATTGTCCTTGGTTTGTTCTTGTAGTTTATTCTTATTCCTTTCATCTTCTTTTGCTCTCTTCCCTTGTGTTTTGATGACTGTCTTTAGTGTTATGTTTGGATTCCTTTCTCTTTTGTGTGTGTGTATCATAAGTTTTTGGTTTGTGGTTACCATGAGGTTTATATATAGCAATATAGATATGACTGTTTTAAGCTGCTGATCTCTTAAGTTTGAACACATTTTAATGACCCTGCATTTTTACTCTTCCTTCCCTCCATTTACTGTTTTGGGCATCATATTTTACATCTTTTTGTTTTGTGTATCCCTTAACTACTTATTGTGGATATAGGTGATTTTACTGCTTTTGTCTTTTACCCTTCCTACTAGCTTTATACATGGCTAATTTATAATACTACCTTTACTTTATATTTGCCTTTACCAATGAAAATTTTTCTTCTATAATGTTTATATTTCTAGTTGTGGCCTTTTCTTTTCCACTTAGAGAGGTCCCTTTAACATTTCTTATACAGTTGGTTTCGTGGTGTTGAACTCTTTTAGCTTTTGCTTGTCTATAACATTTTGGAGTTCTCCTTCACATCTGAATGATACCTTGCCAGGTATTCTTGGTTGTAGGATTTTCCCTTTCATCACTTTAAATACATTGTGCCACTTCCTTCTGGCATGAAGGGTTTCTGCTGAAAAGTCAGCTGATGATCTTATGGGATTTCCCTTTTATGTAACTTGTTCTTCCTTTGGTGCTTCTAGTATTCTCTCTTCATCTTTAATTTCTGCCATTTTAATTGTCTTGATGTGGTCCTCTTTGGGTTGATCCTGTTTGGGATTCTCTGTGCTTCCTGGTCCTGGGAGTCTGTTTCCTTTCCCAGGTTAGGGACCTTTTCAGCTACTGTGTCTTCAAATATGTTCTCTGCCTCTGTCTCTCTCTCTTCTCCTTCCTTCAGGGACCCCTATAATGCAAATTTTAGCATACCTGATGTTTCTTCAGAAGTCTCTTAAACTGTCCTCATTTAAAAAAAAATTTTTTTTCCTGTTCAGCTTGAATAATTTCCACTACTCTGTCTTCCAGTTCACTGATCCACTCCTCTATATCATCTAATCTACTGTTGATTCCTTCTAGTATATTTTTTATTTCAGTTTTTGTATTCTCCATCTGTTTGGTTCTTCATTATACTTTCTATATTCTGTTTATCAGGTAGATTACTAATCTCCACCTCACTTACTTCTTCTGTAGTTTTATCTTGTTTCTTTGTTTGGAACATATTCCTCTGTCACCTCATTTTGCCTAATTCACTATTTTTATTTCTAGGTATTTGGTAGGTTGGTTACATTTCCCAATCTTGGAGAAGTGGCCTTATGTAGAAGGCATACCATACATCCCAGCAGCACACTCTCCTATGGTCACCAGAGCTATATGCTCTAGGGGAGTTCTCTATATGGGCTCTATGGGTCCTTCTGTTGTGGCAAGCTGACTACTGTGGGCAGTCTTGCAGGTGTGTCTGGCTCCTGTTCCTGTTGGTTGCCAGGCCCTGCCTCATGTGGAGGCTGCCAGCCATTGGTGGGTGGGGCTGGTTCAAGATGTGGCTGGCTGTGGATCCCTGGGGGGTCCCAGTGCTAGTGCTGGCCCACTGGTGGGTGGAGCTGTGTCCTGGGGTGGCTGGTTGGAAGCATGTGTCCCAGATCTAGTGTCAGCCTGCTGGTGGGTGAGACCAGTTCTTGACGGCTCGCTATGGGGTCTGGGGTGTCCCAAAGCTGGTGTCAGCCCACTGATGAGTGGGACCAGATCCCAGGGCAGCTGGCTGAGGGGCCCAAGGTGTCTTGGAGCTGGTGTGTACCACTTGGTGGGTGGAGCTGGAGCCCAGGGGATCCTGGGGCTGGTGTCAGCCTGCTGATGGGTAGGGTCAGGGCATAGAAGATCCTGGGGCTAGTGCTGGCCCACTGGTAGGTGGAGCCAGATCTTGAGATGGCTGATTGCAAGGGCAGGGGTCCTAGATATAGTTGGCCTGCTGTTGCATAAGACTGGTTCCTAACATAGTTGGCTATGGGACCTGTGGTGTCCCAAAGCTGGTGCTGGCCTACTAGTAGGTAGGTCCTACCGAAGGGTTCTGAGGCTGTTGTCAGCCCACTAGTGGGAGGAACTGGGTCCTAGAGTCTCTGGCTGCAGTGTCTGGGTTTTCACAGAGTTGGTGTTGGCCCATTGGCGGGCAAGGCCAGGCCCTGGGCCCTCTGGTGGTTGGGGCCGTGTCCCAGGGCACCTGGGGTTTCAGGAGGTCCTAAGGCAGCCAACCTATTTTTGGTGAGTGGGGCTGTGTCCCCACCCAGGTAGCTGCTTGGCCTGAGGCATCCCAGTATTGGTGCCACAGGCTGGTGGGCAGGGCCAGGTCACAGGCTAATTAATAAGCTAGAAGGATTCCACAATGGCACTTGCCAGCATTAGTTTCCTCATGGTAGAAAGAGCTCCCAAATTTGGCTGCCACCGGTGTCTGTGTCCCCAGGGTGAGTTCCAGTCACCTCCTGCCTCTCTGGAAGGCTCTCCAATATCAGCAGGTGGGTCTGATCCAGGCACCTTTCAAATTACTGTTTCTTCCCTAGGTCCCAGAGCATGTGAGTTTTTGTGTGTGCCCTTCAAGAGTGGAACTTCTATTTCCTATAGTATTCTGGCTCTCAAATTAAGTCCCACTGATCTTCAAAGTCAAATGTTCTGGGGCTCATTTTCCCAGTGCAGGACCCTCAGGCTGGGGAGCCTATTAGGGGCTCGGACCCCTTGCTCCTTGGAGAGAACCTCTGTAATTGTAATTATTCTCCTGCTTGTGGATCGCCCACCAAGGGTATTTATCTTGACTGTACCACATCTCCACCACTCCTACCTGTCTTGTGATTCCTTCTTTATATCTTCACTTGTAGAAGGTCTTTTCTGCTAGTCTTCAAGTCTTTTTCATCAATAGGTTCTCTGAAAATAGTTGTAATGTTGGTGTGCCCATGGGAGAAGGTGAGCTCAGGGTCTTTGTACTGTACCATCGTGGCCACTCCCATGCATCTGTTCTTCTCGATTGCTTAGCTGGATTCATGCCCAAAACCCAGTAACCAAATGTGAACCCTAGAGTGTTGGCGCCCAGGGGTGTGGCAGGTACACAGAGGGCAAAAGCATATTGCTGGTAGCCTGATCCTCTTCACATCTACTGCACTGATACAGATACATTTAGTTCTTCCTCCAACCAAACGCATGCCTTATTGTCCTGAACCACTGGGCTCTACATGTCCCCTCAGCAAATCCAGCCCCTAAGTGCAGAGCCCAGGATCATAACCTAAATTCCACTTTGCTTTGGATTGTGTTTGCCATAGCAGTACCACATCGTGGCAGATCATCACTGCCTTCGTTATTATCTTGGAAGTGCTATATCTGCTAAAGGGAACTTTCATTTCCATAGAACTTTGGCTTCTTTAATATACCTCACAATAGAAAACAACCAGTGTTATAAGACATAGCTTCCTTTCCCCTGGAGCCTGATAGCCTTTGAATTTCAGTCCATAAGGTGCTGCTCCATTCTCTGGGGCCAACCTTGTACTTGGATAGCATGGTGGTAGTGAGGAGTATGGTTTATAATGAACATTAACTACACATATGATCTGTCTTTCTGATGGCCCTCTTCTTCCCTTGGGATTCCCAGGATTAAATTAGATGAAATGATTTTGAAGGAGAGTTAATAAAAAGAGAACTGAACTGACAAGGGGCTATAAACTTTGAATGGTGCCAACAAATCACTTATACCCATCCAAGTCATTCTACACCCCCCAATGCTCTAGCCCTTGTCTCCTGTTCCAGGGACCAGATTCACCACACTGAATAAAGGAAGCAACAGTTACCCCAGGACACCTTCTTCACAAGGAGCACACACCAGTCCTTTACATTACCTGATCTTTTCTTGATCTTCACAGAAAATAGCATAGAAGTAAGTAAAGCGCACTTCCTGAGAAATAAGATTAGTATCAAATTAGAGGTTTCAGGCAGGTGAAAAACCTGCCCATATTCCATCTTTAACCTCATATTTTCACACGTATGACTCTAGGAACACATAAGCTTATGTACATATTCATTGTACATAATGCTTTTACTTGATCTTTCCCAAATTTTATAATACACTTACTCCCAGAGAGCTGAACCACAAAAGGTAACTAAACTTTTTTTTTTTTAAGAAGATGTTGGGGGTAGGAGTTTATTAATTAATTTATTTTTGCTGTGTTGGGTCTTCGTTTCTGTGGGAGGGCTTTCTCTAGTTGTGGCAGGTGGGGGCCACTCTTCATCGCGGTGCGCGGGCCTCTCACTATCGCGGCCTCTCTTTTTGTGGAGCACAGGCTCCAGACGCACAGGCTCAGCAGTTGTGGCTCATGGGCCCAGTTGCTCTGCGGCATGTGGGATCCTCCCAGACCAGGGCTCTAACCCGTGTCCCCTGCATTAGCAGGCAGACTCTCAACCACTGTGCCACCAGGGAAGCCCCGGTAACTAAACTTTTACTTTGTTCTCCAGAAAAAAAATCCGTAACTTTCCTTACGAGGTCTGAGTTGCCCACTAAGAACCCATTGTCACATGGTTGAATCCATTTTATTCAATGTCCCACTCTCTATCTGCCTGCCTGCTAGGAAACTTCCTTCCTGTCTCATTGAGGCTCACAGTGACTCCATGGATCTTAAAATCAGCTTGGGTCTTTGATAATATTTGTGGCCTGAATCTACTTTCACAAGAACCTGTAGGTGTATCCTTCTAATGACTTGGGCTTGTCTTGAAGTTCCAAAACCCAGTCTTTGCTAAATCTGGAATAACAACCTGATCCTGTCAGCCTAAAGCCACAGTCATGATAATCAAAGCCACTTCTCTTTTAGGTTGTGGGACATGGACCCAGAATAATGATATAGTAGCAGTGGTAGGCACAGAGCTGGATCCCACTTCAGCAAGTCTCCTGAGAACAGCATCCTCTGGCCAGATCCACTCCTAAAATTTGCAGAATAAAGTCCCCAGGATAGAGTTCTAGAGTTAAAGACCAGGATACTTATTCAGAAAGGTAGAATATCAGGTCCATGAGATGGGAAACTTCTTTCCTACTCACTGCCATCTCCCAATGTCTAGTCCAGGGGTTGGCACTTAGTATTTGTTCAATAATACTTGCATGCACAAATAAAAAGAATATCTGAAAGAGTTATAAGTTTGAAAAAGAAAATATAAAACACGAAGTATAACAAAGGAATTTAATTTCTTTTATTTCAAGAAGAGAAAAAATTAAGTGAAATTTACATTAAAAGAGTTGAAGGACTTAATTAGAGAGGGACTATAAGGAGCAGTATTAAATAGTATAAACAATTTGATACAGACTGCTGCCTCGGTTCAAATCCTGGCTTTGACGTTTACCAGCTATGTCGATGTGGCAAGTTAGTTTGTCTCTCTAAGCCTCAATTTTCTTATCTGTAAGATGGGAATAATAATAATACCTGCCTAATGGAAGTGTTGTGGAAGTTACATGAGTTAATTTATGGAAATGATATAGTACCCTGGCTACAGAGTCAGCCCCCATCATCGTTAGCCCTTATTAGGAGTAATATAATACTATTATAATCTTGTGTGCCAACACCAGTTGTTTGCTGATGGCTTCCTAGAGGGCTGTGTGGAAGAGTGTATCCACTGAGCACCTAAGCTTGGAGGGAAAAAAGTGTTATGTCTGCTCTGGAAGCAACTTGAAGGAGTAGTTGATCACATGCCATATATTTGCAGTTCTTGATCTGGCCTGTACATTTCTCAAACATGGAGACTGTGCTTATTCATCTCTGTAACCCCAGTACGTGGCAAAGTATTTGACACATACTGGTTCTGTCAGTAAATCTTTTTTCAAGTGTTCAACCTTGTCATTGGCTGGCTAATATCTTTTCTCTGCTGTAATTCCATATGATGGATCATTGCATTGATAACATTATAGTCGCATAGTAAATACTGGAGCAAACTCTGGTCTCAGTCAAGTGGTGGTGGTATATTAAGAATGAACACAGGCTCCATCAAAAATGTTCCACATTCCATAAATTCAGTACATTCCAAGAGGGATTAATGCTATACCAGGATTCCCCCACATGGTACCACATGTGGACATTCTGTTGATTTATGTGTGTCTCTCTCTTCAAAAGTCCTTTTTTCAACCTCATTTAAAATCTTATATAAAAATTTTTTGAGAGTATTGCGGTCTTGTAGCAATAATCTGGCAATGACTCACCTCCATTTCACAATTAAATACTGTAAAAAGCAACACCCGGATCGTGCCAATAAATTCCTCAGCTGTCTTCTCTATGACTTGTTGAAATAGCAGTGGCTTTTTCTATCATCAGCACATAGATAATTGAAGACTCAGCAAGCAGTCCAGTTTTTAAAATATTATACAGCACCAGAATAATAGAGCAGAACTCAAGTTACTTTGGTTTTTATCTCTAAATATAAATTTCAGATTACTTCAAAACATACAAGTATTCCTAACATACTACTAGGGTTATAGAAGGAAGAATAATCCTAATAAGAAGTCCTAGGAAAGAGAGAGTGTATTTAGAAATGAGATGGTGTTCAGTAAACAAAGGTCAAAGTGAATTGGGATAACACCATGGCTTTGGATTAATGTGAGGATTGCTCTTAGTCTTCTCAGAGAAGAATGGATTACCTACAAGTCTGGACTGCCATGCTTAGGATTCAGCAGGGACAGCTGGTTACATATTCAGGATAGGGCAGGTAGGGTAGGTCTAGGGACCTAAGCTCTGGAATTGTGACAATGGGGAAGGATAGGAATAGGATGAAAGAGGAGGGCTAGCCCAGTTGCAGTTGATGAAAGGAGGTGGGATATAACAGATAAGGGATGAATATTCACACAGAAAGTCAGCAACTCTTAGTCTTGTAACCGAGTAATCGTCTTCACACAGCCCCACCTTCTTGGGAAAAAATTGTACTCAGAAAATAAAAAATTTTGATCAGAGGGTTTATGAGGTTAAGCACAAAATTAGCATGAAGTCACTGATTGGGACTTACTAAGGTGTATCTCTTATTTCACAGTAGCGTATCTATTTTTAAGAACTATTTAATTCAGAAATATTTAGATAAAGGATATGTTGATAAAACTAATAAAACTCTACAACTGCTGGTGAAAGCAGATTTTTAAAAATCCTGGGTGATATAGCTGTTTAACCTGTCCTCTTCAGCAATCTAGAACAAAATAACATAAATTCTAGCTTCAAAGAACAGAGAATTATTACTCTTTGAAAGATAGAGAAATTCTGAAAACAAAACAAAACAAAACAAACCTCTCATGGCTTTCATCTAGATCCAGAGGAAGTATGAGGGTCCCTAACTATGAGAAAGACCAGTCTTTTTCAAGAAGAAATAGAACCATTTGAGTTAAAGTCAGATGAGGCTACAGCATAGAATAGTCCTGCCCTGGATACCCTACTTAAAATTGCAAACACCCCTACCCTGGAACTTCCAGTCCTCTTCACTTTGCTCTATTTGTTTTTTCCCATAGCACCGACCTCCTTCTAACAGACTATATTTACTTTTTATTGTTTGTCTCACCTCACCAGAATGTAAGCTCTCGAAGGGGTAAGGATTTTTTGCCAGTTTTGTTCACTGATGTAACTCAGTTTCCTAGAACAGTGCCTACCTAGTACAGGGTAGATGATAAATAAATATGCGTTGAATGTTTATTCAGTGAATCTTATGTAAACAGAACCAGAAGTATACCAAGTAAGGAAGGTCGCATCAGCATGTTAAGGGTATTAATGATTCAAACCAAGTTATGGGGAAATAGTGAAATATCTAACAGAGATGGACCAAGGGTTGAAACTCAGTGAGCCTCAGGTTTATGAGCTGCTCTGAAGCTTTGAAGCCAGAAGCAAGTCAGCATGAGTGGGTGTCCAGATGACTCCTGACCCTGGGAGACACTGTCAGCTACCTATCTGCTTTCCATTCCCCACCCTTAATTGCCATTGGAAACCCTGTTTTGTTTATAATGACATTATACACAACTGTGGATGGGGAACCATTAATGGGTCGAAGCCAACTATGACCATTCTTTTCCCTTTTTCTCAGCCTTTCCATCCAGGCCAGTGAGAACTTAACAGGAAGTCAACTAGGCATTTCTGAAAAATAAAAATGAGTTTTTCTGATAGAGACATAAATGGTTGCCATGGTTCTTCCCTCTTCTTCCTTCTTCTGAACAAAGGGCATAAGAAATGGACCTGCACAAGCCCATGTCATGTGTCTGAGCGACAGTCAAGAGAACTTCATGTTCATCGGCCTTTACCTCATAGACACTGAACCAACACTAACAAGTGTCTACCTCAGGATCTTTTATTAAGTAGGAATTACCCTATTTTTAAAGTCCATTCTACTGGTCATTTACCTGTTTATTCCCAGATTTACTTCACATCTTTCTCTGTAATTGATAGAAGATAAATTTTCTTGGCAGTTTATGTCCAACTAGGTATAGTCCATTGGCAGCATTAGCAAGAGACTGGAGATTGAGAGGAAAGGAGAAGCCAAGGAATTACTCCTTTTCCTTTGCTTCAGGCAGTATCTCCAGCATTGGCTGTGTCGCCTCCATATCTCAATTCCTGCTGACAACCCCTCTTCCATGGTCCCATCTTCCACCAAGCAGCCATCCTGTAGATCTGGCTCCATGTGGCAATGACTCCTATGCTCCAGTAAACATCATCTTCTTTTGTCCCTGCATCCCTGTGAGTGGTAATGTCTTCCGCTATAAGTAATCTTTGAGTTGCTACTCTTTGAGATAAGTTATTTAGCTTCAAAGCTTTTCCAGCCCCTTTGTAACTAGTTCCTTGTATTAAATTATTAATATTGAACTACCTAGCATGGACTGGGCTTTCCTGACTGATGTAGCACCTTAGCTGGATTTTCCTTTACTTGACAAGTCACTCTCTGAATTGATCCAAACCTTAAGAAATAATTAAAACTTCTTTACCTTGTGGACTGGTAGATTTGAGTAAAGTCCACCTTCCACCTTCCTTTTTAATATATATGAGAACCACACCAAGTTGTTGTCTTTACTCTGTCCCTGCCCATACTGAGGCCATAGTCACCCTGTAAACTTCATGGCCACTCTCTGCCTGAGATCTGAGGATTACTCCAAAATGTGATTTTCCCACACTATACTTGGAACATTCTTTCTTATTGATCTCCAACTCATTCCATTCCAATGGGTCTGTACCCTGATTCACCCTCTCTACCAAGCCTCTTAAGATTGATAACACACTTAGATTGTCCACATGTCTTCTCAAGATTTACTTCCCCAGCTGCTTCCTTGGGTATGCTTACCTTTAGCCATAAAGCAAATGATGTACTGCTCTGCATTCAACCAATGGTCTCTAGGAACCAAAAGCAGCCTGGGCCTAAGAACCTCTGGAAATAAACCCTGCAGAAAGATCCAAACTGTGTATGTGTATATGTGTGTGTGTGTGTGTGTGTGTGTGTGTGTGTGTGTGTGCGCGCGCGCGCATATGTAGTACAGAATGAATTTTAAAGTTCTTTCTGCTAACGGGTAGAGGGCAGGATGGAAATTTTGGAAAATAAACAAATTCATTATTTCAACCAATATATATTGAGCTATACTTTGTGCTTAGCCCTCTTCTGTATGTGAGGGATATGGCAGTCAACAAGGCAGGAAAAACCCTGTTCTCTGTCCTCCTAGAGCTGCTTCTGACTTTTCAGAATGGCATAGAGAGCCTACAGCCAGCAGAGTATGTCATTAAGGTCATTAAGGCAATGTTTTCACAAGACACACATCAAAGTCTTGATATCAAAAGGAATAACTTTTCATTCTATATGATTAGATTGTGTTGTCTTCCACCAAAATGAGTGCTCATGCTGGCAAGGAGTGCTTGCTTCTAGGGCAAAACAGCAAGAAAATAAACCAGCACTCAGGTGATAAGTACACCAAAATGAAACGGAACACCCCCATTTTGCTCCTCTCATTGACTAGAATTCAAACCCTCCCCCTCGTATAGTCAGCAGTACCTGAGTTGAAGGGCATCAGCATACAGTCCAGGACTGAGACACCTAGAGCATGCTGAATGCAAGAAGGGTTTGGGCAGTGAGGAGAAGGGTGACAGAATCTCTTTCTTATCTAGGGAGAGTAGAACCATCAGAGGAGAGGGAGACACACACACACACAGAAAGACAGACAAAGACAGAGATGGGTCTGGTGGTAGCAAGAGAGATATTGTCTTCATGGAACTCCCTACTTTTGAATGCTTGAATGTGTCAGAAAAGCAGCTACATCTGAAAAGATGCTCTTTATGGTTTCATTTAGTACTAACACTCCACAATTCTAAGATCTAAAGCAAGATGGGAAAAAAGCCCTAAATTCATTATTTGGATTGTATCATATTTGATAAGGCTCAACACTTCTTAAGGAAGATGTAATGTATCTTTACTAGTGTTCCTAAAGAAACAAAAAATGCACTCTAGTTTTCAAAAGCAGTAGTAAATTTCAATGTCTTATACTTCTCAAGAAAGATCTGAGTTTAGTCAACACTACCAGAAACTGGTGTCTATAATCAACATAAAATTTCCTTCTAAAAGCAAAAAGTAGTGTCTGCGTTAAACTGAAGTGAGCTCTTCGAAATATTCTAACAATACTAACTTAACTTTAATGATCTGGTTTAACTTTCACATCCACCCTATGAGGTAGATAAAATTTGAAATCCTATTCATAGGTGTGGAAATTGGGACTTGGAAAACCTGAGTAACCTGTTCAAAGTTACCTGGCCATTCAGTGACAGAGCCTGGATTGGAACTTGCACATCTTGGTTGCTGTCCATTTTTTCCACTATCCTGTAGTGCATCAGATAGACTAGAGGATTTCATAGTAACAAAGGAATAAGAAAAATCTTGAACTCAGCTTGCTTTAATAATCTTGAAGGAAGCTTCAAGTGTTCCAGGAGCTAATGCAAAGGCACTTGAAGATGGTCCCCACACGCATTCTGCCCTTTAGTGAGCTGATCAGGTGCAGCCTCATGGAACTAGTCTGAGAGAATGCTGAAGAGCTTTCAGTTTTCAGGGCCCTTGTTTCCAAGTTGTTTGCGTTAGGAGATAAGTAGCAACAAAACTATGCCTATCACTTCTTACAGAATCCTTACTCTCTTTTTTCACATCCCTTCATCCAGTTTCCAAAAGGAAATACAAGGGACTTTACCATCCTCACTCAGTGGCCCCATCACAGGGAGCCTTTGTAGTCCACAAGCATAATTGTCCTTGATCAGTTATTAGAACAGATCCAGTTTCCACATCTTTGTGAACACTGCTGCTGACTGCCTTATCAGAGGGGCAAGAATTAGGCGGCATAGCCCACAAGTTTATTTTTCTTAGTTAAGCCAGACAGCAGTCTGGGGCTGGGGTGGTGAGTGGAAGGAGGTAGAAGACCACAAAAGAAAGGGGAGAGAGAGAGAGAATAGCTGCACTCAGCTCTAGGGGGCCTGGGTATTTTTGTTATTTTCTAATGCCTGTGAATTAATAGCCGTTAATGGAATTTTGAGTTCAGCTGATTCCAGCAGTGTTGAATCTACAATGAAGAAGATCAGTCCTATTCTAAATTCCCAAACTCCTACCTACAGTACATTTCCCCAAACCTTATCAGGGCCTCCAACAAAGTGATAAGTGCCACAGGTTAGATTGACAGGTTAGATTGGTTCACAAACATTAATGTGGAACTTGACAACAGTGGTTCTCAACTTGACTTGCATATAGGAATCTCTTGAGAGCTTTAAAAACTACTGATGCCCCAGATCCAGCCCCAGCAAGCATTTCTGATTTAGTTGAGTTCAGTAAGACTGGGGACAGAATTTTAAAACTCCTCCCAGGTTTTTTTAGTTGTAGACAAGACTGCAATCCCCCTGCTGTAGAACACCATATCTGAGGTCCAGACCCTCTGCCTGCATATCAGAGGATTCTGCAGGGCAGGGTTAGGTAGGGTGCCAGTGAACATAGTCTTGGCCATGTGAGGCCTTCTGCAGTTCCACAAATCCTCTTCTTTAAATGATGACTGGGGCTTGAAAATAGAAGTCCACCCTAGCATACCCACAAGCTATACTTTCCAGCAATACTGAACCTCACAGATTTGAGTCAAAACTTCAAAGACTAATCAAAGTCTCTCCATCCTGCCAACCAACAGGTAGAATTATTGGGCCAAGGAAGAACCCCTCTTGATCTTCTCTTTGCTTCCAGGACATGATTTTCAGTCAAACTAAACTTACACTTAACCCAAACATGAGAATACATCTTCTGCCCCATAATTCAGGTTGACCTGGAAGATATACTATCTATTCCCTTATTTTGTGCCAGCCACATGCATCTGACTCTCAGAGGAGTAGGAATGGGACAAGGACTTCAAATTTCTCAGAATTAGAAGTATATCCAATTCACCTTTAAAGGTTTGCTGAAATCATGCACGTAGCAAAGGGCCTATCATTTCTCCCTGTAGTGCCCTTAGGAATATGTGAGTAATAAATTTATTGCCCATGTTACATGGAAGTCCTTTGTGGACTTTTCCAGAGTCTCAAATCTAATCACAGTTAAGCCAGTAAAGGGATTACAGCCTTATCGGGAGTTTATTTTGCAAGGCTGCCACATAGCTCTGCCAGGATCCTGTTTTTCCCACTATGCTGAGCTCAAAGATCCCATTAAATAAAGTTGAACTCTTCAGTTATGCAGAAATATAAACAGGCTGCTCAGTGTGATTTGGAGTTATATTTTCACTTGGAAAAAGATAATGTTCAAATACTAAACAGTGTTGACCCCCATAACTCAAAAATCTGGATGCGATAGAAGAAGAAATTCTAAAATTTCTCCAGTGAAAAAAAGGCACTACATATTCAAAACACAGGCATACACACACACACACACACACACACACACACACACACACACACACACACACACACAGGCTTTGCCATTTTCTGTATCCTAGCCATGGAGTCTACTTGATAATCGATGGCTGAAGAGTTTCTCAGTGGATAAACCATTAAGGACAGCATATACCCATTCATAGCATGGGACAAACCCAGTAGAAAACTTTGTAGAATCAAGTCTAAACCATTCGTCTGATACACAGCTAGTTCAGCCTAATCTGAGCATATGGTATTTTGTAGGCTTAGTAACAGTGTAGCTTGAGAAAGATAGTACAGATAGGGTTGGACATTTCTACTATGTAGGTTTCTGTAGACTAAAAATCTAATACTTGGTCCTAGGTAAGCCAAACTAGTAGAATAAAAGGTCCCTGTCCATATACAATTAGATCCAATCAACCACTTTAACCATAACAAATAATTCCCATTTCTATGTAAAATTGTGAACTGAAATGCCAAAGAGTAAATCTATTGTATATCTCAGAAATCTGTACACTATCTTTCTACTGACAGATAGGAATTCGAGCCACATCTCCTCAGGTGCATTTCTGACAGTGCAATGAGGAGTGATTTAGGAGGAGATGATGGAAATGAAAGAGGGTTATGGGATTTACTCTTCTGAAAGGACATTGATAACCCTATTCCACATTGCATTTTTGTTCACTCACGTTATGGCTATAAAAGCAGCACGGTTGAGCCTCTGGCTATAACTGCCACATAACTGAAGAGATTGTATTTTCCAAAATGGCTGCAAAAATATCTCCCATCCTTCCTACTCTTCTACTATGTGGTATTGCCACTCCCCACATCAAGAGGAGAGTCTAGTTCCCTTTTGTTTGAATCTGAGCAGGGCTTGTGGCTGCTTCTACTGGTAAAGTATGGCAGAAGTGATGCTGTATAACTTCCAAGACTGGGTTATACAAGGCAATGTAGCTTTTGTCTTGTTCACCAGCACACTTCCACTTGGAGCCTGGAACTGCCAAGTAAGGAGTTCACCTACCATGAGTTCACCATGCTGTCAGGAAGCCAAACCACATGAAGGCCATAAGAAGGTGCTGCGTTCAACAGCCCCAGTGGCATTCTCAGCAAACCGTCATTACCAGCTGCCAAACCTATGAGTGCATCCTCTTGATCATCCAGCCCAGTCTAACCTTCAGATGACAGCAGCCCCAGTGAATCTGATTCCATCTGCCTGAGAGACCCCAAGCCAGAACCATCCAGCCAAGCTCCTCCAAAATTCCTGATGCAAAAGATAACGAGTAAAACAAAATGGCTGTTTTAAGCCACTAAGTTTGGGGGTAATTTGTTATGCAGCAATAGTAGCCAAAACAGAATTATTTCAGAGTTAACCTTTACTTCCTACTATTCAGACTGCTTCAGAATCTAAGAAAATCAGAAGTTTCTGACCACCTTCAGGAAAGGAGTATCTTTTCTGAGGCACTTGACCTTGAACTTTCTAGCACTCTGGAGTTCCTAGAATTTGCTAACAGCTAATGGCCTTGACAAGCAGTCATGTAATGTAATCAGGCAGAGAAGATTATATTTACAAGAACTCTTCTAAGAAAAATTGTTCCATATATTTAGGAAAATACACTTTGATCAACTCATGGTAGAAACGAGATGAGAGTAGGGTGGAGTGAGACATTCTGTTCATGTTCAAGTAGTAATAAATAGTTGCTAAATTTTCTTCTAAGGGGGAAGGTTGCTATTCATAGCAGACCCTTTTGCTTTGTTGAATACCTAGCTGAGTAGTGATTGCAAGTTTAGGAAAAGAACTGAATAACTCAGCAAAATAGAGGAAACTGGACCATGTTTAGGAAAAGTGAAAAGGAGAACACCCTGTTTGCTCAGTAGCCGAAATGAGAACTTTGGGGAACAGAGATATTCAACAATATTTTGAAAGAGTCTGCTATTGAATGTGTAAGGGAAACTTTATCCTCTGTCATTCTTACCAGAATTTCAGTAAATATTACATTGCTTAATCATTCTCTTATTGCAAGTGGTTTAGAGAAATATGGAAATATTGAGGTTATCAAGATTAAAAAAGACTACATATAAGGACCAGCAGATATCTAGGTTACCCACATACTGGTAAAAATGTAGCAGGGACAAAACATTTTTTTGAAAAGGGAAAGAAAACTGCCAAAATAGTTAAGCTATCACCCAGTCATGGAAAGCCCATTTTAAAGGAAGAGTTTTATACACACACTGTACCCTAAAGACTGAGAGAGAGAACAGGCACACTCAGCGCTCAGGCACATTCTTAAGCACTGAATTTTTTTTTTTCGGTACGCAGGCCTCTCACCATTGTGGCCTCTCCCGTTGTGGAGCACAGGCTCCGGACGCGCAGGCTTAGCGGCCATGGCTCACGGGCCCAGCTGCTCCTCGGCATGTGGGATCTTCCCGGACCGGGGCACGAACCCGTGTCCCCTGCATCGGCAGGCGGACTCTCAACCACTGCGCCACAGGGAAGCCCTTAAGCACTGATTTTTATTTTCTTCCCCTGATGCTAATGGTTGTTTTGTTTTAAAGGAGAAGAAACTTGTGGGAAAAGTTGGTCTGTGGATATACAGAAAGGGTCATATCCCAGAGTCCCATAAAAATGGCCCAATGTTTTTACCAACTCTTGTTATCTCTTTCAACCCTTTCAAAATTTTGTTTATTGGTCCCGCTTTTGAGGAATAAGCTCTAATGTGATTCTGATCTGATGAACAAATATACACTAACTTGTTCATAACTGGTAATAAGTGAATGTAGTTTATGTATTTGCATTTATAACCTATGTGAACTTTACCCCACAATCTTGCATATGAGAAAAGAGTACCATTTTTTCACTTTCTTCAAATTAAATCCAAGTTTGAGCCTCTTTCCTCCTGCAGTTGTAGAAAAATTCGACTTCTATCATTATTGGGATTGGTAGAGAGAAGTCTTCTCCTTCTTAGATTCCATCTATAATCTAGGAACCTGATGTGGTTCCTGAAAATAGATGGAAAAGTCACCGGCCTTCAGTCCGTCCTACCTGCTGATACACATTGTACATATTTCATTGCTCTTTGGAGTCTGGTGGCTCCAAAATTTCCTCTGCTGTGTGTAGGTAGAGAGAATGTACCTAAGGCAGGGGCCCTGTGCTAGTGTCCAGCCTCCTTAGGTGCAGCTTTCCTGCCTCCCACCTGTGGGAGGTGCGGGTGCGGGATTCCCAACACAGAGTTCCATTCTCTCCAATTTTGAGGAGTCTTCCTTCTGAAAGGACACTCACTTCTCTCCATTTCCCTAGTATACTGTCAGCCCTCTGTATCCACATGTTCCTTTTTTGTGGATTCAACCAATTGCAGATGGAAAATACTTGAAAAAAAATCCCGAAAGTTCTAAAAAGCAAAACTTGAATTTGCTGCACCAGCAAATATTTACATAGCATTTATATTTTATTACATATTATAAGTAATCTAGAGGTGATTTTTAAAAAATACGGGAGAATGTGCATAGGTTACATGCAAATACTCCGCCATTTTATATAAGGGACCTGAACATCCACAGATGTTAGTATCTAGTTGCAGGTCCTGGAGCCAATCCCCCACAGATACTGAGGGATGACTGTAATCCTCTCAAGGAGATCAGCCCTTGGGGACATAAAATCTGGAAAGAGCCAATGTCTATAGTCAGTTTTATTTCCTGAACCCACAACACAATCCTCCCCTGAAGCAAGGGAGAGACTCAGAGGGCAAAGCTACCTTCCTGGGAAAGTTACAGAAAAACATACCGCAAAAGGAGAACACAAAGTAATGTTTCAACAGAACACTCAAACATGTATTCGACAAGATACTTCAGAAGGAGTAATATTTTTACCCAAAGGCATGGGACTTTTAAAATGGGTCCTTTAGCACTCTTCAGGTCTGGGAAAGGTCCCTCTCCAGGAAGGCTCTGCCCAAGCACAAAGAATTTGAGGAAATTCTGAGTTTAGGGGCCTTGGGTGCAGCCCTGAATCACCTCTGGGCAGTAAACATCAGGAAGACATTTTCCAGCTCCAGCCTCCACCTCCAGGAGAATGTCAGCAATAATTCTGGGTGTGTTACCCAAAGGCAGGCCTTGCCCTAACTGACTCCTGCCAGAAGCAGCTGCCTTTGGAAACAGCAGAAATAGCTTTCTGTGTTAGGAGGAAGCAATAGGAACCCTGGTGTTGAGCAGACCTCACACTTCCTTCTTACCACTAGTTTACAGGCAGCATGGTGTAGGGAAAATGAGGTCAAGGAGCTGTCGCCCTCTCTATAGGCCTGGGTGACTAGGGAGATGATCTTCAGAAACAGATTCCTTGATCACTTCCCATGGTACCCATAAGACTTTGACTCTGACACATGACTTCAGAGGGGGTCTGCTGAAACCCCCTGTTAACCTTCTAAGAATGGCAAACTTAGAAGTCCAAAAGGATATAGATTTTCATATCCAAAATAAGAGGTATTATAGCAAAGCACAGGTTACATTTCCATAGGACATTTTTTTTTTTTTTTTTTTTTTGCATTTCACTTAGATCAAGAAAAATCAAATCCCATAACTGCTGGGTGGGTGACTCACAGACCGGAGAACACTTATACCACAGAAGTCCACCCACTGGAGTGAAGGTTCTGAGCCCCATGTCAGGCTTCCCAACCTGGGGGTGGGGCAATGGGAGGAGGAATTCCTAGAGAATCAGACTTCAAAGGCTAGTGGGATTTGATTGCAGGACTTTGAACGGACTGGGGGAAACAGAGACTCCACTCGTGGAGGGCACACACAAAGTAGTGTGTGCATTGGGACGCAGGGGAAAAAGCAGTGACCCCAGGGGAGACTGAAGCAGACCTACCTGCTAGTGTTGGAGTGTCTCCTGCAGAGGCAGGGGGTGGCTGTGGTTCACCGTGAGGACAAGGAAACTGGCAGCAGAGCTTCTGGGAAGTACTCCTTGGCATGAGCCCTCCCAGAGTCTGCCATTAGCCCCACCAAACAGCCCAGGTAAGCTCCAATGTTGAGTTCCCTCAGGCCAAAGAACCAACAGAGAGGGAACCCAGCCCCACCCATCAGCAGTAAAGCAGATTAAAGTTTTATTGAGCTCTTCCCACCAGAGCAACACCCAACTCTACCTACCACCAGTCCCTCCCATCAGAAAACTTGCACAAGCCTCTTAGATAGCCTCATCCAACAGAGGGCAGACAGCAGAAGCAAGAAGAACTACAGTCCTGCAGCCTGTGGAACAAAAAACACATTCACAGAAAGATAGACAAGATGAAAAGGCAGAGGGCTATGTACCAGATGCAGGAACAAGATAAAACCCTAGAAAAACAACTAAATGAAGTGGAGATAGGCAACCTTCCAGAAAAAGAATTCAGAATAATGATAGTGAAGATGATCCAGGACCTCGGAAAAAGAATGGAGGCAAAGATCGAGAAGATGAAAGAAATGTTCAACAAAGACCTAGAAGAATTAAAGAACAAACAGAGATGAACAATACAATAACTGAAATGAAAACTACACTAGAAGGAACCAATAGCAGAATAACTGAGGCAGAAGAACGGATAAGTGACCTGGAAGACAGAATGGTGGAATTCACTGCTGTGGAACAGAATAAAGAAAAAAGAATGGAAAGAAATGAAGACAGCCTAAGAGACCTCTGCAACAATGTTAAACGCAACAACATTCACATTATCAGGCTCCGAAAAGGAGAAGAGAGAAAGGATCCGAGAAAATATTTGAAGAGATTATAGTCGAAAACTTCCCTAACATGGGAAAGGAAATAGCCACCCAAGTCCAGGAAGTGCAGAGAGTCCCATACAGGATAAAGCCAAGGGGAAACATGCTGAGACACATAGTAATCAAATTGGCAAAAGTTAAAGACAAAGAAAAATTATTGAAAACAGCAAGGGAAAAACGACAAATAACATACAAGGGAACTCCCATAATGTTAACAGCTGGTTTCTCAGCAGAAACTCTGCAAACCAGAAGGGAGTGGCATGGTATACTTAAAGTGATGAAAGGGAAGAACCTACAACCAATATTACTCTACCCAGCAAGGATCTCATTCAGATTCGATGGAAAAATCAAAAGCTTTACAGACAAGCATAAGCTAAGAGAATTCAGCACCACCAAACCAGCTCTACAACAAATGCTAAAGGAACGTCTCTAAGTGGGAAACATAAGAGAACAAAAGAACCTACAAAAACAAACCCAAAACAAATAAGAAAATGGTCGTAGGAACATACATATTGATAATTACCTTAAGCGTGAATGTATTAAATGCTCCAACCAAAAGACACAGGCTTGCTGAATGGATACAAAAACAAGACACATATATGTGCTGTCTGCAAGAGACCCACTTCAGACCTAGGGACACATACAGACTGAAAGGGAGGGGATGGAAAAAGATATTCCATGCAAATGGAAATCAAAAGAAAGCTGGAGTAGCAATACTCATATCAGATAAAATAGACTTTAAAATAAAGAATGTTACAAGAGACAAGGAAGGGCACTACATAATGATCAAGGGATCAATCCAAGAAGAATATGTAACAATTATAAATATATATGCACCCAACATATGAGCACGTCAATACATAAGGCAACTGCTAATAGCTATAAAAGAGGAAATCGACAGTAACACAATAATAGTGGGGGACTTTAACACCTCACTTAGACCAATGGACAGATCATCCAAAATGAAAATAAATAAGGAAACAGAAGATTTAAATGACACAATAGACCAGATAGATTTAATAGATATTTGTAGGACATTCCATCCAAAAACAGCAGATTACACTTTCTTCTCAAGTGCGCATGGAACACTCTCCAGGATAGATCACATCTTGGGCCACAAATAAAGCCTCAGTAAATTTATGAAAATTGAAATCATATCAAGCATCTCTTCTGACCACAATGCTATGAGATTAGAAATGAATTACAGGGAAATAAAAGTAAAAAACACAAACACATGGACGCTAAACAATACATTACTAAATAACCAAGAGATCACAGAAGAAATCAAAGATGAAATCAAAAAATACTTAGAGACAAATGAAAATGAAAACACAATGATCCAAAACCTATGGGATGCAGCAAAAGCAGTTCTAAGAGGGAAGTTTATAGCTACATAAGCCTACCTCAAGAAAGAAGAAAAATCTCAAATAAACAATCTTACCTTACACCTAGAGGAATTAGAGGAAGAAGAACAAACAAAACCCAAAGTTAGCAGAAGGAAATAAATCATAAAGATCAGAGCAGAAATAAATGAAATAGAAACAAAGAAAACAATAGCAAAGATCAATAAAACTAAAAGCTGGTTCTTTGAGAAGATAAACAAAATTTATAAGCCATTAGCCAGACTCATCAAGAAAAAGAGGGAGAGGACCCAAATCAATAAAATTAGAAATAAAAAAAGAGAAGTTACAACAGACACCACAGAAATACAAAGCATCCTAACAGACTATTACGAGCAACTCTATGCCAATAAAATGGACCACCTGGAAGAAATGGACAAATTCTTAGAAAGGTATAAACTTCCAAGACTGAACCAGGAAGAAATTGAAAATATGAACAATCAATCACAAGTAATGAAATTGAAACTGTGATTAAAATTTTTCCAACAAAGTCCAGGACCAGATGACTTCACAGGTGAATTCCATCAAACATTTAGAGAAGAGCTAACACCCATCCTTCTCAAACTCTTCCAAAAGATGGCAGAGGAAGGAACACTCCCAAACTCATTCTATGAGGCCACCATCACCCTGATACCAAAACCAGACAAAGATACTACAAAAAAAGAAAATTACAGACCAATATCACTGATGAATATAGATGCAAAAATCCTCAACAAAATACTAGCAAACAGAATCCAACAACACATTAAAAGGATCATACACCATGATCAAGTGGGATTTATACCTGGATTGCAAGGATTCTTCAATATATGCAAATCAATCAATGTGATACACCATATTAACAAATTGAAGAATAAAAACCATATGATCATATCAATAGATGCAGAAAAAGCTTTTGACAAAATTCAACACCCATTTATGATAAAGACTCTCCAGAAAATGGGCACAGAGGGAAGCTACCTCAACATAATAAAGGCCATATACGACAAACCTACAGCAAACATCATTCTCAATGGTGAAAAACTGAAAGCATTTCCTCTAAGATCAGGAACAAGACAAGGATGTCCACTCTCACCTCTGTTATTCAACATAGTTTTCAAAGTCCTAGCCACGGCAATCAAAGATAAAGAAGTAAAAGGAATACAAATGGGAAAAGAAGAAGTAAAACTGTCACTGTTTGCAGATGACATGATAGTATACACAGAGAATCCTAAAGATGCCACCAGAAAACTACTAGAGCTAATCAATGAATTTGGTAAATTTTCAGGATACAAAATTAATGCACAGAAGTCTCTTGCATTCCTATACACTAATGATGAAAAATCTGGAAGAGAAATTCAGGAAACGCTTCCGTTTACCATTGCAACAACAAGAATAAAATACCTAGGAATAAACCTACTTAGGGAGACAAAAGACCTGTATGCAGGAAACTATAAGATACTGATGAAAGAAATTAAAGGTGATACCAACAGATGGAGAGGTATACCATGTTCTTGGATTGGAAGAATCAATATTGTGAAAATGACTATACTACCCAAAGCAATGTACAGATTCAATGCAATCCCTATCATCCCAATGGCATTTTTTACAGAACTAGAACAAAAAATCTTAAAATTTGTGTGGAGACACAAAAGACCCCGAATAGCCAAAGCAGCTTTGAGGGAAAAAATGGAGCTGGAGGAATCAGACTCCCTGACTTCAGACTATAGTATAAAGCTACAATAATCAAGGCCATATGGTACTGGCACAAAAACAGAAACATGGATCAATGGGACAAGATACAAAACCCAGAGATAAACCCACGCACCTATGGTCAACTAATCTATGACAAAGGAGGCAAGGATATACAATGGAGAAAAGACAGTCTCTTCAATAAGTGGTGCTGGGAAAACTGGACAGCTACATGTAAAAGAATGAAATTAGAACACTCCCTAACACCAAACACAAAAACAAACTCAAAATGGATTAGAGACCTAAATGTAAGACTGGACACTGTAAAACTCTTAGAGGAAAACATAGGAAGAAACTCTTTGACATAAATCACAGCAAGATCTTTTTTGATCCACCTCTTAGAGTAATGGAAATATAAACAAATGGGACCTAATGAAACTTCAAAGCTTTTGCACAGCAAAGGAAACCATAAACAAGGCGAAAAGAAAACCCTCTGAATGGGAGAAAATATTTGCAAACGAATCAATGAACGAAGAATTAATCTCCAAAATATATAAACACCTCATGCAGCTCAATATTCAAAAAACAAAACTGAATCCAAAAATGGGCAGAAGACCTAAATAGACATTTCTCCAAAGAAGACATACAGATGACCAAGAAGCACATGAAAAGCTGCTCAACATCACTAATTATTAGAGAAATGCAAATCAAAACTACAATGAGGTATCACCTCACACCAGTTAGAATGGGCATCATCAGAAAATCTACAAACATCATATGCTGGAGAGGGTGTGGAGAAAAGGGAATCCTCTTGCACTGTTGGTGGGAATGTAAATTGATACAGCCGCTATGGAGAACAGTATGGAGATTCCTTAAAAAACTAAAAATAGAATTACCATATGATCCAGCAATTCCACTACTGGGCATATACCCAGAGAAAACCATAATTCAAAAAGACACATGTACCCCAATGTTCATTGCAGCAGTATTTACAGTAGCCAGGTCATGGAAGCAACCTAAATGCCCATCGACAGATGAATGGATAAAGAAGATGTGGTATATATATACAATGGAATATTACTCAGCCATAAAAAGGAATGAAATTGGGTCATTTTTTGTGACGTGGATGGATCTAGAGACTGTCATACAGAGTGAAGTAAGTCAGAAAGAGAAAAACAAATATTGTATGTTAATGCATATATGTGGAACCTAGAAAAATGGTACAGATGAACTGGTTTGCAGGGCAGAATTTGAAACACAGATGTAGAGAACAAATGTTTGGACACCAAGGGGGGAAAGCAGCGGGGCGTATTGGTGGTGGTGTGATGAATTGGACGATTGGGATTGACATGTATACACTGGTGTAGATAAAATTGATGGCTAATAAGAATCTGCTGTATAAAAAAAGAAATAAAATAAAATTCAAAAATCCAAGAAAAACAAGAAAACAGCAACCCACACCCTTAGTCTCTTGCTTCTTATTTCTTTCAGTAGCCTTACTTTGCAGATAAGGTAAACTGAGGCTCAGAGAGATTAACTGACTCTTTTCAGGTCCCACAGGTAGTAAATTGTATAATTCAGGATTAAAAGCTGACATTTCTGGTTGACTTGACCCATTTGTGGCCTTTTTGGATATATATTTCAGTAAAACATTTTTAGGTTTATTTGGTATTTTAAGATAGATACTTGAAGAAGACTGGAACTTCTTAAAATTAAGAGAGGCTGCATCCCTGTTAGGAAAACCAAACTTGTCTTTATTAAATTCTAAGCAAATTATCTGTCTCTGGCAGACACTAGTAGATCACAGATGGCAAGAGAAGTCTAAAGAAGTCTCCTAATTATTTTACAAAGAATTGCTTTCTGTTTATGAGCTGTTAGCTCAATTTAAGCATTAGTGTGTTACACTGGGGGTGTTTGTGTATGTGTGTATGTGTTAGAGGTGTCCATGGGGTAAACAAATAAGCTTAATATAGAGCTGGGTAAAGCCAAAGAAAAAGCACATTGTATACAACAGAACAACTAGAGTGTTCTGTAGCTTTGAAAAACATTGTGGCCAAACAAAGTGTTCTGCCAGGGGAAACATGGGTTAGCGTTCCATCATCTTAGTATGAGCAGGTTATTTTCAGGTTCTATTGGCCTTCAAGATCCAGCCTAATAAACTCTGTTCTTGTGTACCCGTGTTGTATAACAAAACTAACAGTTCATTTGGGGTGCTGAGAGGGGAGGAGCTTTTTAATTCCTTTCACAGAAGTGTACATTTTTCAGAAAAATTCTTAGTCCTGAACAAGTGCCTCTAAAGAGGGAAATAAGAGGTATGTTTCCTTTTGAGAAGTTATAGTATCCTTAAAGCACTTTTTTCAGTTGATTGAGGGTTTCATTAGAACGAAATAATAGTAACCACCGTTAACTGAATGCTTACTATGCACAAGTACCATATAGACATGATCTCATTTAATCGCCAAGGAAGTCTCAGTGTATAGGCAGCATTTGTCACGCATTTGGACACAGAAACTGGGGTTGAGAGATTTTAAATAATTTGCTTTAAATAACCTTGTGAAAAGTGATGGAGCTTTCTGACCTCAGCTTGAGCCCTAACCACTACACTATACTGCCTCCAGCTTGACACTAGGGAAGGGATAAATTATCCACACAGGAGAGGTGGGCTTTGGCACTAGATGACCAAGGACCAAGCTGTGATCAGCCATCCCTCCAGATTAGAGGACAACTGTAATCCTAATCTTTGCTTTGAAGGGAACTGTTTTCCGTAAGCAGTCTGTATTTTTTCAGCTTTCTGCTGGGTACTTTAGAGAAAAAAAAGATACTAAAATTTAATTGCTTTACAGAAAACACCTCTTTTTTCATCTCTTGGGGCCATGAAAAAAAAAGCCACATAAAATTAGATCATATGCAAGAACTTCTTCTGAGCTAATCATGTAAAGATTATTCTGTCCTAAAGAAAAATTACATTGAAGTTCAAATGTGTCTAAAATGAAAGTATCTACAGAAACTTTGCTACAAGTGACATTGATGGCTTTAAATCACAGTGGTCTTCACAGAAAGCTCATTTGAATGTTGAAAAGTAAAAATGGTGGCACCACAAATTGTGAAATTGTGATTAATTTGTCTACTTGGCATTAACATGGATAAATATTGTGGACATAATGAGAAGCAAAACAGAAATTGTAGAAGAATACATAAATATGAGTCCATTTATATAAAATGTAAAATATGTAAAATTAAATAATATATTTTATAAGGATACATACATATGTGGAAGCTACTGTGAATTTCATGACAATGATACACCCCAAATTCAGGACAGTGGTTATCTCTGGAGGGAAGAGAAGGAGGTGAAATCTGAATAGGACACAAAGAGAGCATTAACTGGGTTTGTCAAGTTTATTTCTCAAGCTAGGAGATGACTGAGGTGTTTCCCTTTTACTGTTTACATCTTCTGGTTTTTTGAAACATTTCATGATTTTTAAAAATTTCCCTGAGATCAACATGGCCCCTCCAAGTGAACAAAGCAAAGGTGTGCCCATCATTGGAATGCATTGCCTTCTTTTGACCTGAGAACTTATATCTCAGATGAGACAATGAAGACAACTCACAGGATTCCATTCTGGAAGAATGTGAATCTGTCCTAAATCTGAAACCTGGACCCTCTTCAGCAACACTCAGAAACTCACTATTGTGGATTCCATGCCTTTGCCCTCAGTCCTGGGAGCTGGTGGAGAAGGGGCACTGATATTCAAAGAGGGAGATAGATTTGGATTTCAATTCTAGCCTTGCCACTTTCTAGCCTTGATTTCTTCATCTGTAAAATGGACCTAATAAGACAAACCTCCTCACTGGATTTTTATACGGATGGAATTAGTTACCACATGCCAAGTGTTTTTGGCATGCAAAAAAACACTCGTAAATAATGTCGCCATGGTTTATATAAATCACCAGTCTAGGATTCTTTTTCTAGCTCTTAACTTTCTCCCAGCTGTCTGACATTTTCAAATTTGCCCTGTAACTGAATGTTTTCATTCAAATCACTTTCCCGAGACTCATGGTAACATGCATCCTAATTCATTGTTTGGATAGTCCACTTTCCAGTTACTTCTGAACTTTAAAAAAAAAGAAATAAAAATGTTCTACTTATTCATGTTTCTGTCGTTTTTAAAAGTACTAGTTGAGGTCATGAGACCATTACCTCAGAGTGCTCAGACATTATTAAAACAAATTACACTGGGTCACTGTGAGGAGAGCCCTAACAGTCATTCTGACAGAGGAGGCTGGGAGGCCCCTTGAGGAGGAGTGAAAGAATGGATATTTTGTTGACTCACACATGACATTATTTAGAAATAGCTCTTTTTGCTAATATGACCAGATGTCTCCCAGCCATATATAAAAACATTCTAACCTACACTGATTTGCTTAAGAAGTGTCCACAACAAGGTAGTTAACAAGACCGAAGAGCCTTTGTCTATTTAGGGGTAAACTTTGTTCAAGGATTGCATCATCTGCTGATGAGAGCTCTTCCTTGGGAGTACTAGAACCCTAATGTTAATGGGAAAAGTACTTACTTGAGCCAGAGATTAGAGGTTTGAAATTTTACTCTACCACTTCCTGGTGATGTGGCATGAGTATACTGTTTAATTTCTACGTCTCCCTTTCTTCATTTGTAAAGCAGGCATAATAATATGTATCCCAAGGAGTTCTGATAAGATTTAAGGGAATACCATGAAAGAATTTGGAACAGAGGCAGATGCACAGCAAGCATTCAACAAATGTTAGGTGAAATATTAGTTGACTCAGTAGATCAACTTGGACATGTATCTTCAAATTTCAGATCCTAATTTCAAGATGATAGGGATGATAGTGGAGTGGAAAAAGTGTTAGACTTTGAGTCAAGAAAAATAACTAAATTGAGCTATTATTTGCTGTGTGGCTTTGGACAAATTTCTTAGCTTTTCTAAGTCTTATTAACGTGCAAACTGGACATAATAATATTCTCTCACTCCACTTTCCAGGATTTTGAGAGAAGGAATGTTTGTCTGTGTTTCCTCAATCTTCAGATTCTGTATTTCTTCTGTTTCTAAAAGTAACAACAACAATTGTTAAGTATGTATTTTTCTTTTCTCAAATCACTACTTCTAATGGAATGAATAGCCTTCAAAAGAACCCAGTGAAAGAATTACAGCTAGGTTCTGGAATTCTACAGTTCTCTTTGAGGGGACACTTTATATGCAAAGACAAACAGAATACTAGTCCCTCCACACAGAACAGTAGTAACAGCCATGATTAAGATAATTATCCATCTCTGGAGAAATGCTACCACCTTCTGTGACCTTGTGCTTTCAAGTTCAATAAGATGGAATAATCCATAATAATTTAAATCCCAGAACTACCTTTACTAAGAGTCTGAGTAATAGTTCCTGACCACTCTACAAATCAAAATTTATAGTTAATTGGCTGCATTATTGGATAAATCAAAGGATAATGCTTATGAAAGCCTGAGTTCTTTAAGAGTTCAGACCCAGTGAATTGGGTGGTATTCTAGAACATGGGGGTATGCATGAAAGTTTACATAATATTGCCTAGAGGACAATAACTTGAGTTAGATTTTTAGTTTGATGAGTAGAAAATGCTTAAGTTAATTTGTCTTCTTCCATTGGAAAAAAATTAACTCTCTTTAATTTCTAAATAATACATGAATACATTCTTACTTGAAAAAAGTTTAAACCCTATAAGGTTTAAACCCCTTTCATTAGCACTTCCCTTCTCAAAATAGTAGTCAGTCCAAAAACTGACTACTGTTATCAGTTCATTGTATATTCCTTCAGAACTCTTTTCTCTGCATTTTCTTTAATACAAATAGTTTCATTAGTGTATATTCATACATAAATAATACAGTTTATCCTTAAATAACTTTTTACTCTACAGTGTGTATTAATCAACATGAAGATATCCACCTCATTCTTTTTAACTGTTGCATAGTACTCCACAGTATGAATGTGCTATCTTTGATTTACCCATTTACCTATTGTCTTACAAGTGAATCATTTCAAATATTTAGTTCTTTTTATCTTTTTAACATCTGTATTGGAGTATAATTGCTTTACAATGGTGTGTTAGTTTCTGCTTTATAACAAAGTGAGTCAGCTATAGATATACATATATCCCTGAATCTCCTCCCTCTTGCATCTCCCTCCCAACCTCCCTAGCCCACCCCTCTAGGTGGTCACAAAGCACCGAACTGATCTCCCTGTACTATGCAGCTGCTTCCCACTAGCTATCTATCTTATATTTGGTAGTATATATAAATCCATGCCACTCTCTCACTTCATCCCAGCTTACCCGTGTCTTCAAGTCCATTCTCTACGTCTGTGTCTTTTTTCCTGTCCTGGCCCAGGTTCTTAAGAACCACATTTTTTTTAGATTCCATATATATGTGTTAGCATATGGTATTTGTTTTTCTCTTTCTGAATTACTTCACTCTGTATGGCAGACTCTAGGTCCATCTACCTCACTACAAATAACTCAATTTCATTTCTTTTTACGGCTGAGTAATATTCCATTGTATATGTGTACCACATCTTCTTTATCCATTCATCTATTTATGGACACTTAGGTTGCTTCCATGTCCTGGCTATTGTAAATAGAGCTGCAATGAACATTGTGGTACATGACTCTTTTTGAATTATGGTTTTCTCAGGGTATATGCCCAGTAGTGGGATTGCTGGGTCGTATGGTAGTTCTATTTTTAGTTTTTTAAGGAACCTCCATACTGTTGTCCATAATGGCTGTATCAGTTTACATTCCCACCAACAGTGCAAGATGGTTCCCTTTTCTCCACACCCTCTCCAGCATTTATTCTTTCTAGATTTTTTTGATGATAGCCATTCTGACTGTTGTGAGGTGATACCTCATTGTAGTTTTAATTTTCATTTCTCTAATGATTAGTGATGTTGAGCATTCTTTCATGTGTTTGTTGTCAATCTGTATATCTTCTTTGGAGAAATGTCTATTTAGGTCTTCTGCCCATTTTTGGATTGGGTTTTTTGTTTTCTTGATATTGAGCTGCATGAGCTGCTTGTAAATTTTGGAGATTAATCCTTTGTCAGTTGCTTCATTTGCAAATATTTTCTCCCATTCTGAAGGTTGTCTTTTCATCTTGTTTATGGTTTCCTTTGCTGTGCAAAAGCTTCTAAGTTTCATTAGGTCCCATTTGTTTATTTTTGTTTTTATTTCCATTTCTCTATGAGGTGGGTCAAAAAGGAGCTTGCTGTGATTTATGTCATAGAGTGTTCTGCCTGTGTTTCCCTCTAAGAGTTTTATAGTGTCTGGCCTTACATTTAGGTCTTTAATCCATTTTGAGTTTATTTTTGTGTATGGTGTTAGGGACTGTTCTAATTTCATTCTTTTACATGTAGCTGTCCAATTTTTCCAGCACGACTTTTCAAAGAGGCTGTCTTTTCTCCATTATGTATTCTTGCCTCCTTTTTCAAATATAAGGTGACCATATGTGCATGGGTTTATCTCTGGGCTTTCTATCCTGTTCCATTGATCTATATTTCTGTTTTTGTGCCAGTAGAATACTGTCTTGATTACTGCAGCTTTGTAATATAGTCTGAAGTTCAGGACCCTGATTCCTCCAGCTCCATATTTCTTTCTCAAGATTGCTTTGGCTATTCGGGGTCTTTTGTGTTTCCATACAAATTGTGAAATTTTTTGTTCTAGTTCTGTGAAAAATGCCATTGGTATTTTGATAGAGATTGCATTGAATCTGTAGATTGCTTTGGGTATTAGAGTCATTTTCACAATGTTGATTCTTCCAATCCAAGAACATGGTATATCTCTCCATCTATTTGTATCATCTTTAATTTCTTTCATCAGTGTCTTATAATTTTCTGCATACAGGTCTTTTGTCTCCTTAGGTAGGTTTATTCCTAGATATTTTATTCTTTTTGTTGCAAAGATAAATGGGAGTGTTTTCTTCTTTTTTTTTGCAGTACACGGGCCTCTCACTGTTGTGGCCTCTCCCGTTGCGGAGCACAGGCTCCGGACGTGCAGTCTCAGCAGCCATGGCTCACGGGCCCAGCTGCTCCGTGGCATGTGGGATCTTCCCGGACCGGGGCACGAACCTGTGTCCCGTGAGGCAGGCGGACTCTCCCTGCACCACCAGGGAAGCCCTGGGAGTGTTTTCTTCATTTCACTTTCAGATTTTTCATCATTAGTGTATAGAAATGCCAGAGATTTCTGTGCATTAATTTTGTATCCTGCAACTTTACCAAATTCATTGATTAGCTCTAGTAGTTTTCTGGTATCATCTTTAGGATTCTCTCTGTATAGTATCATGTCATCTGCAAACAGTGACAGGTTTACTTCTTTTCTGATGTGGATTCCTTTTATTTCCTTTTCTTCCCTGATTGCTGTGGCTAAAACTTCCAAAACTAAGTTGAATAAGAGCGGTGAGAGTGGGCAGCCTTGTCTTGTTCCTGCTCTTAGTGGAAATGGTTTCAGTTTTTCACCATTGAGGATGATGTTGGCTGTGAGTTTGTCATATATGGCCTTTATTATGTTGAGGAAAGTTCCCTCTATGCCTATTTTCTACAGGGATTTTATCGTAAATGGGTGTTGAATTTTGTTGAAAGCTTTCTCTGCATCTATTGAGATGATCATATGGTTTTTCTCCTTCAATTTGTTAATATGGTGTATCACATTGATAGATTTGCGTATATTGAAGAATCCTTGCATTCCTGGAATAAACCCCACTTGATCATGGTATATGATCCTTTTAATGTGCTGTTGGATTCTGTTTGCTAGTATTTTGTTGAGGATTTTTGCATCTATATTCATCAGTGATATTGGCCTGTAGTTTTCTTTCTTTGTGACATCCTTGTCTGGTTTTGGTCTCAAGGTGATGGTGGCCTCATAGAAGGAATTTGGGAGTGTTCCTCCCTCTGCTATATTTTGGAAGAGTTTGAGAAGGATAGGTGTTAGCTCTACTCTAAATGTTTGATAGAATTTGCCTGTGAAGCCATCTGGTCCTGGGCTTTTGTTTGTTGGAAGATTTTTAATCACAGTTTCCATTTCAGTGCTTGTGATTAGTCTGTTCATATTTTCTATTTCTTCCTGATTCAGTCTTGGCAGGTTGTGCATTTCTAAGAATTTTTCCATTTCTTCCACGTTGTCCATTTTATTGGCATAGAGTTGCTTGTAATCTCTCATGACCTTTTGTATTTCTGCAGTGTCAGTTGTTACTTCTCCTTTTTCATTTCTAATTCTATTGATTTGAGTCTTCTCCCTTTTTTTTCTTGATGAGTCTGGCTAATGGTTTAGCAATTTTGTTTATCTTCTCAAAGAACCAGCTTTTAGTTTTATTGATCTTTGCTATTGTTTCCTTTATTTCTTTTTCATTTATTTCTGATCTGATTTTTATGATTTCTTTCCTTGTGCTAACTTTGGGGTTTTTTGGTTCTTCTTTCTCTAATTGCTTTAGGTGCAAGGTTAGGTTGTTTATTCGACATGCTTCCTATTTCTTAAGGTGAGCTTGTATTGCTATAAACTTCCCTCTTAGAACTGCTTTTGCTGCATCCCATAGGTTTTGGGTCATCGTGTCTCCATTGTCATTTGTTTCTAGGTATTTTTTTTATTTCCTCTTTGATTTCTTCAGTGATCACTTCGTTATTAAGTAGTGTATTGTTTAGCCTCCATGTGTTTGCATTTTTTACAGCTCTTTTCCTGTAATTGATATCTAGTCTCATAGCGTTGTGGTCAGAAAAGATACTTGATACAATTTCATTTTTCTGAAATTTACCAAGGCTTGATTTGTGACCCAAGATATGATCTATCCTGGAGAATATTCCATGAGCACTTGAGAAAAATGTGTATTCTGTTGTTTTTGGATGGCATGTCCTCTAAATATCAATTAAGTCCATCTTGTTTAATGTATCATTTAAAGCTTGTGTTTCCTTATTTATTTTCATTTTGGATGATCTGTCCATTGGTGAAAGTGGGGTGTTAAAATCCCCTACTATGAATGTGTTACTGTCGATTTCCCCTTTTATGGCTGTTAGTATTTGCCTTGTATATTGAGGTGCTCCTATGTTGGGTGCATAAATATTTACAATTGTTATATCTTCTTCTTGGATTGATCCCTTGATCGTTATGTACTGTCCTTCTTTGTCTCTTCTAATAGTCTTTATTTTAAAGTCTATTTTGTCTGATATAAGAATTGCTACTCCAGCTTTCTTTTGGTTTCCATTTGCATGGAATATCTTTTTCTATTCCCTTACTTTCAGTCTGTATGTGTCTCTAGGTCTGAAGTGGGTCTCTTGTAGACAGCATATATATGGGTCTTGTTTTTGTTTCCATTCAGCCAATCTGTGTCTTTTGGTGGGAGCATTTAGTCCATTTACATTTAAGGTAATTATCGATATGTATGTACCTATTCCCATTTTCTAAATTGTTTTGGGTTCGTTATTGTAGGTCTTTTCCTTCTTTTGTGTTTTCTGCCTAGAGAAGTTCCTTTAGCATTTGTTGTAAAGCAGGTTTGGTGGTGCTGAACTCTCTCAGCTTTTGCTTGTCTGTAAAGATTTTAATTTCTCCATCAAATCTGAATGAGATCCTTGCTGGGTAGAGTAATCTTGCTTGCAGGTTTTTCTCCTTCATCACTTTAAATATGTCCTGCCACTCCCTTCTGGCTTGCAGAGTCTCTGCTGAAAGATCAGCTCTTAACTTTATGGGGATTCCCTTGCATGTTATTTGTTGCTTTTCCGTTGCTGCTTTTAATATTTGTTCTTTGTATTTAATTTTTGATAGTTTGATTAATATGTGTCTTGGCCTGTTTCTCCTTGGATTTATCCTGTATGGGACTCTCTGTGCTTCCTGGACTTAATTAACTATTTCCTTTCCCATAATAGGGAAGTTTTTAACTATAATCTGTTCAAATGTTTTCTCAGTCCCTTTCTTTTCCTCTTCTTCTTCTGGAACCCCTATAACTTGAATGTTGGTGTGTTTAATGTTGTCCCAGAGGTCTCTGAGACTGTCCTCAGTTCTTTTCATTCTTTTGTCTTTATTCTGCTCTGCAGTAGTTATTTCCACTATTTTATCTTCCAGGTCACTTATCCGTTCTTCTGCCTCAGTTATTCTGCTATTGATCCCATCTAGAGTATTTTTAATTTCATTTATTGTGGTGTTCATTGTTGTTTGTTTCATCTTTAGTTGTTCTAGGTCCTTGTTAAATGTTTCTTGCATTTTGTCTATTCTATTTCCAAGATTTTGGATCATCTTTACTATCATTATTGTGAATTCTTTCTCAGGCAGACTGCCTATTTCCTCTTCATTTGTTAGATCTGGTAGGTTTTTATCTTGCTCCTTCATCTGTGGTGTGTTTTTCTGTCTTCTCATTTTGCTTATCTTACTGTGTTTGGAGTCTCCTTTTTGCAGGCTGCAGGTTCGTAGTTCCCGTTGTTTTTGTTGTCTGTCCCCAGTGGCTAAGGTTGGTTCAGTGGGTTGTGTAGGCTTCCTGGTGGAGGGGACTAGTGCCTGTGTTCTGGTGGATGAGGCTGAATCTTGTCTTTCTGGTGGGCAGGTCCACGTCTGGTGGTGTGTTTCGGGGTGTCTGTGGACTTATTATGATTTTCGGCAGCCTCTCTGCTAATGGGTGGGGTTGTGTTCCTGTTTTGCTAGTTGTTTGGCATAGGGTGTCCAGCACTGTAGCTTGCTTGTCATTGAGTGAAGCGGGGTGCTGGCGTTGAGATGGAGATCTCTGGGAGATTTTCGCTGTTTGATATTACGTGGAACTGGGAGGTCTCTTGTGGACCAGTGTCCTGAAGTTGGCTCTCCCACCTCAGAGGCACAGCACTGACTCCTAGCTGGAGCACCAAGAGCCTTTCATCCACACGGCTCCTGAATTTGGGATGATCCATTGTCTATTCATGTATTCCACAGATGCAGGGTACATCAAGTTGACTGTGGAGCTTTAATCCGCTGCCTCTGAGGCTGCTGGGAGAGATATCCCTTTCTCTTCTTTCTTCTCACAGCTCCCAGGGTCTTAGCTTTGGATTTGGCTCCGCCTCTGCATGTAGGTGGCCGGAGGGCGTCTGTTTTTCGCTCAGACAGGACGGGGTTAAAGGAGCCGCTGATTCAGGGGCTCAGGCTCACTCAGGCTGGGGGAGGGAGGGGCACGGAGTGCGGGGCGAGCCTGCGGCGGCAGAGGCCGGCATGACGTTGCACCAGCCTGAGTCGCGCCGTGCTTTCTCCCCGGGGAGTTGTCCCTGGATCCCGGGACCTTGGCAGTGGTGGGCTGCACAGGCTCCCCGGAAGGGAGGTGTGGATAGTGACCTGTGCTCTCACACAGGCTTCTTGGTGGCGGTAGCAGCAGCCTTAGCGTCTTCTGCTCGTCTCTGGGGTCTGCGCATTTAGCCGCCGCTCGCGCCCATCTCTGGAGCTCCTTTAAGCAGTGCTCTTAATCCCCTCTCCTTGCGCACTAGGAAACAAAGAGGGAAGAAAAAGTCTCTTGCCTCTTCGGCAGGTCCAGACTTTTCTCCAGACTCCCTCCCGGCTAGCCGTGGTGCAGTAACCCCCTGCAGGCTATGCTCATGCCGCCAACCCCAGTCCTCTCCCTGCGCTCCGACCAAATCCCGAGCCTCAGCTCGCAGCCCCGCCCGCCCCGGCGGGTTAGCAGACAGCAGACACCCCGGCGGGCTGGTGAGTGCCGGTCGGCACTGATCCTCTGTGTGGGAATCTCCCCGCTTTGCCCTCCGCACTCCTGTTGCTGTGCTCTCCTCCGCGGCCCCGAAGCTGCCCCCTCCGCCACCCGCAGTCTCCACCCGCGAAGGGGTGGAGACTAGGAATAGTGTGTGGACAACTTTCCTCCTTCACAGCTCCCTCCCACTGGTGCAGGTCCCGTCCCTATTCTTTTGTCTCTGTTTTTTTCTTTTTTTCTTTTGCCTTACCCAGGTACGTGGGGAGTTTCTTGCCTTTTGGGAGGTCTGAGGTCTTCTGCCAGCGTTCAGTAGGTGATCTGTAGGGGTTGTTCCACGTGTAGATGTATTTCTGGTGTATCTGTGGGGAGGAAGGTGATCTCCGCGTCTTACTCTCGCCATCTTCCCCTTGTCTCCGAACACTAGTGATTTATAAATGAAACATTCTTTTTGTTCAGTAGCTTTATAATTATAGGTTTATTAACTTACTAAAATTATTTCAAACCTTTCATGTACTTCAAAAAAAGGAGGCATCAAAAGTGAAAAACAAAACTAATTTTAAAGCCATACTGGTTAAAGCAAGGACTCTTAGAAAATTAAATTTTATTTACACACAACTTAAAGTACTTGAATTGAAACCAGCTATAAAAGTATTAGACAGTCATAAATATCAGATTTTTATACTGTTTCCCAAATAATTAAAAAGGCATATCCATGACAGAACTTGGATTCTTTGTTTCATCTTTATCCTCATATGCCTTTGATTAATACTTGAGTTAAAAATTCTCATAAATTCTCATATTTTTAGGCTGGTAAACAGATATGTAGGAGGCCAGAGAAATCACAGAAAATTAATAAGAATGCAGAATCATAGCTTCCTGTATGTTAGAGTTCACCTGCTTCACCCCAGCCTTATTGGGCTCACCCTTAGTAACATGTCAGTTCCAAACTCACCCCCTCTCCATGGCCTTAGCAAATCCCTATAAGTCTTACCCTGCCTTTTGGCAAGAAAGTGGATTGGATTATCTTACTCTTTATTTTTTAAATCTTTCAGAAATTCTTATTTTTAACTACTCGGAGTACATGGATACATTGTGGGTACAAAATCCAAACATTACAGATAAGCTAAGGCCTCCCTTCACTGCTACCCACAGTCCTCTGTGCATGCTTGTAATCTTCCAGACATTTTTCTCTGTATCTACTGGAATATGTAGATACAGCTGTAAAACTCAGCCTCTACCCTGGGTTGCAAAGAAAAATCACTTATATTTAGAGTACTCATTCTAATAGCATGAAAAAAGTTACTTCAGTCCATCAGCCCCTTCTGTCCTCTATTTCACCATGGCTGAATTTAAATTTGGTGTTAGTTAGAGAAATATCTGGTCCTCTAAGTCATCTGTCCCATAGGCATTTGTGGAGAAAACCCTTGTTCCTACTCGTCCAGCTCTTTAGAATGAAGACTGCCTTTGCCACATCAATATTGGTGTAGTAAGAATCAGTTTACCTGTAGTGCCTGTAGAACGAGAGAATTCCTGCAATGACTTCCAAGGTCTCTTCTGTCTGAACTCCCTCAGGTCTTTCACCTCCTGGGCTCTGCCTGGGGGAGAGTTTCCCCCCTTCAAAGGAATCTATACTCTCATCACTTGCCTCATTTACCCTTCTCCTCAGCTCAAGGTGGGGTGTTGGGTTTTTTTTGTTTTGTTTTTTAGGTTGTGGAGTAAGGTGGGAGGAGAAGACTCAGAATTCTCTCTGTTCCCCTAAGAGAATTTACACTTTTGAAAACCAGCCTTAGAAAGAAACATGTATGTGACATTTCTACCTTCTGCCTAAATATATCTTTCTTCTGAGATAATGAGCCTGGGATGGCCAAGCTTGCCATAGGAAGGGATGCGGACAGAGCGGGGTTATTAGAAGGATATTGCAAAAAAGAAAAAAAATAATTTTGTACTTACTGTACATAAATTATATCATCCTATATGTATTATTCTATAACTTGCTTTTCCTTAATCAATATGCCTTGAAGTTATTTCCATGTTGCTATACATAGCCCTATGTTATTCTTTCAATGATCATTTATTGAGACTCTGTTGTGTGCCGGAGTCTACATATGTGGCACTGGAAAAACAAAGTATCTATTCTCATTGGTCTTACATGTTGGGGGAAAGATAACAGTCAACTGTACATGTGCATAAGTAATATAATATGAAGTGACTGGAATTAAGAAAAAGAAAATGGGATAAAAGGATAGAGACAGGGGTGGTTTTTTAGATAGAGGGGACCTCTCTGCAGAGGCAACTTCATTCTTTTCAGCTTCTATATAGCATTACATTCCCCTAAAGAAGGATAGTGAGGTTTGTTTCCCATTTTTGTTATTACAAACCATGTTGTAATATTTACTTCCTTGTGCACATGAACAATAGTCTTTGAATAGATACTAAAAGCTAGAATCACTGGGTCATGCTTGCAAACTCTCTCTGAAATGGCTATATGATTTATACTCCCATCACAAACTGCTTGTTCCCTGTAACTCTCTTAGTTGAGTCTATCAAAATTGTTAATTTCACCAATCTGATATGTGAAAAAAAAATGGTATCTTGGATGTTTTAGTAATTGGCACTTTGCTGATTCTTACTTAGGTTGAATATCTTTTCATATGTGTATCAGACATTTATATTTCCCGTCTTATAAAATGGCTTTTTGTATCCTATGTCCATATATCTATAGGATTTTTGTCTTTTTCTCTTGATTTTTTGGCATGAATGTGTTCAGGATAGTAATATTTTATCTTATATATGTAGCAAATATTTTCTCCCATTATTTGTCTTTATCTTCATCATATAAAGCTTCTTTTATTCACGTAGTCAAATATATCCATATATCCCTATAATAATCATACCTCTTTTATTATTTTGAGTGTGTAAATTCAAATTCAGCATTCATTTATTGAGTATTCAGTGTGTGTAACTCACTGTGCTAGGCAGTTTAAATAGAGACGTGACATCTGCCTTCATGGGTCTCACAATTTAGTGTTGGAGACACATGTGCACAAATGCCTATAAAGCCAATCTGCAAAGTCCTATAAAAAGAATTAATTTGGTGGAGCAATGCCTAGCTCAGAACAAGGCACCTGGAAAGGTTTCACAGATGCAGTAGCATTGAAAGGCAGGAGTGAGCACAAAGGAGAAAGGCACAAGCCAGGCAGAAAATGCAGCTAGGAAGTGCTGGGGAGAAATTTCTGGGAAAGCTGGATAGTGGGTATGTGGGTAGGAATAAGAGAAGTAAACATAGTGGAAGACCAGATTGAAAAGGTAAGGTGGAACTATCCTAATCTTTACCCATAAATAGGAAATATAGTAATAAATTCCACATCTTCTAGTTTCCTTGAAAAGTATCCATTAAATAAAAGAAGAAGACTGTCGACTATGAGAATTGAAGTAAAGATTTGTAGTGATTGAATGAGCATAGATAGCCTCGCCCTCTGGCTTGATGACAGCCTGCAGATGGATTGTTCTGTGAACCTTCAGCATGTGTGTGTGCACTGCCAGTGTATCTGCTGGTTTTCGCTTGCCTGAGCCCTTGCCTGACAACAGCTGCAGTTTGCAAGTCTTAAGTCTGTTTTACCATCCTGCAGAGGTAAGAGTTGGATAGTTTATGCATTATGACCTCACAGTCCTCTGGGGAAGCTGCCAAAGAAAGCATGTTTTGGATAGAAATCTGAAAAAAAAAGGAAAAATTTTAAAAAACCAAAAAATTTAAATGCCCAAGATGAATTTGGCATAGGGATAAGTTTTCATATTCAGCTCCTCTCTAGGCTCTTCCATTTAATCATCCTCCAGGATGCAGGGGCTGCCACGGGGAACCATGGATAGAGATTAGACCCCCTTGGACCGCATCAGCAAACACCCTCCTCTGATAGGCAGTTGGAAAGTAATGGGATTTGGGTTTTTGTTGTAAGGGAACGGTGGAAAATGTTACAAACAGCTGACCTCCTTCGCCCCCACTGAAATGACTGCCTTCCTCTGCACATTTTATGTTGCTTTGGGGAGAATGACAAAAGACAGATGCTTCTTGTTGGAATGCTAGTTGTTTAATCATTCTTTCTAGTCCCAAGACATTTACTGTAGTTTCTTGGAGCTGACATCTTGGGCAGTTCCTTGGTTTTCAATATCTTGTAAATGTGTTGTGTTGTGATTTTCCATCACATGGAATATGAAAAAGTCTGTGGGTGAGTTTTTTCTAAAATGTGTTATGTAGCAGATGGTGTCCTCGGGTCAAAAGCCTTAAACTGGAAGTGCATGAACTGTAAACAAACTGTAAGCTCTTGTATTCAGACACAAAATACACAACCTGGTCCATCTCCTGTCTCCCACAGTGCATTATTCAGGTCTACAGAGATGCTCCCGTCCTTTCCAAGGGTCAGCAGCAACATATAAAATTGGTCTTTCCGGTAGCATGACCTGCCCACACAGCACCAACAAAGGAGGAGACTGCTTCCTTCCCAGGTTCTGTGGCCCCCTTAGAACCCCAGGAAGCTTCAAAGTAGACACAATGCCCTTCAGAAACAAAGTAAAACTCTTGTGTTAGCCACAAACCACCTGTTCAATAGGTCTCTTGCTCCTGTTTTCATAAAGGTAACATAGAAGAGAAGCTGAAAAGATGCACATTTTCATCATCTTAAGGAAGAAGGTAAATGATTAATCTCATAATCATATACAACTTTTTCCAGGAGGATCACATTCTTAACAACAAGCAAGTCATAATAGCAATTTGGAAAATGATTCATTTCTCCTCCCCTAAAAATCTTAATATTTGTTTTAGTGTATCTTGTTTAAATTTAATTTTTTCTGATTTTGAGCCTGTGTATTTTTTTCACTCTTTTGTTAAATTTGCGATTTCTCTTGGTTAGTCCCATGGCCTCCTTCTACCTGTACAGAGGTGATCATTTCTTTCCTCTCTGGTGATTACCATACCTTTGAGGAGCTCTCCTCCATATGTGGGAAGCTTAGTGTAGAGAGGACATGATTGGAAATGGGAATCTATGTCTGAGGTGTCCCTGTGTGGGGGTCTCTATGTCTCAGGTAGAAGAAAAGTTTCAGGGAAGTCTACTTCATTCAATTTTTTCTACATACCAATGTGTGCATAAGGACCATTTGAAAGCAGGTAAAATGAATAATAAGACTTTGTGTTTCTATAGCACCTTTCCCAAGGACATATATAAACATAGGAGGATTATGCTCAAAACCCTCTCTTCAACTGTGTTAAGAGCACGAATTATTTTCAGAGATTGGTTCAAGATGGCGGAGTACAAGTACATGTGCTCACTCCCTCTTACAAGAGCACTGGAATTGCAACTAGCTGCTGAACAGTCATCGACAAGCAGACACTGGAACTCACCAGAAAAAATGCCCTACATCCAAAGACAAAGGAGAAGCCACAATGAGACGGTAGGAGGGGCGCATTCACAATGAAATCAAATCCCATAACTGCTGGGTGGGTGACTCACAAATTGAAGAACACACCACAGAAGTCCACTGACTGGAGTGAAGGTTCTGAGCCCCACGTCAGGCTTCCCAACCTGGGAGTCCAGCAAAGGCAGCAGGAATTCCCTAGAGAATCAGACTTTGAAGGCTAGCAGGGTTTGATTGCAGGACTTCGACAGGACTGGGGAAGATAGATACTCCACTCTTAGAGGGCACACACAGAGTAGTGTGCTCATCAGGATCCATGGGAAGGAGCAGTGACCCCATAGGAGACTGAACCAGACCTGCCTGCTAGTGCTGGAGGGTCTCCTACAGACGTGGGGGGTGGATGTGGCTCACCGTGGGAGCGAGGACACTTGTCTGGCAGCAGAAGTTCTGGGAAGTACTCCTTGGTGACAGCCCTCCCAGAGTCTGCCATTAGCCCCACCAAAGAGCTGGGTAGGCTCCAGTGCTGGGTCACCTCAGGCCAAACAACCAACAGGAAGGAACCCAGCCTCACCCATCAGCAGACAAGCAGAATAAAGTTTTACTGAGCTCTGCCCACCAGAGCAATACCCAGCTCTACCCACCACCAGTCCCTCCTATCAGAAAGCTTACACAAGCCTCTTAGATAGCCTCATCTACCAGAGAGCAGACAGCAGAAGCAAGAAGAACTACAATCCTGCAGCCTGTGGAACAAAAACCACATTCACAGAAAGATAGACAAGATGAAAAGGCAGAGGGTTATGTAAGAGATGAAGGAACAAGATAAAACCCCAGAAAAACAACTAAATGAAGTGGAGATAGGCAACCTTCCAGAAAAAGAAATCAGAATAATGATAATGAAGATGATCCAGGACCTTGAAAAAAGAATGGAGGCAAAGATTGAAAAGATGTAAGAAATGTTTAACAAAGACCTAGAAAATTAAATAACAAACACCTAGAAGAATTAAAGAACAAACAAATGCAGATGAACAATACAATAACTGAAATGAAAACTACACTAGAAGGAACCAATAGCAGAATAATTGAGGCAGAAGAACAGATAAGTGACCTGGAAGACAGAATGGTGGAATTCACTGCTGCAGAACAGAATAAAGAAAAAAAAAATGAAAAGAAATGAAGACAGCCTAAGAAACTTCTGGGACAACATTAAATGCACCAACATTCGCATTATAGGGGTCTCAGAAGGAGAAGAGAGAGTGAAAGTACTTGAGGAAATATTTGAAAAGACTATAGTTGAAGACTTCCCTAACATGGGAGAGGAAATAGCCTCCCAAGTCCAGGAAGTGCAGAGAGTCCCAGGCAGGATAAACCCAAGGAGAAACATGCCAAGACACATAGTAATCAAACTGACAAAGATTAAAGACAAAGAAAAATTATTAAAAGCAACAAGAGAAAAACAACTTGTTTTTCTCCCATAAGGTTAACAGCTGATTCCTCAGCAGAAACTCTACAAGCCAGAAGGGAGTGACATGGTATATTTAAAGTGATGAAAGGGAACTTACAACCAAAATTACTCTACCCAGCAGAGATCTCATTCAGATTCGTTGGAGAAGTCAAAAGCTTTACAGACAAGCAAAAGCTAAGAGAATTCAGCACCACCCTACCAGCTCTACAACAAATGCTAAAGGAACTTCTCTAAGTGGGAAACACAAGAGAAGAAAAGGACCTACAATAAACTAACCCAAAACAATTAGGAAAATGGTAATGGTATCAATAATCGAACCCAACATAGGAGTACCTCAATACATAAGGCAACTGCTAACAGATATAAAAGAGGAAATCGACAGTAACACAAAAATAGTGGGGGACTTTAACACCTCACTTACACCAATGGACAGACCATCCAGACAGAGAATTAATAAGGAAACACAAGCTTTAAATGACACAATAGACCAGATAGATTTAATTGATATTTATAGGGCATTCCATCCAAAAACAGCAGATTACACTTTCTTCTCAAGTGCACACAGAACATTCTCCAGGATAGATCACATCTTAGGTCACAGATCAAGCCTCAGTAAATTTAAGAAAATTGAAATCATATCAAGCATCTTTTCCAACCACAATGCTATGAGATTAGAAATCAGTTACAAGATAAAAAACGTAAAAAACACAAACACATGGACGCTAAACAATACATTACTAAAAAACCAAGAGATCACTGAAGAAATCAAAGAGTAAATAAAAAAAAATACCTAGAGACAAAGACAACAAAAACACGATGATCCAAAACGTATGGGATGCAGCAAAAACCATTCTAAGAAACAAGAAAAATCTCAAACAATCTAACCTTACACCTAAAGGAACTAGAGAACGAAGAACAAACAGGACCCAAAGTTACTAGAAGGAAAGAAATCATAAAAATCCAGCAGAAATAAATGAAATAGAAACAAAGAAAACAATAGCAAAGATCAATACAACTAGAAGCTGGTTCTTTGAGAAGATAAACAAAATTGGGAAACCTTTAGCCAGACTCATCAAGAAAAAGAGGGAGAGGACTCAAATCAATAAAATTAGAAATGAAAAAGGAGGAGTTACAACACCACAGAAATACAAAGCATCCTAAGAGACTACTACAAGCAAGTCTATGCCAATAAAATGGATCACCTGGAAGAAATGGACAAATTACTAGAAAGGTATAACCTTCCAAGACTGAACCAGGAAGAAAGAGAAAATATGAACAGAGCAATCATAAGTAATGAAATTGAAATTGTGATTAAAAATCTTCCAACAAACAAAAAACCAGGACCACATGGCTTCACAGGTGAATTCTAACAAACATGCAGAGAAGAGCTAACACCAATCCTTCACAAACTCTTCCAAAAAATTGCAGAGGAAGGAACACTCCCAAACTCATTCTACAAGGCCACCATCACCCTAATACGAAAACCAGACAAAGATACTACAAAAAAAGAAAATTATAGACCAATATCACTGATGAATGTAGATGCAAAAATCCTCAACAAAGTACTAGCAAACAGAATCCAACAGCACATTAAAAGGATCATACACCCTGATCAAGTGGGGTTTATCCCAGGAATGCAAGGATTCTTCAATATACACAAATCAATCAATGTGATACATCATATTAACGTATTGAAGAATAAAAACCATATGATCATCTCAACTGATGCAGAAAAAGCTTTTGACAAAATTCAACACCAATTTATGACAAAAACTCTCCAGAAAGTGGGCATAGAGAGAACATACCTCAATATCATAAAGGCCATATATGAAAAACACATAGCAAACTTCATTTTCAATGGTGAAAAACTGAAAGCATTTCCTCTAAGATCAGGAAAAAGACAAGGATGTCCACTCTCGCCACTATTATTCAACATAGTTTTGGAAGTCCTAGCCACAGCAATCAGAGAAGAAAAAGAAATAAAAGGAATACAAATTGGAAAAGAAGAAGTAAAACTGTCACTGTTTGCAGATGACATGATACTATACATAGATAATCCTAAAGATGCCACCAGAAAACTACTAGAGCTGATCAATGATTTTGGTAAAGTTGCAGGATACAAAATTAATGCACAGAAGTCTCTTGCATTCCTATACACTAACAAGAAAGATCAAAAAGTGAAATTAAGGAAACAATCCCATTCACCATTGCAACAAAAAGAATAAAATACCTAGGAATAAACCTACCTAAGGAGGTAAAAGACCTGTACTCAGAAAATTATAAGACACTGATGAAAGAAATCAAAGATGACACAAACAGATGGAGAGATATACTGTGTTCTTGGATTGGAAGAATCAACATTGTGAAAATGACTATACTACCCAAAGCAATCTACAGATTAAATGCAATCCCTATCCAATTACCAATGGCATTTTTTACAGAACTAAGACAAAAAAATCTTAAAATTTGTATGGAGACACAAAAGACCCTGAATAGCCAAAGCAATCTTGAGGGGAAAAAATGGAGCTGGAGGAATCAGACTCCCTGACTTCAAACTATACGACAAAGCTACAGTAATCAAGGCCGTATGGTACTGGCTCAAAAACAGAAATATAGATCAGTGGAACAGGATAGAAAGCCCAGAGATAAGCCCATGCACCCATGGTCAACTAATCTGTGACAAAGGAAGCAAGGATATACAATGGAGAAAAGATAAGTGGTGCTGGGAAAACTGGACAGCCACATGTAAAAGAATGAAATTAGAACACTCCGTAACACCATACACAAAAATAAACTCAAAATGGATTAAAGGCCTAAATGTAATACCGGACACTATAAAACTCTTAGAGGAAAACATAGGAAGAACACTCTTTGACATAAATAACAGCAAGAACTTTTTTGACCCCCCTCCTAGAGTAACGGAAATAAAAACAAAAATAAACAAATGTGACCTAATGAAACTTAAAACTTTTGCACAGGAAAGGAAACTGTAAACAAGACGAAAAGGCAACCCTTAGAATGGGAGAAATTATTTGCAAATGAATCAAAGGACAAGGGATTAATCTCTCAAATATATAAACAGCACATGCAGCTCAACGTTAAAAATACAAACAACCCAATCCAAAAATGGGCAGAACACCTAAATAGACATCTCTCCAAAGGAGAGATACAGATGGCCAAGAGGCACATGAAAAGCTGCTAACATCACTAATTATTAGAGAAATGCAAATCAAAAGTACAGTGAGGTATCACCTCCCACCGGTTAGAATGGGCATCATCAGAAAATCTACAAACAACAAATGCTGGAGACGGTGTGGAGAAAAGGAACCCTCTTGCACTTTTTGTGGGAATGTAAATTGATACAGCCACTATGGAGAACAGTATGGAGGTTCCTTAAAAAACTAAAAATAGAATTACATATAACCCAGCAACCCCACTACTGGTCATATACCCAGAGAAGACCATAATTCAAAAAGAAACATACACCTCAGTGTTCACTGCAGCACTATTTACAATAGCCAGGTCATAGAAGCAACCTAAATGCCCATCGACAGATGAATGGATAAACATGTGGTAGTATATACAATGGAATGTTACTCAGCCATAAAAAGGAATGAAATTGGGTCATTTGCAGAGATGTGGATGGACCCAGATACTGTCATATAGAGTGAAGTAAGTCAGAAAGAGAAAAACAAATATCGTATATTAACACATATATGTGGAATCTAGAAAAATGGTACAGATGAACAAGTTTGCAAGGCAGAAATAGAGACACAGATGTAAAGAACAAACGTATGGACACCAAGGGGGGAAAGCCTGGGGGGGATGGTGGTGGTGGTGGGATGAATTGGGAGATTGGGATTGACATATACACACTAATATGTATAAAATAGATAACTAATAACCTGCTGTATAAAAAAATTAAATTTAATTAAATTTAAAAATAAAGAATTATTTTCATATTTCATGAGGGGACACCAGAATAAGGAGAAGTGCCTCAATTCTGCCAGCTTCACCCAGCTTGGAAACCAAGTCTTCCCGCTTCAGAGGTGAGGGACATCAATCAGTCGACCCTCTGCTGCTCCAGCCTGAGGTCCCCTGCCTCTCTTTGGTTCTCCTCTGTGAATAACCAATGTTCTTGGCTCCTTGTTTGATCTTAAAATCAGTGTTGGGTGAATCAGTCAGAAGACTTGGACATTCTGTTCAGAAAACAAGTTTATAAATTCATCAGGTTTTGCTGGATCTGCAAAAGTATCCTGGCATTCTCAATAGAATAGCAATCTTCTGTCCCCAGATGACTTCATGAAATGTGGGACTTGTGTGAGGAGATGATACAGACAGTTTCCCATTGCCCTGAAACAGACACACCCTGTCACAGCTCCCTGCCTTTACCCATGCTGTCCTCTCTTCCCTGCCCTTGTCCACATGTAGCATTCCTATGCATCTTTTAGAGCTCATTTTGACTGTTATCATCTCCTTCATCAAGGCTTCACATGCATTCTCAAGTTCTGCTTTCATAACAAAGTCCCAGTTTTGTTCAGGTCTCCACTTACTCCTCTCCCACCCGAATGAGTGCCTGGTGAAAGGCACTGACTTTAGCCCAGCTCCCTGGAAGGCCTCATCAGTGTAAGCATAATCTCAGCCCCTTTGCCAGAGATTGGATCTGTAGCTTTGACCAATCAGACAAGAGTGGAAACATATAAGGGCTCTTGGTCCTCACAAGTAGGATGGGATTTGAGGAAGAAGTGCTCAGCCCTCTTCCTCTGGACATGCTGTGTCTGGCTGTGGCCTTGGGGTGGCTGCCATCTCCTCACTTCCAGCCTGAGGATGAAGCAAACACTGATGATAACAGAGCAGAGACAAGGACAAAAATCTGAGTTCTTCAAAGCTTTGTAGAGCCATTGAAACAACCAGACTTGAGGTTGGCCCTACTTCTAGATGCCTTCATATATAAGATAGTAAATGGCCTTATTAACTGCCAGAGCCCTACTTTCTGTTTCTTGCAGCAGCTGAAAGCCTCCTAATTTATCCAATGCTTTTCCTTAACTACAAGCCACACCTTCAGTCAGAATTGGGTATTTCTTCCTTTGATTGCTATAGCACTGTGTATATACCTCTATCAGTACATCAATTCTGGGTTTTAATGATCCGCTTATATGTCTATCTTCCTTACTATGAAATCTTCAAGGATCATATTTTTATTTGATTCACATTTTACTTATTTATTTTTAGAGTTTAGTGTTATGGCTGACACATATCAAGTAATTAATGAATATTTGATGACTGAAGGAATGGATTTACTCAGAATATGTCAAGTGAGTGCCATAGGCAGCCTTAGGCATAAGCAATTTAAATAACTCCTTGAGATCCTAGCCCTTTAGGCGCTGCTTCCAGGACTGACTGATTTTTCCGTCATCTGTTCATCTGTCCATCCAATGCACAGAAATGCCAGGCACCATGCCAACCCCTAGGAATTCAGAGAGATACCCTGTCCTCTGCTGGTATAGATTCCATTCTGCCCTCCACAATGTAAATTGGGGGCCCTCTGGCCCTTTGATACCACTTCAGGTATAAACTCTTTCTGGGGGCATGTGGGAAGCTGGCAATGGACAGAACTACAGCTCTCAGTATAAACATATAGGCCAGCACTGACAAGGAAATGCTTAGTTTTCTGTCCAGGAAGTACAGGTGGACACACATCCAAGAGAGAAAAATAGCAGAGGGTGCTGCTTCCCATCTGAGAGCTGGGGGCCCTGATTCCCACTGGGCCTAGTTACACAGAGTCACTGGGCACATCTGCTGAATTGTCTTTCTGGCCGATTGTGGCTGTTTAGTAATGGAGAGAGCTTGCAGCTTCCTAAAAAGAGAACACTCTCTAGAAATTTAAGGATTTCTGAGTATTCCTATTTGATTCCCCGTTTTTTCTTCTAGTCCAGAAAATTACACGCTGCAAGCCACTGGGAAGAAGGCAGGAGAAGGTCAGACTCTAGATATAGCCAGGACCTTCAAAGATTCTGGAGTTCTCCTTGTTATCAGGACATAATATGTTTAAGTGTTCAGAGTTCAAGTAGTATCTCTGTTGGTAGACTGTGAACTTCTCCTAATCATCCTTGCAATTCCCAACGGTCCCTAAGAGTTCCAGTCTTCTGGGAAAATCTTTTCCTTTAATGTTCAAATAAAATAACTCAAATAACTGGCCACTATAGTTTGGGGAAGTACAACACCCTCTCCAGCATTCTGAAAATGCCTAATGGAGTACTTGCCTTCCTCTGCTGGCTTCTTGTCATCTCTCTCCCTCAACTTCGAATTCCAACTAATTCTTGGTCATCCTTGGTTTCTCACCAGCACTCCTGCCAACTGCTGCCCTCTTTGTTCTGTTTCCCCCAGGATGTGGGCAGAGTTCCCTCTTCCTTCATTTCTAAAGCACCGTTAATCACATGAAGGCTATTGTATATAACAGATTTTAACTAAATATTAACAGAGAGGCATCTTTAATTCTAAAATTCTTTAGCTATCCCTTCACAGAGAATTTATGACCAACCAATTCTCTTGTTGTAGCTAAGACCTGTTCTATTTCTTCTTTTACCTGATTCCTCAAGAGATTCCAAAATTCCTATTACTGGATCTCAGAACATTTTTTAAATTATGCTGATCATTTTAGTTCCCTTTATTTTGGTATTTCCAGTGCAATCTACAACCTGACCCCTACCATCCCTGTCTAAACTGTTGGTGTATTTCCCTAAAAAGACAAATTTTTCTCTCATGTCTCTTTTCTTGCATCCAGATTGTAGAAAAGACTAAAGTAAGATTTAAATGAGCAATTTTTAAATCTCCTCATTGCACTTGTTTCTCAGTTTAGATGCGATATACTTGGTATGTGAGGTTCTTGGCATGTGGCAAAACTCAATCTTTAACAAGAGTAATATTCGATATTTCCTTGAAGATAGTGATTAATCTCATGAATATTTCATGTGTTGTTTCCCTTTTTCATCTTGTGATCCTTTTGAAGACTCCCATAAATTCTCTCTTGAACCCTAATTCTCAATCCAAACAGAACAAACTGTAAAGTCCACTTTGTGAATGCTCTCATCAGCAAGCAAAGCAATTTCACGCTCCAGCTGGCTTCTGAGTAACACCCAATTGTCACTTTACTCTGAGAGTCTTAGTTTCCTCTTTTGTAAAATGAGGAAGTTTGCCTACTTTTTCTGTAGCTTCCTTCCAGCTTTAGAATACCATGTATGCCTCTTAAAGATGATGGGGGAGGAGATAAGGGGTTGGATCCAGGAAGTGGAAAAGGCCAGCTAATCTTATTTGTATCTCGGACCATCTGCTGCCATTAACACTAACAGCCGCTATTTGTTTTTTAGTAATCGAGTGATCTCAACTCTCCAGTTTAAGAAATAAGTGAGTACTAATCTTGATTTAAGCACTGAGAGCCTCATATTTCCCCTTTCCCTGAAATAAGACTATTAATACTGACCCCTATCTGGTTTGATAAACAAAATGTTTCAACTAAAATTAAGTGATAGGGGTAATACAATTCAAGTTTGAAAAAAAGATTTTTCTCCTTAATTTTAATTTAAACCATCTTCCCTTTCTTCTGTAACTGTTTCAAAACTACCCAAGAAGACCTAAGAATTAGTAAATGGAGGGACAGTTGTACGGAAGAATTAAAGAAAAAAATGCAGGATTAATGTCTGAGGTTAGATTTTGGCTTGCTTAATGTTAAAAAAATTAAGTTGAAGCACCATCTAGTGGCTCTCAATTGTGTTTTATAAAAGTTGCTCCCAATTTCCCTCAGTTTAGGACCACAATTAATTTGTTGTGCATGTATATGTGTATGCACATATGTGTTCAGAAAAGAAAAAGAAATGTTTTTTGTCTTATGTAGGGGTAGGAGGTTGAGAGGGAGTAGCTTAGCTTTTTACTCTGCCCAGAAAATCTTGGCAGTGAGAATGGAACAGACAAGAAGCATGAACTTGGATTAATCTCTTCAGGGAATGATGGAGTCTTTTTCATGGAAAAAGAATTAACACAATAAAGTCCCATAGATTTCAGTTCCTCTGTTTTCCTTGCTCACATCCTCTCTAAGAGCCCACAACAGTATCTTTATCTTCCCAATCCTATAATGCAGACATGTCCTCGCATGTCTAGGGATTAGCTGACTATTAGGTCATCTTTGCACACCCCCAGATTCCCACGTCCTTTCCTTTCACAAGCCTACAGCATTCCTTGAGCTTACACAGACAGCAATTCCTCTGGAACTGCCATAGAGATGGCTCTCATACCTATGATTACTATATTCTGAAGTTACATCTGTTTCATTATCTCTAAGGGAAGAACAAAAATAGGCCATGACAATGCACATGAATAGAACATAATCCATGTTGCAAGATTGACAGCAAACCTTATGATTGGTAAACTAGATATTTGTATCAATCAGATTAAGTTCAACTACACATGGATTAAAACCCAAAACGACAGTGCCATGAACAAAATAGCTTATTCTCTCTCACACAAAAGTTTAGAGGTAGGTAGTCTATGGCTACTCCATGCTCATCAGGGACCAGGATCCTTCCATCTTTCTTTTCCACCATCTTAATGAGTAGCTTCCATCCTCAGTGTTACCTAAGACCCATGTTGGCTGCTGGAATTCCAGTCATCACACCAATGTTGCAGTCCAGGAGATAAGAAGAAAAAGCAAAAGAGGACCTCTTCTTTCTCTTTAAAGAGCTTTCCTAAAAATATCACACAAAATGTTTGCTTACACTTCATTTTTGAAAATTTTTGTGGGTGGTCATACTGAGTTGCAAGAGAAACTGAGACATATCTTTTAGCTACGTATGTCTCCACACTGAATAAAATTGGAGTTCTATTACTAAGCAGTGTATCAGAAACCTAATGTCACAATAGTGCTCTGTAACAAACAACCACAAAAACCACTGTGACAATTGGTCAAATGTCAGGGATTAACTGGGGGGTCAGGTAGGCAGCTCCTCTGATCTTGACGGAGCTGCTTCTCACTTCTGGGAGATGGCTGACGACTATTGGATTGTGTAGGCTGGCCTCAACAGTGAAGTGGAGGATGAGCCTGGGGTGTCTCAGCTCTGTTCTGCATGTTTCTCATCCTCCAGAAGACTAGCTCAGGCATGTCCTTGTGGAGTAACAGAAGAAACTTGCAGGAACTCTTGAGACCTAGGCTCAAAACTGGTACATGCCACTTCTGCCTCATTTGATTGGCTAATGCAAATTACATGCGGTGGAAAAATATGCACTTTCTTTATGAAAAGAGCTCTAAGGTTATTGACAAATTACATGAGTAGAGGGAGAAGAGAAAATTTGGAATCATGAATACAATCATTTACTGTGAGGAGAAAAGAGAAAATGAGCATTGAACCAGGCAGTGGTTCAAATGCAATCTGTGCAACAGTATATTTGAGTCTGTGATTGAATTGTGGTACTAGGCTTTTTTCCATTTTATGCCCTGTCTTAAAAGTGAGGGAATTATGATTTAAAAAGAAAGAGAAAAGAGCAAATATGTTATACATGACATTATTTACTAATTTATTTCTTGACTCATGTTCAGTTAACTAATGGAGTAGGTATTAATCTCAGCATTTGTCTTACTGTTTACTGTAGGCAGAGACTGGATGTATAATATATGTACCCAAAACCTGATTCTATTTCTTCCAAGGCAGCTACACTACATTTTTCAGCTTCCATAGAAGTTGTGTGGCTATGTAACAAGCACCAGCCAATGGAATGTGACCAGAACCGATTACTACTAAAATCCTCCATCTCTCCATTTCTCCCTCTCTCTCTCTCTCTCTCTCTCTCTCTCTTTCTCTCCATCTCTCTCCCATTCACCAGCTGAACGGAAAATACTCTGAGAAGGGCAGAGCCATAGGATAAAATGCTAGCTTACAGCAGAATTCTTCCTGCCACCCGCCTTAGCCCCACTAACCTGCATTGGAACGTGAAGTGAGCAACAATTAAATTTTTGTGTATGAATACACTGAGATTTGGGGGTTGTTTGTCAACAGCTAGACTATCCTGCTTACGTTAGTATCCTCTAGGTAGTATGCATTCATTTTCTCTCTTAGAGTTTTGCTTAAAATAAAAGTAAAAACCCAAACCACCTGCCACTTTACACAATAAAATTTTCCTTTAACTAAAAGGACCATTTTTTACTATAGGATTGCCATAAATATCAATGAAGTGAAGGTTCTAGTTTACAGTGGCCCTAGAATATGTTAGAGTTTCACCAAGCACTCTTACTGTTACCACAGTTAACCCATTGTATAGTGCAGACAAGAAACTGAGACACTGGAGCTCTAAAAGGTGAGGTGACATTCAGCACTGTCTCCAGTGACTCTAACAGTTCCTTATGTGGGATCAACTTACAACTTCATCAAAAATGCAGGTGCTGCTAAAAACGACTCCTGGCCATTTATTTAATGATCAGGTCAAACATGCAATACAAATACCTCAGTAATTGCTAGCAAGCGAGAAAAGGATGTGAGGTCAGCTATGGGCTGACTTGAAAGCAGTGTTTGTAGTGGTTCCAGCCATTGCAACGTTGATTAACATCTCAAGTGGGAGATATGGGAATATATGTATATATATAACTGATTCATTTTGTTGTGAAGCTGAAACTAACATACCATTGTAAAGCAATTATACTCCAATAAAGATGTTAAAAAAAAAAAAAAAACATCTCAAGTGGGTAGAGGAAACAACTAGATAGGATGAAAGCACCATCCAAAGAATCCAATGGGTGTAGAAAAACTGCACAGTATTGTTATTTGCCTTTTGCTGAGCCATCTTCCTCTTTCCGCTGAGAAGCAGGGTGTTTCTCTTTTGCAAATAAGAACTCAGTAGGGCAAGGGGAAAGTAGATGAGTCATCCTAGGCATTTATAATGGAAGGCGACAAGCTTTTGCATGTGTATATACGTATACGCTAAGAATTTGAAACAGGTTTGACACCTATCACACGAATTCTAAACACAAATGTATCTAACAGTAACAGGAGCAGTTGAGCTAGACGTTGAACCCGAAGGCTGATCTCAGCTGGCTGCTTTTTCGTGATATCAAGTCTAAATTAACTTCCAGATTTTTTTATTTTCTTGCTCTAGGAAAAAATATAAAATTAAGCAGAAATGAATGCAAGCCTTCAGAAGTATAGAAACTGGGAAGTAAACACTGAAGGAGCCCCAGCTAAACTTCATTTCCCCCACAGAATTTTCAAAGGATGGTCTAGGACAGGTCTTTCCCAGGGAAAAACTGAAATGAAGCAGACTCTCTTGCCCCAGCAATGCAAGAATTTCTGCCTGGGATCTCACTTGTTAACAAGGCTTTTATGTCAAAGAAGGAGCTGGGGCACAAACAGTGTGCCAAAAAATGGGTCAAGCTTTTCCCACGACATTGTAAACGCAAAGTCTTATAATAATGTTTTCTTTCTAATGAGTCTGTATTTTTCACTCTTCATCTCCTACCTGCAATCATTTGTTCTCTGGAAGTAGATGAAGCCCACAGTGACTAGGATAACCAAGAAAAGAGAGAATTTCACATAGAGAATGATCAGTAAGCCTGATGCCGGAAATCCCAGGGTTCTGACGCCTTTAAGCATAGGCAACACAGACAGGGGTGAAGAGCCATTTCAAAAATTCTCCTAATGAAAAAATTAGAGTCTATAGTTTAAAAGAGCCTTTTACAATATTCCTAAAAGTTCACAGACTATCATAGTCAAAACCCCTTCTAAATTACAATTTGAATTCTGCTAGTGTATAATTCTTTCAAGACAGAATTTAGGAATGGTGTCTTTGTTTTTGTACATGGTATTTTTTTTTATAGTTTAGACTGTTATATTATTTATTACTTCTTGATATCATTCTTTATCAGATAATCTTTCCCAACTCCAGACATTTGAAGAATAGCATTTGTTTATAGCTTGATTGATTACAATGTCTTATAGGACAAAGAAGATGTTTTAAAATCACATTTCCATTTGCAATTTGAAACTCTTCTGCCAACTGGGTTTTTCCAAAGGACCTGCCTCTCTGAAATTCTGTTCCCTTTTCTATTAACTTCTGTAATAATCACATTGCAAAGAATTAATGAGATTAATTGAGGTATGTTTAAATAATCTTGTATAGTACCTCATTTGTTAATTTCCCTTCCTCTTGCTTTTCTTCAAAACCAAATTTAAGGCAATTTTAATTTAATAGCAAATCTAAGAGTTACCCTGAATCCATTTAAAATGCTAATTAGATGGGCTTCCCTGGTGGCGCAGTGGTTGGGAGTCCGCCTGCCGATGCAGGGGACGCGGGTTTGTGCCCCTGTCCGGGAGGATCCCACATGCCGCGGAGCGGCTGGGCCCGTGAGCCGTGGCCGCTGGGCCTGCGCGTGCAGAGCCTGTGCTCCGCAACGGGAGAGGCCACAGCAGTGAGAGGCCTGCGTACCGCAAAAAAAATTTTTTTTTTTAAATGCTAATTAGATAACATTTTGTACACACAATTAGCATTATATTGATATTTTATTTTTATGGTATTAGAGTCATCATGATTCATTAACATAGTATGTTTTTAGTAAATATTTTCTGAATTAATAAATGCGCAGTAAGCATTGTAAAAACTTCCCAGTTTTATATGAAAAAAGGAAATGTACTTTCTAACTTCCCGTGTAAATGTTAGTCTTTTGGGGCATTATTCTTAAATATTTTGAGCACTATTTTATGGTACTTTCTACACAGTGAAGTGGTTTTGTTACTGAGTTGCTGTCACCCCTTTAGTAGGGTATTTTATGTCTTCCTACTTTCATTTATCCATCTGTGAAATGGCCCCAAGAACTGCTGAAAAGATAAAATGGGACTAATTAGGACCACCATTCTGAAGTCTTTACTCCTATGAAAATGGCGGCCAAAGAGTGTGTGAACTCTAAGTACTAGTCTGACTCTTCACTCACAAGGTCATGTCATCCTGTTAAATAATCTGCTCAAGGCCTAAACTAGAAGACTATCTCCTAGGCACTGTCAGGGAAGAAGAAGAAGACACGTCACATCCCTCAAAAACCTCACAATCCAATTGGAGAGTCAGACCCAGACAAATGAAAAGATAACTTACAAGACACTAAACAGCGCTAAGTGAGCATTAAGGATTGTAAATCATCTAAGGAATAAGAAAGCTTAATCAACTCTAACTGGGAGGTCAGGGTGAAGTGGAATTTGAACTGAGCCTTGCCGATAACAGGATTAAATAGCTTAAGAGATGAAAAAAGACTTTTCAGGGGAAAGAAACAATATGAGCAAAGTTTTGAAGATGAGTTAACTTTAACCATATTTGGAGCATAGAGTGGGATATATAGAGATGAACTCTGTGATGATCTGAACTTAAGTCTGCAGTTATTTGTGTCAGGCACTGTGCCAAACTCGGGGGATATAGAAATGAATGATATGGTTCCCATTCTCAAGGAGCTTACCCAATACTGGGAGTCAGAGAAGTGGGCAGTCAATTAAAGGGCTGTAGAAGTACTCAGACAGAGGCATGCATGAGCCTTTATGTGAGCACAGAGAAAGAAAAGCTAACCAAACTTCAGGGCCAGAGAAAATTATCCCAGAGGAATTATATCAAACTAAGTCTTAAAACTTCAATAGCAATTGATCAAATGGAATGGAAGAAGAGAGTTGGGGAAAGAAGTATACTATGAAGAAGTAGAAATTGCTTGTAAAAGAGAAAGAAGACTTAAAGAGGATAACACTTTTGAGGAGCCCAAAGAGGCCCATATACATGGGGTACAGGCTGGAGAATAGCAAGACACAAGGCAAGGAGAGCAGCAGGCCAAAGTGATTTACTTTTCCATGAGGTAAGGAGAAGTCACTGGGGGCACTTAAATAGGGGAGCAGCATGTTTTTCAATTTGGAAGTCACTGGCCACAGTATAAGGGAATGGAGGGAGGTAAGCTGGGAGACAGAAGACCTGTTAAAAGGACACTGAAATAACCCTGGTGAGAGATGATCATGTGCTCAATTAGTGTAGTCAGGAGAAAGAAAAATGTCTAGATTTAAGAAAGAATTTAAGGTAAAATCAGCAAAACATAGTAACTGATTTTCATTATGGGAAATAAGAAAAGGTGCTATTGTGGGATATTTTTAATTTTCTGGCTTGGGTCATTTATCAAGACATAAAATATAGATATGGAGTTACAGAATGGGTAGAGGAGAGGAATTATGTTTCAGGAATATGCACATTGGGGTGTCTCTGATGCATTCCAGTGAACCTTTTCAATTGGAAATTGATTTTGATCATGGGGTAGCCAAGGAGAGAAATCTGGGCTAAAAATATAGATTTAAGAGTCAAGAATTAGACAATGGTGGAAGTCATGGGTAAGGATGAGACCTCTCAAGGAACAGGGGTAAAGGTGAAAAGAGAGTCAGTGATGGAACTCATAGAAATGCCTTCCTTCATGGAATGAGTAGTTGAAAAGGTATCTATTAAAGAAGACTAAGAAGTTGGCTGAAAGTTAATAAGAGAACCAAGTGAATATGGGAGGAAAACAGATAAGGGAAGAGAGACTGCATCAAATATCACAAAGAAGCTAATTAATAACAAGGAATTTAAAATTTATATTTTATTTGGCATCTGGGAGAACTTCAGTGCTTTTTATTAGAACATTTTATGTGCAGAGAGATGCATGTGAGTTAAGGAGTAGATGTGAGGTGGCATAGAAAAGACAGTGAATATAGAATCCTTTTTTTTTTTAGATTTTTAAAATTGAAGTATGGTTGATTTACAATGTTGTGTTAGTTTCAGGTGTACAGCAAAGTGACTCAGTTTTAAATATATACTTTTTGAGATTCTTTTCCATTATAGGTTATTACAAAGTATTGAATATAGTTCCCTGTTGTATACAGTAGGTCCTTCTTGTTTATCTATTTTATATATAGTAGTCTGTATCTGTTAATCCTAAACTCCTAATTTATCCCTCCTCCTTGCTTTCCCCTTTGGTAACCATAAATTTGTTTTCTGTGTCTGTGAGTCTATTCCTGTTTCGTAAATAAGTTCATCTGTATCATTTTTTAAGATTCTACATACACGTGATATCATATGATATTTGTTTTTCTCTGTCTGACTTACTTCACTTAGTATGACAATCTCTAAGTCCATCCATGTTGCTACAAATAGCATTATTTCATTCTTTTTTGTGGCTGAATGATATTCCATTGTATAATGGACTAATATATGTATTAGGTTGCTTCCATGTCTTGGCTATTGTAAATAGTGCTATGAACATTGGGATGCATGTAACTTTTCAAAGATAGAGTTTTCATCTTTTCCGGATATGTGTCCAGGAGTGGGTTTGTGTTTTTTTTAAGGAACCTCCATAATGTTCTCCATAGTGGCTGCACCAGTTTACATTCCCACCAACGGTGTAGGAGGGTTCCCTTTTCTTCACACACTCTCCAACATTTATTATTTGCAGATTTTTTGATAATGGCCATTCTGACTGGTGTGAGGTAATACCTCATTGTAGTTTTGATTTTCATTTCAATTTGCGATGCTAATTATTAGAGCTAAGAGCTTGAGGAAGTCATAGCATCTAGTTTTAAATATGGGAGGAAAACAGTCATGTTTATATAATCAGTCTTAGGGAAAGGATTTGTGAAACAGAAAAAACTGAACAAAACAGAGCAAGGATAATTAATGGAGCACAGCTTCTGAGGACATGAAAGAGGAAAATAGAGTATAAGTTGAATGTTTGGTCTACAGAAGAGAAGGTCAGGTGGAACTGGAGATAAATGCATGGGTCAGAGACAGGAAGTGTAAAATAAGAGCCTGAAGTTGGTGGGAGATGGATACTAGAAAATAAAGATTAGAAGTGAATATACTGATACATGCTGCAACATGGGTGATTCTTGAAAATATTATGCTAAATAAAAGAAGCCAGTCACAAAGGCCACATATTATATGGTTCCATTTATATGAAATGTCCAAAATAGGAAAATCTATTGTGAAAAAGTAGATTATTGATTGCCTAAAACTAGAGGAATGTTGGAGTTAGGGAGTGATAACTAAAGGGTAGAGGGTTTTGTTTTGGAGTGATGAATATGTTCTAAAACTGATTGTGGTGATAGTTGTACAACTATGTTCAAAGACCACTGAATAATGCACTTTAAATGGGCAAACTGTATGGTATATAAATAAGATCTCAATAAAACTGTTGCAAAAACACAAATAAATATGACAGATGTTATGATGAATAATAGATATGATTATTTTAATAATGTTATAATAATGAGCATAATAGCTAATGTGTACAATATAATTAATATAATAATAGTTAATATTTAATATAATACATAAAATAGCTAATATTTATTGAGTACTGACTTTGTGCTAGGCACCATGTTAAGTATATTATTTTATTTAATAAACACAGTACCTCTGTGAGGTGGGTACTTTCATCCTATTTAACAGATAAACCACGAGACATTAACTAGATCTATTTTGGTGATCATTTCACAATGTATACAAGCATCAAATATTATGTTGTATACCTGAAACTAATATAATGTTATATATCAATTAAAAAAACAAAATCATGAGACAGAGAAATTAAATACTGTTCAAAGTCACACAGTTGGTAAATGAGAAGCCATGTATCACCAAAGGCATTGCCATGTATTACCAAAGGCATTGCTCCTAATCAACAGATAATATTCCCTGGAACAATACGAAGGCATGGACTTTGTCTTTTCATCTTTGTATTGTCTTTTCATCTTTGTATCACCAGCCTTAAACACATAATAACATTCAATAAATGTCTGGCCAATGAATTGGTTTCAGATGACAAGGGAGAAAGAGAAGGAAAACTTGACTTTTACTCAGAGTAGCAAATAAAGTGGTGACTACTATAAGAAGCAAAAACATCAGGAGGGAAATAATTATTGTTCTTGACTATCTACTGGATAAGTATTGTTAAGTTATATAAAAGTACTGATATTTTATACCAATAATTAATCTCAAAGTAAAAGCCTGGATCACTAAATTAGCAAATAATATTTTTATGGCTGCCAGAATAAAAGGTATTTAGAGAATATATTAGTAAGGAGTTATTGAGTTAATTCCTTCTCTTTGATAAAGGAATACAAACAATTTCTCTAGCATACTGATGCATTACCCAGTTAAATTTTAGAGAATATCTTCAAATTAGGAGCATAAGCTTTCTTATCTTCTGCTTGGTTGTTCATAGTCTTCTGGAAAAGGCTGAGCATCAAGTTCACTACTCTAAAGAAACAGGTGCTTATCTTGATCCAGCTCTATGGACAAACTCTTGTTGCCAGTCAAGTGGGAGACAGAGCAGGACACATTAGGTACACGGCAGCCCTCCCAGTGGCATGTACTCTGGACAGTCACTGTGCCATTGCCCCAATGACATTTTTGCTCAGTGACACAGTCTCCCTCTGGGGTCCAGGAGATCTGCGCAGCTGGCTTCCCTGCAGCTGCCTTGCACACTGCAGTTCCATTCTCAGTTTGAACCAGGGTCACCTCAGGGGGCACTGCAGAAATGTAGGGGAAATGCTTCAGTCTTAACACACGGGCTCAATAGTCGTGGCCCACAAGCTCTAGAGCGCAGGCTCAGTAGTTGTGGCGCACGGGCTTAGTTGCTCTGCGGCATGTGGGATCTTCCCAGACCAGGGATCAAACCTGTATCCCCTGCCTTGGCAGGCAGATTCTTAACCACCAGGGAAGCCCTCTTTTTATATATTGTTGAATTCAGTTTGCTAATATTTTGTTGAAGATTTTTGCATCTATGTTCATTAAAGATATTGACCTGTAATTTTCCTTTTTTTTGTAGTGTCTTTGGCTGGTTTTGATATCAGGGTAATGGTGACCTCTTAGAATGAATTTGGCAGTGTTCCCTCCTCTTCATGGTTTGAGAAGGATAAGTATTAACTCTTATTTATATGTTTGGTAGAATTTCCCTGTGAAGCCAACCAGTTGTGAACTTTTGTTTGCTGGGAGTTTTTTGATTACTGATTCAATTTTACTACTAGTGATCTGTCTGTTCAGATTATCTATTTCTTCCTGATTCAGTCTTGGCAGACTGTCTGTTTCTAGGAATTTAGTCATTTCTTCTAGCTTGTCCAATTTGCTAGCCTATAAATATTTATAGTATTCTCTTATGATTTTTTTGTATTTCTCTGTGATATCAGTTGTAAATTGTCCTCTTTTATTTCTTATTTTGTTTATTTGCATCCTTTCTCTTTTTTTTCTTACTGAGCCTGGTTAAAGTTTTGTCAATTTTGCTTATCTTTTTCAAAAAACAGCCTTGGTTTCATTGATCATTTCTATTGTTTTCTTTCTTTCTTTCTTTCTTGTCTCTATTTTATTTCCTCTCTGATCTTTATTATTCTTCCTTCCTTCTGCTGACTTTAGGCTTTGGTTACTCTTCTCATTCTAATTCCTTTAAAGAAATTAGGTAGGTTAAGTTAGTTGTTCATTTGAGATTTTTCTGTTTCTTGAGGTAGACCTGGTCACTATAAACATCCCTCTTAGAAATGCTTTTGCTGCATCCCATAGATTTTGGAAAATTGTGCTTTTATTTTCATTTGTCTTGAGGTATTTTCTGATTTCTTCTTTGATTTCTTTATTGACCCATTGGTTTTTTAGTAGCATGTTGTTTAGCCTCCACATGTTTGTGGGGGTTTTTCCCATTTTCTTCCTGTAATTGATTTCTACTTTCATACTGTTGTGGTTGGGGAAAAAATGCTTGATATAACTTCTATCCTCTTAAAGTTATTGAGACTTGTTTTGTGGCCTAGTATATGATCTATCTGGAGAACGTTCCATGTGCATGTGAAAAGAATGTGTATTTTGCTGGTTTGGATGAAATGTCCTATAGATATCTATTAAGTCCAACTAATGTGTCATTAAAGACCATTGTTTCCTTATTGATTTTCTGTCTAGAAGACCTGTCCATTGATGTAATTGTGGTATTAACATTCCTAATATTACTGTATTATTGTCAGTTTCTCCCTTTATGTCTGTTAATATTTACTTTACTTTTTCAGGTGTTCCTATATTAGGTGCATGTATGTTAAAAAATGTTATATCCTATTCTTGTATTGAACCCTTTATTATATAATGCCTTTTTTTGTCTTTTGTTACAGACTTTGTTTTAAAGTCTACTTTGTCTGAGATGAGTGTTGCTACCCTTGCTTTCTAGTCATATCCAGTGCATGAAAAAGCTTTTCCACCCCCTAATTTTCAGTCTGTGCCTTTTTTTTAATTGAAATATAGTTGATGTACAATATTTTTCTTCTGAAGCTCTTCAGCAATTACATAAGTTACAGGTGTACAATATAGTGATTCACAACTTCCAAAAGTTATACCCCATTGATAGTTATTACAAAACACTGGCTATATTCCCTGTGTTATACAATATATCTCCATAGCTTATTTCATACATAATAGTTGTATCTCTTAATCCCCTACCCTTATTTTGTCTCTCCCCCTTCCTTCACCCCACTGGTAACCACTAGTTTGTTCTGTAAATCTGTGAGTCTGCTTCTTTTTTATTATATTCACTAGTTTGTTGTATTTTTAAGGTTCCACTTAAAAGTGATATCATACAGTATTTATCTTTCTCTATCTGACTTATTTCACTTAGCATAATACCCTCCAAGTCCATCCCTCTTGTTTCAAATGACAAAATTTCATTCTCCCCCATGTTTTCTGTTTTTGATGTCATATTTTACATCTTTTTTATCTATCCCCTATTTATTGTAATTATATTTGATTTTATAATTTTTGTCTTTTAACGTTCATACTCATTTAATTAAATGGTTGATACATAGCCTTTTTATATATTTGCCTTTACTAGTGAGAATTTTCTTTTTCTATCAATTCTTGGTTCTTGTAGCCTTTTCTTTTCTGCTTAAACAAGATCCTTTAACACTTCTTGTATGATCAGTTTAGATGAACTCTTTTAGGTTTTTCTTCTGAAGCTCTTTATTTCTGCTTCAATTCTGAATGATAACTCTATTGGGTAGAGTATCCAAAGTTGTAGATTTTTGCCTTTCAGCACTGTAAATATATCATGTCACTCCCTCTGGCTTGAAAAGTTTCTGCAGCAAAATCAGCTGATAGCCTTATGGGGACCCCCTTGTATGTGACCCTTTGTTTGTCCCTTGCTTCCTTTAAAATTCTGTCTTTATCTTTAACTTTGCCATTTTAATATGATATGTTTTAAATCATACCAATGTTTTCTTAGGTCAGTTTCCAAGGCAATAGAAATAAAAGCAAAAATAAACATATGGGATCTAATCAAACTTAAGCTTTTGCACAGCAAAGGAAACCATAAACAAAATGAAATGACAACCTCTGGACTGGGAGAAAATATTTGCAAATGATGTGACTCATACAGGATTAATTTCCAAAATAAACAAACAGCTCATACAACTCAATAACCAAAAAAACCCCAAATAACCCAATCGAAAAATGGGCAGAAGACCTACACAGTAATTTCTCCAAAGATACACAGATGGCCAATAGGCACATGAAAAGGTGTTTATCATCACTAATTATTAGAGAAAGGCAAATCAAAACTACAATGAGGTGCCACCTCACACTAGTCAGAATGGCCATCATTTAAAAGCCTACAAATAACAAATGCTGTAGAGGGTGTGGAGGAAAGGGGACCCCCCTACTCTGTTGGTGGGAATGTAAATTGCTCCAGCCACTATGGAAAACAGTATGGAGGTTCCTCAAAAAACTAAAAATTGAGTTGCCATATGATCCAGCAATCCCACTCCTGAGCATATATCTGGACAAAATTATAATATAATTTATCCAGATAAAATTATATGGCACTATTTACAATAGCCAAGGCATGGAAGCAACCTAAATGTCCATCAACAGATGAGTGGATAAAGAAGATGTGGTATACATATACAATGGAATACTACTCAGCCATAAAAAGAATGAAATAATGCCATTTGCAGCAACATGGATAGACGTAGAGATTACCATACTAAGTGAAGTAATCAGAAAGAAGAAAGAAAAATACCATATGATATCACTTATATGTGGAATCTAAAATATGACACAAATGAACATATCTATGAAACAGAAACAGATTCACAGATATAGAGAACAGACTTGTGGTTGCCAAGGGGGTTGGGAGTGGGAGAGGGATGGATTGGGAGTTTGGGATTAGCAGATGAAAACTATTACATATAGAATCAATAAACAATAAAGTCCTATTGTAAAGCACAGGGAACTATATTCAATATCCTGTAATAAACCATAATGGAAAAGGATTTTTAAAATGAGATATGTCTTCATGTGGGTCTTCTTGGGTTCATTTTGTTTGGGAATTTCTTCAGGTTCAGGAAATTTTCAGCCATAATTTCACCAAATACATTTTTAACCCTTTCCTCTCTCTTCTCCTTCTGGGACCCCTATAATGCAAATGTTAGTATGCTTGATGTTGTCTCAGAGGTCTCTTAAACTATCTTTATTTTTTTAATTTGTTTTTCCATTTGGTGCTCTGATTGGGTGATATTCATTTTTCTATCTTCCAGATTACTTATTCATTCTTCTCTATCACCTAGTCTGCTGTTAATTCCTTTTAGTGTATTTTTTATTTCAGTTATTGCATTCTTCAGCTCTGACTGGTTCTTTTTTTATATTTTCTAGTTCTTTGTTAAGTCTCACTGTGTTCATCTATTCTTTTCCCATGTTCTTTTAGCATTTTTATTACTATTGCTTCAACATTTTTATCTGGTAAATTATTTATCTCCATTTCATTGAGTTTTTTTCAGGATTTTTTTCCTGTTCTTTAGTTTGAAGCACAGTCCTCTGTCTTTTTATTTTGTTTAACTTTATCTGTCTCTATGAAGTTAGGTGAAACAGTTACCTATCCTGGTCTTAAAGGGATGTCCTTGGGTGGGAGCATTACTATACAGTCTGCTTGTGCCCAGTGGCTTTTGTGAGATAGTTGGATCTGAAGTGAGCATGGGTCACATCTACCCCCAGGGTATGCTGGCAACCACCACCTTGGTGGGAGGTAGGGCTGGAGGTGGAGGGGTAGAGCCAGAGCCAGATGTGAGCTGGGGTTTCTCCTGTGCCCAATGGCAGTCACCACCCTATCAGGGGCAGGGGCAGGGCCCAAGGGTTTGGAGCAGAAGCCCTGAGGGAGCTGGGTTTCTTCCCGTGTGTGATGGCAGTATCTGCCTTGGTTGGGGTACTGGAAAGGGCCTGAGGGCTTGAGACTGCATATCAATGCTGGGTCACTTTTTCCCCATTGTGCACACTTTGGTTAGAGACTGGTTCAGGCCCAAGGGTTTGGTGCCTCACTACTGAGCTAATTTTGCTCCTGCTGGCAATGTCAGTCTCTACCCTGGAGCTAGTTTAGCTCCTCCTAAAGGTGGACCGGAACATGTTTGCTGGCAAAGGCTGCCTCCACCCTGGTCCGAGGCAGGGTTGGGTCCGAGCTGGTTCTGTTTCCTCTAAGTGTACATACTCTCCTTGGTAAAGGCAGCCTTCACCCTAATGGAGAGCAGGACCAGAGCAGGAGGGGCTACAGCAGGCACCCAATGTGGCTAGGGTGCACACTGGGGCTGCCCTGGCAAGCTGGCCAGAGCCCCGGCAGTTTTCAATCTGCTTCTTCCATGCTGTGCCCGGGAGTAAGAAAGCATGTGCAGTGCTTTTCAAGAGTGTTATCTTGGTTTCTTTCAGCTCTCTAGTAAGTCCCATTGGTTTTCAAAGAGGATTCATCTTCTTGGTGTTGGACCCTTGTGCGGGGGTACCTCAAAATCCTTGCTTCTCAGGGAGGATCCCTCAGCCCATGATGTCCCCCTCCTCTTCTGTTTCCATGTTAAGGGTTGGGTCCTGACCTGATAGCTTCTCCTCCCTTCCTAACCAACTTCATGGGGATCTTTCTTTACAGTGTTGGTTGTAGAAGAGCCTTTCTACCGGTCTCCAAGTTGTTTTCAGTAAGAGTTGTTCCACGTGTAATTGTATTTCTGATGTGTTCACAGGGGAGGTGAATGCAGCATCCTCCTATTCCACCATCTTGATCTCCCTCTCTATGTTTAACTTATTGAAGACTCACCAAACTGCTGTTAACAATGACTGCACCATTATACATTTCTACCAGCAATATATAAGTGTTCCAATTCCTGGGACTTCCCTGGTGGTCGAGTGGGTAAGACTATATGCTCCCAATGCAAGGGGCCCAGGTTTGATCCCTGGTCAGGGAACTAGATCTCGCATGCATGTGACTACTAAGAAGCCCACATGCCGGAATTAAAGATCCAGCATGACGCAACAAAGAGCCTGCATATCACAACTAAGACCCGGCGCAGCCAAAATAAATAAATAAATAATTTTTAAAAAGAGTTCCAATTCCTCTACAACCTTGCCTACACCTGTTTTCCATTTCAGTAGTAGTAATAGTAGTAGCATCCTAGTGGGTGTTAAGTGGTATCTCATTGTGGTTTTGATTTGCATTTCCCTAGTGACTAGTGATATTGACCATCCTGTCATGTGCTTGTGCCTACTTGTATATCTGCCTTGGGAAAATGCCTATTCAAATCTTTTACCCATTTTTAAATTGGGTTGTTTGGTTTTGAGTAGTACAAATCTTCTGTATATTCTGAATACTTAAACCTTATCAGATATATGATTTGCAATTTTTTTTCACATTCTGTGCATTGTTTTTCACTCTTTTGGTAGTGTATTTTGACATAAAACTTTGTGTACAAAGTTTTTATTTTCGTAAACTCTGATTTCTCTATATTTTCTTTGGATGCTTGTGCTCCTGATGTCATATCTAAAAATTATTGCCAAATCTAAGGGGATTGAAGATGTTTTCTTCTAAGAGTTTTATAGCTTTAGTGCTCATACTTAGGTTTTTTAAATCTACTTGGGGTTAATTTTTTAATATGATGTGAAATAGGGATCCAAGTGTATTCTTTTTCATGTGGGGATCCATTTGTCCCAGCACAACTTGTTGAAGAGACTTTTCTTACATACAGTGAATGGTCTTTGCACTTTTGTTGAAAATCAATGGGCCGTGGGAGAATGGTTTTATTTCTGGACTCTCAATTCTTTTCCATTGGTCTACATGTGTATTCTTTGGCCAGTTCCAAACTGTTTCAATTACTGTAAACCTGTAGAAGTTTTAAAATTGGGAATGTCAGTTCTCCAACTTTATTCCTATCTCTCAATATTGTTTCGATTATTTGAGGTCCCTTGCAATTCCATATGAATTTGAGGTTTTTACATTTCTGGAAAAAAAAAAGAGGCTACTGGAATATTGGTAGAGATTACATTAAATATGCAGATGTCTTTGAAGAGTATTGTCATTTTAACAATTATTACGTCTCTTATACATGAATACAGAATGTCTTTCCATTTATTTAGATCTTCTTTAATTTCTTTGAACAGTTTTACAGTTTTCAGTGTACAAGTCTTGCAACTCCTTGATTAAGTTTATTCCTCAATATTCTTTTTGATGTTATTGTAAATAAAATTGTTTTCTTAGTTTTCCTTTAAGATTGTTCATTGCTAGTGCATAGAGATACAGTTCATTTTTCATGTTGATTTTGTATTGTGCAACTTTGCTGAATTTGTTTATTAGTCCTAATTGTACTGGTGGGGGAGTACTACGTTTAGGATTTTCTACATATAAGAAGATCATGTCATATGTGAACAGAGATAGTTTTATATCTTCCTCTCCAATGTGGACATCTTTCATTTCTTTTACTTGTTTAATTGCCCTGGCTAGAACTTCTGGTATAATGTTGAAATTCCAAAAAATAGAAGTAGCAAAAGTGGACATTCTTGTCTTGTTCCTGATCTTAGGGATAAAGCTTCCAGTTTTCATCACTAAATATGATATTAGCTGTGGGGAGGGGTTATAAATTCCCTTTATTATGTTAAGGACTTTCTTTCCATTCCTAGGTTGTTGAGTGTTCTTATCATGAAAGAGTGTTGGATTTTGTCACATGCTTTTTCTATATCAATTCAGATGATCATGTAGGCTTTTTTTCCTTCAATCTACTCAAATGATGAATTGCATTGATTGATTTTCATGTATTGAACTAACCTTGCATTCCTAGGATAAATCCCACTTGAACATGGTGTATCATTCTTTTAACATGCTACTGGATTCAATTTGATAGTATTTTGATGGGGATTTTTACATCTATATCCATAAAGAATATTGGTCTGTAGTTTTCTTTATTTGTGATGTCTATGTCTGGTTTTGATATCAGGGTAATGCTGTCCTCATAGAATGAGTTGGTAAGTGTTTCCTTCTTTTCTGTTTATTGAAAACAAAATTGAGAAACATTGGCATTAATTCTCCCTTAAATGTTTAGTAGAATTCACCAATGAAGCCATTTGGCCCTGGACTCTTACTTGTTGAGAGGTTTTATATTACTGATTCAGTCCTTTTACTTATTACAGATGCTCAGATCTTCTATTTCTTCTTGAGTCGGTTTTGGTAATGTGTGTGTTTCTAAGGGTTTATCAATTTCATGTACGTTATCCAATTTTTTGGTATACCATTGTTCATAGTATTCTATAAATAATAATACTTTTTATTTCTGTAAGTTTGGTAATACTGTGCCTTTCATTCCTGACTTTAGTAACTTGAGTTTTCTCTCTCTTATTTTTTAGTCAACTGGCTAATTTTATTGATCTTTTTAAAAAACTACCTTTTGGTTTTACTGGCTCTATTGTTTTCCTATTCTTTATTTTATCTCCACTCTAATCTTTATAATTTCCTTCTTCGGTTAGCTTTGGGTATAGTTTGCTCTTCTTGTCTTGTTCCTTAAGGTGTACATTTAGGTTATTGATCTGAGATTTTCTTCATTTTAAACATAGGGTTTCACAGCTATAAATTTGCCTCTGAGCACTGTTTTCATTTTCCGTAAGTTTTGGTATCTTACGTTTTTATTTTTATTCATCTCAATGTATTTTATAATTTCCCTTTTCTTTTCTGTCCCATTATTAGTTTTAAAAAATGATGTTTAATTTCCACATATCTTTGAATTCTCTAGTTTCATTCAGTGATGGTGGTCAGAGAAGATACTTCATGTGATTTCAATCTTTTTAAATATTGAGACTTGTTTTGTGGCCTAACACATAGTCTATCCTGGAGAATGTCCCATGTACACTCAACAAAAAATGTGTATTCTGCTTTTTGGGGGTGGAGTGTTCTGTATTTCTGCTAGGTCTGGTTGGTGTATAGTATTGTTCAAGTCTTCTATTTCCTTATTGGTTATCTGTCTAGTTGTTGTATTCATTATTGAAAGTGGGTTATTGAAGTGTCCAGCTATTATTGTAGAACTGCCTATTTCTCCTTTCAATTCTGTCAAATTGTGTATATGTTTATAATAATTATATCCTGCATATGTTATATCCTACATACTGACTTTGTTCTCAAAACTTAGACATTTTTATTTGCATTGGAGATAACCTATTTCCTATGTACCAAAATCTGTTTACTTTCAAGGTCACTTTTGGAGACTTTACAGTCTTTCATCAACATGGCTTAAGCTGCTTCTGCTTGGACCTATCTGGGGCTCCAGGTAGTCTGTCACCCTCCACAATCAGCTTGCCTCCCTGCACTTCTTCCCCAATTCTCTGGACAGCCTTTCTCATCTTTCTCTTCTACCTGCCTTTCTAAAGTGCATATTTAACACTGAAATAGTTACTTACATGAATTTCCTGTTCAGGCTGATTCTTATCACAGATATTTCCACCACTAATACAAACATTTTATCTAATATCTTTAAACACATGAATGGAAATATACCACATACACACAAACTAAATATTAGGTTTTCACAGTGTGGTCAATTGTGGTCATCATTAAACATCATGGCTCAGAAGAAATTGTTCTTTGCTTATTTCTCATCTGAACCACAGGCAAGGTGGTTGGTTATGTTAATGCTATAATTGCTATAACTGTTGTAACATTTTAGCAATATATTATTTAATCAGTAGTCTCTAAATTGTTGTGACTATGAATAAGACTTTGTTAGTATGTTTTATTTTATTTTGATCCTGAGAGGGTTTTTTTAATCTCTTTTTCTCAGAATGAAAACTAGCTCTGCTAATAACTCTATGATTACACTGTCAGATATAATAGATCCTACCACACATTCAGTGAGTGGCATGACAGAGAGGTAGACATATTCTGGACTAGGGTGAGCTACAATGGGTTATTGTAGGTGGTGATATCCCACCAAAAAATAAATAAATAAAAATTTTAAATCATGATTGGTGATGAACAATAAATCCATTTAAATATATAGTTAAAACTAAATACTTGAGAGAATTACATATAAAGAACACAAGTGTTTTAAACCTTCAAAATGTAAAAATAATATATAACCAACAAATCAGAAAGTGGGAGGAAAGGCTGTTTGAAGAAGTGTAAAGTTGGTCTTTATCTTATCTCCCTGTTGGCAGGGAGTCAACAGAAACAGTGACAGTGAAAATACAGGTTTAAAATGTACAGTTACATCATCCTCTTAATATTGTTCACAATCTTTTTTTAACTTACATAACTCCTTTAGAAATGAGTGTCTCATCTGGTAAGGATATTTTTTTTCAATATGTAGGGGGCAATAGTCCAAACTCATTGGAATAGACACTTTCTCTACTTGGCATGCTGTGCTTTTGTTTTGGTTTTTAGTTTATTGGCTGCCTTATACATCATGATGATAACACCAGAAAATACTGCTTCTGAAAAGGAGCTTACTTTTTTATATTTAAGCTAAATTTTTTTAGAGCAGTTTGAGATTCACAGAAAAATTAAGCAGAAAGTACAAGGAGTTCCTGTTTGCCCTCTACCCCCACATGTGCATAGCCTCCCTGATTGCAAATATCCCCAGCAGAGTGGTACATTTGTTACAATCAGTGAACAAGTAATGATGCAGCATTATCACTCAAAGATCATAATTCACATTAATGTTCACTTTTGTATGTGGTAGAGACATTTTTATCTCACATTCAGTAATGACTTCTGCTTCTTTCGCTAGCTTAAAATAAAGTAACAATAAACATAATAATTTTTATTTAAAGTAATTTTTATTTAAACATGCTTATATGAAATAATTTTTATAAAATAATTTCTGTCTTTCCTTCTTTTTACATATAGTCATAGAAAAGTGTTCAGCTAATGTTAACACTGGTGGTTTTGAGTGGTGGAATTTGAAGAAATTACATTATTCTGTATTGCCTGAATGTCCTATAATAAATGTTTCATCTCACAAAAATAAAATGTCATTATTTTTTAAAAAAAAACTAAAGAGAAAATTATACACCTTAGGGGCCACTGATAAATATTTCCACAGTAAGTGTTAATGCTGATTTATAACATATTTGGCAGAATTGACTTAGAAAGCTCTCCTGGAAAACAGCAGGAGACTTGGAAAAAAAAGAGAAAGATATAGTAAACAATTAGATTTGGTAAGATAAGAGTAAGTGGGATAAATGGAATACTTCAAATGTTTATTTAGGCTAAAAATGGAAAGTATTTACATCAAACATAACCCATACTTAAGGCAGGTTAGACCAAGTCCCATAGTGTACTCTTCTGCTATGGCAGCAGTAACAAAATACCACAGACTGACTGTTTGGCTTAACCACATGGTGTTTGTCCAAACGGCAGGTTATTAAGGTTGGAAGGTGTGTTTGTTGGTAGTCAACAAAAACTGAGGTTATGCTTGTGTTAATTTTAAAGAAAGTGGCTAATAAAAATCTAAATGTTTATTTATAAAACATGACAAAAACAAAGAAAGAGAGGAAGCTCTGAAGCTAAGGAATGAGTTTTAGTCTTAACTATCAGAACCTGTTATAACTCTAAAAAAAAAAAAAGAGAGAGAGAGACTCACAGCCAGGAACTCAGTAATTTACAATCAATTCAGGTAAACCAAATGATACAGCTTATGCATTTTCATTATTTTTTCACACTTGATAACATTTTATAATTTTATATAATTTTCTAAAGTTATGTTTTCCAAACTTAAAACTAATTCAGTCATAAGTGATCCTAATATGTATTTCATATTGGCTAAAACAGCAATTCTCAGGCTTTTTGGTCTCAGGATTTCTTTATACCCTTAAAAATTGTTGAGAATCCCAAAGAATTTGCCTTAGAAAAATTTGGAGACACACCCACACAAATACACAAATACTCCATAAGCCATTAAGGCAATATTATCAACATATGCCATGTAGCATCTAGAAAACTAATGTGCACTAATGCAAGAGAATGTAAGTGCCAAAAGCAAATAACTTATTAGTATTATTATGAAAATATAAACAACCTTGAAAACCTCCTGCAAGGGTTCCTTGGACCACATTTCAACTAGAGCTAAGCTAAAACAAGCTTGAAAGCTCAAAGATTATTCTTCTTTTATCCATTTGTGCGCCAAAAAATGTTAGGGAGGAGGAAAATGTAGAAAAAAGAAAAATGTAATTTCATTTATTTAGTCCCATTATTTTTCATTTAACAATTCTAGTTGGCAAAGCAACTGTGAATAAAAGGCTATTTACACTTTGAAAGAAAAACCTGCTTTTTTTTATTATATGTTCTTTTCCCCCCACAAAGATCACTGCTGTACCTTGACATATCGAAAAATGCATGCATATAAGACATAAAAGCTTTTCACATAAATGGTCAGTTACCCCCAATATTTAGTTCCATCCCTGTCAATAAGAAAAAAATAGTTTAAGTGACATGTGAGGCATATGGTATAGTGCCTGGAAGAGTAGTAAACATTCAAATAATGACAGCTATTGCTGTTTGTTGTAATTATTGAATACTAAGACTACAGGGGTAGCATAGCAGGATCACAAATTTTGTTGCCTATGAATTTCCCATTTCAATAAACGTACTTTGAATTCACAGTCCATTTTAATTAACTAATAGATAACTTACATCCAGTAAACTTCCAGAAAGCAGTGGATCCCACAACAGGCAGAATGCCCAGAAGGAAAGAGGGACTTATGCAGAGTCCAGGGGGTGGAATAACCTGGAGGCTCAAGACCTTTAAATACAAGCACAAGTAATGCCTTAAAGGTACATTCCGTACTGACAAGTCAGGTTGATCTATAGTGTATCATTGATACTAATAATGCTTTTTGCTCAAAGTAGCAAAGGAATCTGGAGAAAGGTGTTTTGCTTTTCTCTTAAAAATTTAAGAATTTCTAGTGAAATTTTGCCTAATGTTCCACAAAAGTTCCTTGGAAAGGAGTCTGTAAATAAGACATCAAATGTTAGCATTCTGATCAAAATATTTTTGACCAATGTGCTATTTAAAATTATTTAAAGAGTTTTATTCCTAGAAAATGAATATTATGATATCATAAAAAAGAACATCAGTAAGGTATTTTGGGATATTTCCTGATATGATTCACAATATTTTTTTAAAAAATAATCAAAAGCTGACTGAAAAGCTAGCCCTTCCCATTCCTACACAGTTCCTCTGCTCTTTCCACCCCCCCCCAAAACTGCTTTTATGACAGTCATCAGTGATCCACTGATTGATTCAAAGAACATTTAAAATTCCTATTCCACCTGACATCTTGAAGGAACGTGACATTTTTGCTTCTTCCTCCCTCAAACTCTTCTGTTGGTTTCCATAGATTTTCTTTCCCCATGGACTGCATTCTGCCTCTTTTATTAGATTCTCTTCTTTGGCCCACTCCTAAAAATGTGGTGTTCCCTAGATTCCATCTTGTGCTTGCTTCTCTATCCAACTCAACATCATTCCCTAGAAAAGTTTGATTCATTCCCATTGGCTTATCCATTGCTTGAAAGAAGATGACTCCCAAATCTGAATCCCACTTTAACTTCCTACGTTTCAAACCTGTGTTTCCAACTCATCTGTAAAACAGATTGAATCCAAACAAATCATCTTCACTTCCTTCTTTGCATTCCATATGTAAGCAATGGCATCATCATCTATATTTACTGACATAAAATACCCAGTCATGTAACTCCTACTTAAGTCCCATATTTAATTGATATAAAAATCCTATTGATCCTGCAACCAAAATACCTTCCAAATATTTTATATTACCATTATTTATGTCCAAGTCTAGCCCTTATTATCTATGTCCTAGACTATTAAAATAGACTGCAAACTGATCTCCTTGCCACTAACTTCTTTTAATCCTAGTCCATGAAAACCATATCATGTCATTCCCTTATTTGAGACCCCCTATTGCCTTTCTATTGCTTATTGAATAACATATTAATTCCTTAGAATGGCATAGAAGGCTCTTCACAACTGGGCCTTAGTTTATTTTTCAAGACTTACATCTTAGTCGAGAGATTAGAAACACTGGTCAAATCTAAACTGCAGATACTTGAATTTGTTTTGAGCTGATACAACAACATTTTTCAAATAAGAAAATTTTACATAAAAATCTAGATGTCAAGCTCTTTTGAGAAATTTTAAGATGTGGCCATATTGAGCCCTCATTTTCTAATGGAAATCATCTGCTGGACCTGAAGTGTTAAATTATTCTTATACATTCTCACATGCTTTACGTGGAATATTGCTCTCCATTTTGCCACAGTTTACCATCTAGCTCACTTAGATTCCTCTATGTTAGCTGTCTGTCTCCTAAAACTCCTTAACACCACTGACCTAGTCACCATCCACTCTCCCCACACTGCATTTCTTTCAAGTGATTTCAAGTAAGTTGATGATTCTAAGTCTTTGTATATTCAGTCATATTTATTTAAAATGCCCTCAAACAGATGGAGAGATACACCATGTTCTTGGATTGGTAGAATCAGTATTGTAAAAATGCAATCTACAGATTCAATTCAATCTCTATCAAATTACCAATAGCATTTTTCACAAAAATAGAACAAAAAATTTTATAATTTGTATGGAAACACAAAAGATCCCAAATAGCCAAAGAAAACTTGAGAAAGAAAAAATGAGCTGAAAGAATCAGACTCTGTGACTTCAGACTATACTACAAAGCTACAGTAATCAAAACAGTATGGTACTGGCACAATAACAGATCAATGCAGCAGTATAGGAAGTCCAGAGATAAACCGACACACCTATGGTCACCTAATCTATGACAAAGGAGGGAAGAATATATAATGGAGAAAAGGCACTCTCTTCTATAAGTGGTGCTGGGAAAACTGGACAGCTACATGTAAAAGAGTGAAATTAAAACATTCTCTAACACCAAACACAAAAATAAACTCAGAATGGATTAAAGACCTAAATGTAAGATGGGATACTATAAAACTCTTAGAGGAAACATAGGCAGAACATTCTCTGACATAAATTGCAAGCAGGATCTTTTTTGATACATCTCCTAGAGTAATAAAAATAAAACCAAAAATAAACAAATGGGACCTAATTAAACTTAAACACTTTTGCACAGCAAAGGAAACCGTAAACAAAATGAAAAGACAACCCTCAGAATGGGAGAAAATATTTGCAAACAAAATGACCGACAAGAGATTAATCTCCAAAATATACAAACAGCTCATGCAGCTCAAAAAACCAAACAACCCAATCAGAAAAATGGGTGGAAGACCTACATAGACATTTCTCCAAAGAAGACATACAGATGGCCAAGTGGCACATGAAAAGATACTCAACATCACTAATTATCAGATAAATGAAAATCAAACCTACAATGAGGTATCACCTCACACTGGACAGAATGTCCATCATCAAAAAATCTACAAACGATAAATACTGGAGTGGGTGTGGAGAAAAGGGAACCCTCCTACACTGTTGGTAGGAACGTAAATTGGTAGAATCACTATGGAGAACAGTATGGAGGTTCCTTTAAAAACTAAAAATAGAGCTACCACATGATCCAGCAATCCCATTTCTGGGTATATATCTGAAGAAAAACATAATTCGAAAAGATATATATACCCCAATGTTCATTGCAGCACTATTTACAATAACCAGGGCATGGAAGCAACCTAAGTGGCCATCGACAGAGGAATGGATAAACAAGATGTATATATATAATGGAATATTACTCAGCCATAAAAAAGAACAAAATAATGCCATTTTCAGTGACATGATTGGACCTAGAGATTTTCATCCTGAGTGAAGTAAGTCAGACAAAGACAAATATCATATGATATCGCTTATGTGTGGAATCTAAAAAAATGGTACAAATGAACTTATTTACAAAACAGAAATAGAGTCACAGATGTAGAAAACAAACTTATGGTTACCAAGGGAAAAAGGGGTAAGGGAAGGGATAAGTTGGGAGATTGGGATTGACATATACACACTACTATATATAAAATACATAACTAATAATAACCTATATAGCCCAGGGAACTCTACTCAGTACTCTGTAATGACCTATATGGGAACAAAATCTAAAAAAGAGTGGATATGTGTATATGTATAACTGATTCGCTTTTCTGTACACCTGAAACTAATACAACATTGTAAATCAACTATACTCCAATAAAAATTAATTGAAAGTAAAATAAAATGCCCTCTTTTTACTTTGTCAGTCTAATTAACTTTTTAAACTCTTATCTATCCTCCAGGCCTCATTCAAATTTTATCCCTTGTATAAAGTACTCTCTAAATTCTCCCCACTCCCATTTACCATTTAAGGGTCACTGTTTCTTCTATAATTCTGTAATTCTATTACAGCAACCAACAGGAGAATTGGCAACACAATAACTAGAAATAATAGGATAGTACCAAAATCACCATAAAATAACATAAGGTTAACAAGGTTAAAAAGGGAAAAGAGGAAACAGAAAATAAAATGAAAGAACTGAACTTTTAAAATGAAAAATACAATTATTGGAATTAAATCTCAGAAGGTGGATTAAAAAGCAGATTAGACACAATTGAAAAGAAAAATTGTAAAGTGGTAACATAACCTGATAATTAAAATGCATTGTCAGAATGCACTAAGAATTGATAAACAGATAAAAAATTAAAGTGGAAATTTGTTCTGAGAAAATCAACCTCAGTCCAATAATAAGACATAAAGCAAAGTAAAACATGAAAGAGGGAATAAAGTAAATGGAAGATAGAATGAAAAAATTCAATGTAAGTCAATTAGAATTTCCTGAGGAGATAACCGAGTACATAAATAGGTGATGACTTGTTTGGTAAGAAGTTTTCATAATCAGATCAGTTGCTGCAAGCCTACTCACCTATGGTTAGACTCTTATTCCCATACAACTGTAAAACAAAGCAAGTCACATAAGATACATTGTTGCTTACCCAGTGGCATGTGCTCTGGACAGTCACTTTCCTGTGAATCTGAGATTCATACTCAGTGGTGCAATCTCCTTCTGGGGCTCAGAAGATCTGTGCTGCTGGCTTCCCTGCAAGTGCTTTGCACACTGAAGATTTATTCTTCCCCAGAAGAAGGGTCACCTCTGGAGCTGCTGTAGATGAGGACAGAAAAAAATTGTTCAAGTTTAATATTAAAAAAGCAACAAAATTTTATCCATGAATATTTATTAAGAATCTACTTATAGTGCCTGTTGGTTAAGGGCATGGGCTCTGGAGTTAGATTATCTGGGTCCAAATTCTGCCACAACTGTTTCCTAACTCTGTAATCTTGAACAAGTTTCTGTGCTTATCAAATAAAAGAATAATCCTAATTTGTAATGTATTAATTATGTGACAGTAGGAAACAAAAATTCTGCCAATTACTCATGGCATGTTCTCTACTGTAAGGTGCATCTTGTGCTGGAATATCCTCCATTTTCTTCTCCAGATCCATTCTCCAATCTCTTCTGCCATTCTCTGGGTCCTAAGAGGCTGACTTATTGGAGGAATTGGCAGTAAATGTAGGTCAGAGGTGGGAAGAGAGTGAGGTCAGGGTATTATATCTTTCCTGTGGTGGTGTCAGGGTTTGTTTATATACCACTACAATAGCCATAGTCCTCTAGGCAGCCCTCTCAAAACCACTGCTTTCTTCAGCTTCCTTCATCGTGTAACTTCAGGCCAAGGAGTGGAATGTCTTCCAGAGGATGCAAGCCGCCAGGTCCTTCATTATCTCTTATTGGTTAGGGAAACCGCTTCTTTTTAAAGCATGCGTACTTTTATAAAACTCTCCTCAAGTTACTCAAAGTGTGCTGTTTGTTTATTGCTGCTGCTCTGACTGATACACATCCTACTTTGGAGATGTTAAAATGTGAAAAAAATATTGCAGCTAAGATATAGTGAAATATATCACTTAGCTTCTCTGTGCCTCAGTTTCATTTCTCTTAAATAGGAATAATATTCCTCTTAGAATTATTATGACTAAATGCACTAATGCATGTAGAGTACTTAGAAGAGCATGTAGCATGTAATAAGTTCTCAATAAATATCATCATTAGTATATTTAAAACATTGTGATAGGTGCCATGAATTATACAAAGATGGGTAAAAGACAAAGCATCCTGGTCATCTTAGTAAGTGACAGCTTTAAGTCAGTTATTTTGACCTAAAGCCCAGTATTCTTCTATCAAAACTTCCTTGATAATCCAAAATAACTGGAAAGAAGATCACTCTACCTTAGTGCAAAAGCACTTTTAACACTTTTTAGAATAAATGGTGTTATTAGTTTTAATTATGTACAGTAACACAATGTAATAATTAAAATGCATTGTCAGAATGCACTAAGAATTGATAAAAAGATAAGAAATTAAAATTATCTTGAATGTAAAAATGGTAGTTATTTATAAATAAATAGATTCTTCAAAAGATTAGATAGAAAAGAGATTAGAACACTGATCTTCATTGAGCATCCAGTATGTGAGAGGCACTTCAAGACTGAGTACTCACAAACTGTCTAACAGGGAGAAACGGCTATCCCGGTTGTACACATGAGGAATCTACCTCTGAAGGGCAGAGCAGAGACTCAAACCCAAACCTTCCACAGACAGCAGCGGGGGGCACAGGGAACAACCATGACTTTTCTGTATCACACTGCCTCTGGAATGCTTTAAAAAAAAATCCCCTAACATGGCTTAAATAACACATACCCACTTATAAGGAGATTTATGTTTATGTGTGAGTTTGTTCTTAGACTCCTTTTGGGGGTTTCTGTTTGTTTCTTTGTTTTTGCAAATGGCACAAAGATGCAGTCTGAGAATTATCACAAGTGTCTTTTTTCAAAAAATAAGACTTCTTTAAAGCCTTGCTGCTGAGTATGATCTACAGACCAACAGCAGCAGTCTCACCTGGAAGCTTGTTAGAAATGCAGAGCATTAGGCACCTAGACAAGGACTGTTCTAAAATTGCTAGCCAAGGAAACTAGAAAGAGAAGAATAAAACTGAGCATTTTCAAAGACAGAAAAATTCTGGTGGAAAACAATCTAAAGTATCTTTCTCATGATGGTTTCCTCTGTTTCACTCCAATACCTTTCACCCTTCCCTCCACCACTCCGAACAGACTTACCAGCTGTGAAAGGGAGAAAAATTGTGAAAAGTATCCCAAAAGCTGAAGACATATTCTGAAGGGAGTTCCCGCCTTCTTCTTTTTTTTTTTTTTTTCCTCCTATCCCTACCTCTCTGTTTTCTTTCCACCATACCATATACCTAGCTGTGGTCTTTTTCTTCTCCTGATCTCTCCCATAAGCACTGATGAGAAATCCCCTACTGTCTTACTCCACTGTATTTCTGGCTAGTGAGCAATTTAAGAAGAAGCATTTCCTATTTGGAGAGTTGAGGTGATAATGACTGAACTTCCTGGTTTGTGCTTTTATACATTTATTTCTCTCCAATGAAGCATATATATTTGACCCACTATTCAGATCCAATGGTAATCACTTGAGTTATAGCCCAGACAATGTTAAAATGATTCTTGGAGCTTCCCTGGTGTCACATTGGTTAAGAATCCGCCTGCCAATGCAGGAGACAGGGTTTGAGCCCTGGTCCAGGAAGTTCCCACATGCCGTGGAGCAAGTAAGCCTGTGCACCACAAATACTGAGCCCGTGAGCCACAACTACTGAGCCCGTGTGCCACAACTACAGAAGCCCACGTGCCTAGAGCCCGTGCTCCCAACAAGAGAAGCCACCACAACGAGAAGCCTGCGCACCACAACAAAGAGTAGCTGCAACCAGAGAAAAGCCCGCATGCAGCAACAAAGACCCAACACAGCCAAAAATAAAATAAATAAAATAGATAAATTTATTTTAAAAAATGATTCTTATGAGGCATGTATCAGTATATTCATTTTTATAAATAAAGAAGTAGAAAAGTTAAGTAACTTATCCTAACTTGATTAATGACAGAGCTATAGAACAGGATAGAAACCGTGATCTTTTCCTGGATAATTCTTCTTCCCTTGCATTGTATTGTGTGTGTGTGAGTGTGTGCATGTGTCTGTGTGTGTCTATGTATATTTGGTAATTTGTTGTGTGGTTTATGAGAGATGACAAACATGATCTCTTCCTCTAGAAGTATGCACTTTAATACAAAAAACACTGAGGCAGAGAGTATTTAAAAGTAAAACACTCCAAAACGCCATAATACAAATAGTTCTCCACTCATATGACCCCCTTCCAAGTAGAAAGCTTAGGCTGGGGCTAGAGGTCAGTCTGCATTCAGGAATTAAAGCCCACCTGGGGGAATTTTACTTTGATCCATCCAAGAAATCCTATGCGCAAACCCTGGACTTCTGTCTTCCACAGGTAAGGAGGGGACCAGGTCCATGATAATGCTGCATGTGGCATTTCTGAGGCACCTGCAACCTGGCTCCAGCGCAGCTGCCCCCTTGCTGTTTCTGAACATGGCCCTAGTGGAATGTCATCCCTGCCACAAACTAACAGAGGACACCACTGCCCACTGCACAAGCTCAGACCTGTTGTGGGAGAGGCCAGGTCCTCCTTGCCTCCACCCGACCTGCCTAAACATTCACCCTTACACTTTCACACCCTGCTGATGATGTTACCCACTTCTACTTCATAATTTCCACTTTATTTCTTTTTTCTTCTTTATTCTGTTTATTTCTGGCTAAGGCATTTTAGGATATGCTGTCTTCTACCACAAAATAGAGGGTGGCGGGGTAGGGTAATCAATCTACAGATTCAATGCAATGTTAACCTGGGTTTTCTGTGTGGAAGGAGACAGTGAAGACTGAGGGGCTGGACTGGTGGGCAGAAGTTTCTGCTTATAAATTCTCCTTACATCTTCTTGAACAGATGATAATCCTTCCCTTTGGGTTTGTTCTATTAACAAATGTTTAACATAGGTTTCAGTTTGATTATCCAAAGGAATGATTAATGAAAGCTTCTTGTGAAAAACATCAGGATCAGCTTCTTGTCACCAGATAGATAATTCCTCTACACATTTGAAGATGAAAGTTGGGATTCTTTTAATTGGTGAATTTTATTACTGTCAATATCTTGGTTACTGTCAATATAGTATAATTTAGCAGAATGTTATCATTGAGGTAAACTGAGAATGGTGCACAGGGATCTCTTGTGTTATTTCTTACACTTACATGTGAATCTATAATTATTTAATTATTTCAATGAAAAAAATTGAAAGTCAGGTGTGGCTGAGGGAGGAGAATCTCCCTGAAGGTTATAGTCAAAGCGTTTGTTAGGACTGACCTGTGAGACATGGACTGAAGAAAGATGGAGTGCTTCTCTTCCAGTGTGATTTTGATCATGGCTTTTTCCAGAGCATTTGAACTAGTTGCTCGATTGGGCCACCATGAACTTGCCCATCCATCACAGGGAGACCTGGCCTTTGGAGATGATGGCCTGCAGTCCTGGGAGGAGCCTGCAATTCATCATCAACCTTCCCAGTTTGTACCATCCATGGGAATCCAGGACAGTAAGGAGCTAAATAGCTCCTGTCTGTATGGGGAAACCTGCATCCTGGGGTCCCTTTTGCCTGCCCTCCCTCTTTCTATGGACGGAACTGTGAGCATGACTTGCACAAAGAGAACTGTGGACCTGTGCCCCATCACACCTGGTGGCCCAGGAAGTGTTCCATGTGTAAGTGCTGGCATGGCCAGCTTTGCTGTCTTCCTCAGTCATTCCTACCTGGTTGTAATGGATAACCACCTCACAGCTTCTGGGACTCCAGAATTAACACTGTCTGCATGTGCTCTTATGCTACCTGTCATCTGCCTTGCTATACAAAGTTATAATTAACCCATGTTTGCATGCAACATTTGTCATACAAATTTCATGACCTGTAAAGGCTGTCCTCCAATGTGCCACCTGAGAGATGATGATTTGTTAGTTGCCTTGAAATAGTGAATAGATTTCCCTAACACAGTGAAATAGTGAATAGATGGTCCCTAACATTCCTTAAAGTACCAACTACTTTCCTCTGCCCTGCCCTCTCCAAAAAACTACTTAAAAAAAAAAAAGTAACCCATATCTTGTGCCCAAGTCCTATGTTTCTTGATACATGTAACTCTAGCAAGGGCTTATTAATAGTTTCCTTTAAACAATTGAATTCTATCTTCAGATTATTAAAGGTTACTCTCAGTGTGGAACTGAGTATAAAGCACTGAATAGAGTTGATCAAAATCAATTAAGATAATATCTTGAAAAGGAAAGGAAAGGAAGTATCTGTAAAGGGAGCAAAGGAGAAGAGAGGGGCAGATATCGGAGGTGAGAGACAGGATGCTGGAGAAACGGAAGTGTGCGTGTGTCCCTAGGAGACTAGATATTAAAGTGGGAACAAATGAGAAAGAGTTGAGAAAATAAAATGTATTACTTGGTTGATCGGATGGGTATAGAGAAGCAAGTTAAAAAGCTAAGTTGAAGGACAAGTTTCTATCATCTGTAGGAAGCTGTATAAGACAAGGGCACCGGTTTTCTCAAGGATTTGAAAAGAGAATAAAGTCTCCTTGAAAAAAAAATTCTATGTAAAGTCCCCCAATGTATTAAGAGTGCTTAATACATTATGATTTCTCCATACTATGCAATTATTTTAACGGTGGTAAAAGATAAAATGTTCACAATATATTTAATTGTAAACGAGGTGATAAAACTATACATTGTAAAGCCCATTTTAAAAATATGTATCTGGTGTGTATCTGGTGTGTCTAGTAAAAGTGGGAAGTACGCTGAAAAAAAAAATTGAAACTGGGGTCTATATCTCGAATCTTGATGTTAGTAAATCTAGGATAATAGAAAGGAAGTTGGTTGCAAACTTACAGACCTTACTGGCCTAATTTCAGAAGCTGTAACACATGGATGGAATAAAATAATTTGAGGTGTTGTTATATACATGATCCATCCATAAGGGATACCTCTAATGAATTAGGATATTCTGTAGTTCATCACTACACCTAAGTTTTAGGGGAATTCACACCCTTTCAAAATTGTTCTTTAGTATCTCTGACAGAGATTTAATATAGTATTTGGGAGTTGGTGGTTGTCATTTCTGACATCAGTCATAGGAAGTTTTTTAAAAGCAAACCCATCACCTCACATAGTACCTTTCTTTGTATACTTGAAATTAGCAAGTTTCGAGTATACAATACAATATCATTAACTATAGTCACCACGCTGTACGTTAGATTCCCAGAACTTATTCATCTTATAATTGAAGGTGTGTACCCTTTGACCAGCATCTCCCCATTTCCCCAACATCCCAACCCCTGATAATCACCATTCTACTCTGTTTCTATGATTTTGACTTTTTTTCCCTTAGATTCCACATATAAGTGATACCATGCAACATTCGTCTTTCTCTCTCTGGCCTATTTCACTTAGCATAATGCCTTCCAGCTTCATCCATATTGTCGCAGATGATAGGATTTCCTTTCTTTTTAAAGGCTGAATAATAATCCATTACATGTATATACCACATTTTCTTGATTCATTCATCCGCCAACACACTCTTAGGTTATTTCCATACCTTGGCTATTATGAATAATGCTTCAGTGAAAATGAAAGTACAGATATCTCTTCAAAATAATAGTTTCATTTCCTTTGGATATATACTTAGAAGTAGGATTAGTGAATCATGTGGTAGTTCTAGTTTTAATTTCTTGAGGGATCTCCATACTGTTGTACATAGTGGTTTACCAGTTTACATTCCCACCAACAGTGCACAAGGGTTCCCTTTTCTTCACATCCTTGCCAGCATTTGTTACCTCTTTTCTTGTTGATGATAGCCATCCTAAAAGGTACAAGGTTATAGCTCATCATGACTTTGATTGTCATCTCCTTGATGACTAGTGATGTTGAGCACCTTTTGGTGTACTTGTTGGCCATTTATATGTCTTCTTTGGAAAAATGTCTACTCATGTCCTTTGTCCAGTTTTAAATTAGAGTATTTGGTTTGGTTTGGTTTGGTTTTGTTTTTGCTATTGGGTTTTATGAGTTCCTTATATATTTTGAATATTGACCTCCTATAGATATATGGTTTGCAAATATTTTGTTCTATTTTGTAGGTTGCCTTTTCATTTTTTATTGAGGCATAATTAACTCATATAACATTATATTAGTTTCAGGTGTACAACATAATGATTTGTTACTTGAATATATTATAAAATGATCATCACAATAAGTCCAGGTAACACATGTCACCACACATAGTTACAATTTTTTTCCTTATGATGAGAACTTTTAAGATTTACTCTATTGGCATCTTTCAAATGTGCAGCACAGGGTATCATTAACTGTAGTCACCATGCTGTACATTATATCCCCATGACTTATTTATTTTATAACTGGAAGTTTATACCTTTTGACTCCCTTCACCCATTTCACCCACCCCCTACCCCCCACCTCTGGCAACAACCAATCTATCCTCTGTATCTGTGAACTTGGTTTGGGTTTTTTTTGTTTTGTTTTGTTTTAGATTCTACATAAGTGAGTTCATATGGTATTTATCTTTCTTTGTCTGACTTATTCCACTCAGCATAATGCCCTCAAAGTCCACCCATGTTGTCACAAATAGCAAGATTTCATTCTTTTTTATGGCTGAATTATAGTACATTGTGGGTATTTACCACATTTTCTTTATCCATGCATCCACCAATGGACACTTAGATTGTTTCTATGTCTTGGCTATTGTAAATAATCGATCCAGCAAAGCAGAGTAAAAGAAAAAATAAAACAGAGCTGGGGGAGGAAACATAGTAAATGAGACATGTAAAATAAGATTATAGAAATATGGCCAAATATGTAAGTAATCACAACAAATATGAATGGTTTAAATTCTCTTATTAAAAGTTTAAATTCACCTTCACACTGGTCAGAATGTCCATCATCAAAAAATCTACAAACAATAAATGCTGGAGAGGGTGTGGAGAAAAGGGAACCCTCCTACACTGTTGGTAGGAATGTAAATTGGTACAGCCTCTATGGAGAACAGTACAGAGTTCCTTAAAAAACTAAAAATAGAATTACCATATGACCCAGCAATCCCACTCCTAGGTATATACCCACAGAAAACCATAATTCCAAAAGATACATGCACCACAATGTTCATTGCAGCACCATTTACAATAGCCAGGACATGGAGGCAGCCTAAATGTCCATCAACAGAGGAACAGATAAAGAAGATGTGGTACATATATACACAAAATATCATGTCAGGTGTTATCATTAGTTTTACATCCAAAATAGACTAAAAATCCTTTTAAGGATAAAGCCTAGAGGAACCAAAATGTCTTCAGGGAGACAAACATATTAACAAAACAAAATAGCTGTCTTAAACATTTCAAATGGCACAATTAAAGAATGAAATGGATTTTGTTTTAATTTCTACCATGTTGAAAATTTTTAATTTTCAGTATCATTTTTTCCTGCTATGGAGTAAATAGACATATTTTTCATAATTAAAATGTATATTTAATAATATTAAAAATGATTAATATACACATTCCCAATATTTTATTCCATAGAAAAATGTAGAAAAGGGTCATGTCATCCCATGGCTATTCCCTTAGCACATAGATCATATTTTATAAATATCCCAAGTCCTCCATAATGCATATTTAGCTGGTTATAAAAATTTGTTATTTGATAAATGCATCACAGTAAAGTGCACACCATAAAAATACACATTTCCAATTTATCACATCTGCAAAACTATTAGGCATTAAATAGCAATACCTCTATAGAGATATAAGTTCAGAAGAAGCTAATGTCCTCACATGTCTGTCCTCCCTCTCTCCCTCCCTCCATCCCTCTCTCCCTCTCCCTCTCTCTCTCTCTCTCTCTCTTTCACACACACACAAGCATTAAAGAAAAATATAAATTCAGTTTTATTAAATAGTGAAATTCTTATTATAATCTTATATTAGCTAACAGTAGGTTGGCATTTTACAGATATTAAAATAACAGAAAAGGCACATTCAAACAGCGTTGGAGGGAATGTAAATTGACACAGTTTGACATATTAGTCAATACAAGAAATGCACAAACCCTTTGACCTGGCAATTTCACTCAAGGAAATTATCTTACAAATATATTCAAATACATACAAAGAGATATAGTCACAAGAAACATTCTATGTAGTATTGTTTATAATAGCAAAACAAACAAAGCTTAATCTAAATGTCCACCACTAGAGTTGTGGTTAATTAAATTAAATTCCATTACATACAATGGAATTTTTTGTAACCATTAGGAAGAATGAGGTAGCTCTGCTTGTGTTGATATAAAAGATCTTCAGGATATATTACATTATTAACTTTCTGTAAGTACAGAACAAAACTATGGTATGTCCCCATTTGTGTCTTGACAAGGATATGTGTATGTATATATAAATGGACATATAAGTGCACACATATACCATGCACATATAGATATGACATATGCACATAGAAATTTTCTAGAAGATTACATAAAAACTGTTGGTTAATTGTTCCTTCTGTGGAGTTACTTGAGGTAACTCAGTTTTCATCATCTACTGTATTGAACAATTTGAATATTTTATCATGAGCATGAGCTTTCTTTGTAATAATATCAGTTCTTCAAAGAACTACATAGTAACAGCTAAAATTCTAAAATTTCAAACTTATAAGGATATGAATGCAAATCCTCTAGAATGTCTCTGTCTTCTAAGAATCTTTGAAAAGCTAATTTCAAAATAAGCCTTCCATTCCAGATCTCCAAGAAAATCAAAACAGTATCTGTACTGTATCTTGATTCATTTGTCCTGGTGCTACACTTCAGGAACATATACAGTATGGAGACTCATCCCATCAACTTCACTTTGTAACACCTTAGACATCTTCACCCTGTTTGTAGTATCATAAAGTGGATTGTTCTTCTCTGTGTAGCTGGCATAGGGCTGCATTTCATCCTAAGAAATAACCCAAAGTTAAAATCAATTCAAAAAAGCCAGAAATCAGTAACCACTTATGTTTTTCTAACAAGGGCCCACAGCTTTAGTGTCTACCAATAGTAGTCTCTGGGCTTACATGAACATAAGAGCAAGACTTTTCTAATATTTTATCAAAAAATTATTGATTATTTAAGTCTCAGTGTGACATGATAACAGTTGTCTGAAAGTAGGAGTGGAGAAGAATGGAGTGATATGAGAAGTATTTCAGAGGAGAGTGTCAAAGACTTAGTAAGCTATTGGCTATAAGAGATTATAGAGCTGGATAGGTTTTAAGCTTGGGTAAGAGAGAAATGATGATGGTATTGAAAAAAGGAAGTCAAGAATTAGAGCTGGTTTAATGGGAGAGGAAGTACCAATTCAACTTCTCCAAAGATTACAGCCCAAATGAGGCAAACATTATGTCTTTTGTAGGATGCAGTTCTTGAAATAAAAATATGGATTTGGAGTGTATATAAATAGTACTTGGTGGATAATTAACAGAATAAGTACACCTGACAGCACTGTAAAGTTAGAATTTTTGCTTTTTAACTAAAATACTAATAATGATGCAAATTACAAATTATGTGACTAGATTTTCAGACTACATAGCTTAAAAGTTTATAAATATTCTTTTTAATCTTATCTTACCTCCTCAAAAACTGAAGTATGTTCTGTTTTTTTCAATTTTCTGCAAAAATAAAAATTAGCTGGAGTGAATGTCAAAACATTATTATTCAGATTGAAAATGGAAAAACAAAACAGTATGCTATTGACAATTGTGGTTCATTTTGATAGAAGCCTTAATAAATCAGAAATGAACTACCAGAAATGAGTGAAGAATGCTGCTTGTAAGTTAATTCGCCCAAATAAGATAATTCTGGATTTTGGAAAAGGAAGTGAAATTATGCAAAGAAGTTTGATGTAATAGAATATATGTGACACCTCATATTTGGTGTATGAAATGAATCACTGTAATTCTTTTCTCAAATAGAAAATAGCATGCACTGTCTCCCCCAAGATCCTGCCCTAAGTGGACTATGCTTGCATGTCTAATTCACTATGCTTGCATGTCTAAGTAACCTAGAAAAATCCCCCTCGTCATTAGTGTAGTCCAAGTCTGTTATTTTCAGGACACACTTATTGATTATGAGAGAACTGAGGTTAACATCTTTTTTAAATTTTTATTTTATATTGGACTATAGTTGATTTACAATGTTGTGTTAGTTTAAGGTGTACAGCAAAGTGATTCAGTTATACATATACATATATCGATTCTTTTTTACATTCTTTTCCCATTTAGGTTATTACAGAATATTGAGCAGAGTTCCCTTTTTACCCAGTCAATTCCATTTTTTGACTCTTTTCTAATCCAATAAAGCAGGAGAAGAGAAAGCATCAGTCAGTACCTGCAGCCACTGATTTTCAAAACCCAAATGGATCCAACGATGACCAAGATGATAAAAATAGGGGGAATGATACGTAAAACTCTTAAGGGTGCTGATGTTTTGGCATCTGTAAATGTAGACACAAAAATGTATGATTTACTATTATTCAGCAGTAGAAAGAAATGAGCTATCAAGCCATGAAATCATGGAGGAAAATTAAAAGCATATTACTAAGTGAAAGGAACCAATCTGAAAAGGCTAAATACTGTATGATTCCAACCATATGACATTCTGGAAAATACACAACTATGGAGTAAAAAGATCAGGGGTTGTTAGAAGTTAAGGTGGAAGGAGGGATAAATAGGTGGAACATAGAGGACTTTTATGGCAGTGAAACTACACTATATGATAGTATAACGATGAATACATGGCATTTATACATTTGTCAAAACTCATAGAATGTGCACCTAGAATGAACCCTAATGTAAACTATGGACTTTGAGTGATAATGATGTGTTAACGTAGGGTCATTCATTATAACAAAGGTACAACCGCGGAGCGGGGGATTTAGATAGACAGGGAGACCATGCATGTGTAGGGTCAAGGGTTATATGGGAGCTCTGTAGTTTCCACTCAATACTCCGTCGTCATAAAACTGCTCTAAAAAATAAAGTCTGTTCTCCAGGATAGATCATATCTTAGGTCACAAATCAAGCCTTGGTAAATTTAAGAAAATTGAAATTGTATCAAGTATCTTTTCTGACCACAACGCCATGAGACTAGATATCAATTACAGGAAAAGATCTGTAAAAAATACAAAAGCATGGAGGCTAAACAATACACTACTTAATAATGAAGAGATCACTGAAGAAATCAAAGAGGAAATCAAAAAATACTTAGAAACAAATGACAATGGAGACACAACGACCCAAAACCTGTGGGATGCAGCAAAAGCAGTTCTAAGGGGGAAGTTTATAGCAATACAAGCCCACCTTAAGAAGCAGGAAACATCTCGAATAAACAACCTAACCTTGCACCTCAAGCAATTAGAGAAAGAAGAACAAAAAAACCCCAAAGCTAGCAGAAGGAAAGAAATCATAAAAATCAGATCAGAAATAAATGAAAAAGAAATGAAGGAAACAATAGCAAAGATCAATAAAACTAAAAGCTGGTTCTTTGAGAAGATAAACAAAATAGATAAACCACTAGCCAGACTCATCCAGAAAAAAAGGGAGAAGACTCAAATCAATAGAATTAGAAATGAAAAAGGAGAGGTAACAACTGACACTGCAGAGATAAAAGAGATCATGAGAGATTACTACAAGCAACTCTATGCCAATAAAATGGACAATCTGGAAGAAATGGACAAATTCTTAGAAATGCACAACCTGCCAAGACTGAATCAGGAAGAAATAGAAAATATGAACAGACCAATCACAAGCACTGAAATTGAAACTGTGATTAAAAATCTTCCAACAAAGAAAGGCCCAGGACCAGATGGCTTCACAGGCGAATTCTATCAAACATTTAGAGAAGAGCTAACACCTATCCTTCTCAAACTCTTCCAAAATATAGCAGAGGGAGGACCACTCCCTAACTCCTTCTACGAGGCCACCATCACCCTGATACCAAAACCAGACAAGGATGTCACAAAGAAAGAAAACTACAGGCCAATATCACTGATGAACATAGATGCAAAAATCCTCAACAAAATACTAGCAAACAGAATCCAACAGCACATTAAACAGATCATACACCATGATCAAGTGGGGTTTATTCCAGGAATGCAAGGATTCTTCAATATACGCAAATCTATCAATGTGATAAACCATATTAACAAATTGAAGGAGAAAAACCATATGATCATCTCAATAGATGCAGAGAAAGCTTTTGACAAAATTCAACACCCATTTATGATAAAAACCCTGCAGAAAGTAGGCATAGAGGGAACTTTCCTCAACATAATAAAGGCCATATATGACAAGCCCACAGCAAACATCATCCTCAATGGTGAAAAACTGAAAGCATTTCCACTAAGATCAGGAACAAGACAAGGTTGCCCACTCTCACCACTCTTATTCAACATTGTTTTGGAAGTTTTAGCCACAGCAATCAGAGAAGAAAAGGAAATAAAAGGAATCCAAATTGGAAAAGAAGAAGTAAAGCTGTCACTGTTTGCAGATGACATGATCCTATACATAGAGAACCCTAAGATGCTACCAGAAAACTACTAGAGCTAATCAATGAATTTGGTAAAGTGGCAGGATACAAAATTAATGCACAGAAATCTCTGGCATTCCTATATACTAATGATGAAAAATCTGAAAGTGAAATCAAGAAAACACTCCCATTTACCATTGCAACAAAAAGAATAAAATATCTAGGAATAAACCTACCTAAGGAGACAAAAGACCTGTATGCAGAAAATTATAAGACACTGATGAAAGAAATTAAAGATGATATAAATAGATGGAGAGATATACCATGTTCTTGGATTGGAAGAATCAACATTGTGAAAATGACTCTACTACCCAAAGCAATCTATAGATTCAATGCAATCCCTATCAAACTCCCACTGGCATTTTTCACAGAACTAGAACAAAAAATTTCACAATTTGTATGGAAACACAAAAGACCCCGAATAGCCAAAGCAATCTTGAGGACGAAAGAAGGAACTGGAGGAATCAGGCTCCCTGACTTCAGACTATACTACAAAGCTACAGTCGTCAAGACGGTATGGTACTGGCACAAAAACAGAAAGATATATCAATGGAACAGGATAGAAAGCCCAGAGATAAACCCATGCACATATGGACACCTTATCTTTGATAAAGGTGGCAGTAATGTACAATGGAGAAAGGACAGCCTCTTCAATAAGTGGTGCTGGGAAAACTGGACAGGTACATGTAAAAGTATGAGATTAGATCACTCCCTAACACCATACACAAAAATAAGCTCAAAATGGATTAAAGACCTAAATGTAAGGCCAGAAACTATCAAACTCTTAGAGGAAAACATAGGCAGAACACTCTATGACATAAATCAAAGCAAGATCCTCTCTGACCCACCTCCTAGAGTAATGGAAATAAAAACAAAAATAAACAAATGGGACCTAATGAAACTTCAAAGCTTTTGCACAGCAAAGGAAACCATAAACAAGACCAAAAGACAACTCTCAGAATGGGAGAAAATATTTGCAAATGAAGCAACCGACAAAGGATTAATCTCCAAAATTTACAAGCAGCTCATGCAGCTCAATAACAAGAAAACAAACAACCCAATCCAAAAATGGGCAGAAGACCTAAATAGACATTTCTCCAAAGAAGATATACAGACTGCCAACAAACACATGAAAGAATGCTCAACATCATTAATCATTAGAGAAATGCAAATCAAAACTACAATGAGATATCATCTCACACCAGTCAGAATGGCCATCATCAAAAAATCTAGAAACAATAAATGCTGGAGAGGGTGTGGAGAAAAGGGAACACTCTTGCACTGCTGGTGGGAATGTGAATTGGTTCAGCCACTATGGAGAACAGTATGGAGGTTCCTTAAAAAACTACAAATAGAACTACCATATGACCCAGCAATCCCACTACTGGGCATATACCCTGAGAAAACCAAAATTCAAAAAGAGTCATGTACCAAAATGTTCATTGCAGCTCTATTTACAATAGCCCGGAGATGGAAACAACCTAAGTGCCCGTCATCGGATGAATGGATAAAGAAGATGTGGCACATATATACAATGGAATATTACCCACCCATAAAAAGAAACGAAATTGAGCTATTTGTAATGCGGTGGATAGACCTAGAGTCTGTCATACAGAGTGAAGTAAGTCAGAAAGAAAAAGACAAATACCGTATGCTAACACATATATATGGAATTTAAGAAAAAAATGTCATGAAGAATAAAGACGCAGACCTCTTAGAGAACGGACTTGAGGTTATGGGGAGGGGGAAGGGTGAGCTGTGACAGGGCGAGAGAGAGTCATGGGCATATACACACTAACAAAGGCAGTAAGGTAGATAGCTAGTGGGAAGCAGCCGCATGGCACAGGGATATTGGCTCGGTGCTTTGTGACAGCCTGGAGGGGTGGGATGGGGAGGGTGGGAGCGAGGGAGACGCAACAGGGAAGACATATGGGAACATATGTTTATGTATGACTGATTCACTTTGTTATAAAGCAGAAACTAACACACCATTGTAAAGCAATTATACCCCAATAAAGATGTTAAAAAAAATAAAATAAAATAAAATAAAATATTTATAAAAAAAAAAAAAGAAAGAAAACAAAGGAAAAAAAAATAAAGTCTGTTTAAAAACTATATATATAGCATGGTTCAAGAATGTCTCACAATACATGAAATTCATTTCTGTGATTTTATTTGAAAAACTTTTGATCCATTTATAGTTCAAATAATTGTTATAATTAAATTGTTTTATCATTTCAGACTCTTAAGTTTTCAAGACATCATCTTGTATCAGTATTTTATTGCTTTAAGGATTCATGTGGTGAATTCCTGTAAGAGAGATGTGAAATTTAGACCTCTCTGTTATAGTAATAGAGTGTTTCTCATCTCCAATATTCAGAAATAAATAGAGTTGTAAGGAAGCTATTTGGATAAATAACCCTAATTCTGAAGTCACCTTTCTTCCAGGGCATTGAAACTGAAATGAATGCATGGCAGCAACTTTAAACTATTCACTGACTGCTGGCAGCAATACAAAGTTCAATCTGATCGGAGGACAAGTCAACCAAGGAATTGCCAGCTCTGAGAGGTTTTGAGACTGTGCTCCTGGTGTTTCGTGAACGCGGCTGGGGCAGCAGAGGGAGGTAAGTGGAGGCCGCATCCAGTCCCTCCACCTTCCTTCAATACTTTGTTTTTAAACATTGGATTTTTATTTGAAAAAGAAGTTTGGTTTTGCATTTTAAAATGACCACATTGTTTTGAAACCCTCTCTTTCAAACTAATGGGCTCTCTTTTATTGGAAGTGCACTAGCACAGGTGAAGGTCCACCCTGCGAGGAAGACATATCTGCACTGGGTGGGAGTGGACTAGAGAGTCCCTCCAGTTCTGAGATTCTATAAATATGACATCATATTGTAATACTGGGTGGTCGGACTTCATACATAACCAGTGGCAATTACTCTTCTCAGTAAATACTGCTAAACTATTAATATGTATATAAAACTTTAAGAATACATATTAGAAAATTGTGGTTTAAACCCATTTGTTTTCCTCTTCTCCTTTCTTAACACTTACTAAAATATCAGCAGAGAATTTTTTAAAGTATAGACTTGCAAAGACAAAGAGAACATGGATGAAGACAAGAGCAGATGAAAGATTTCAGCTTGTTTTTAGGGTGAAAAATGAACAGAAGAATGGCCAATAATTCAGAGTGAAATAAGTATAAACCTTAGTGAACTCCAGGAAGACTCTAGAGTAGGAAAGACCAAATATAGAGAAGGGGGAATGTAGGGAGTGAAGCGTGGAGCTAAAGTCGGAAGCTTCCTTGAAAGTCTGTATTAAGAACAGATGGGCTGCCAAGTCTCCTCCCAGCCCATGCAACCACGTTATCACACCTTCCCTGATCAGCAGAAAACAGGAAGTGTGACCCAAAGAAGATGAACTGGAGAAACTCCAGAGTGTCAAGGATCCAGACATAATGGAGGGTGAAGATGAAGTGTCATTAAAAGAAAGTTGAGTTCTCAACAGTCATACACACACACACACACACACACTCACACACACTCCCCTCTCCTCCCTGCTCCCAGAACACTGATAGTCAGGATTATCCCTCCCAGGCAAGAGACTGGAGAGTTATTTTCTGCAGAGTCTGAATAGCCTCAGAGAAAAGACCTTCAGGTACACAAGGAAATAAGGAATCCCCAATTTTAAAACAATCACCTGTTTTCACCCTATAGAAACCTACTAGCTAACAAACCCACTCACAGACAATATAACTTCCAGTCAGCTCCTTAGTGTTCACTTTTAAGTGAACGGATAGCCAAGGAGTTATGGAAAGCCTTGTATGTGGAAGATAGATTAAAACAAACAAATGTCAGGAAGGCAGAAGGAACTCAGATTACACAGACGTGGCATCAACCAGAGGACTGAGGGAAAGAGAACATCCAGGACAATAGCTGTGCAGCATGTCTCGTGACCAACCAGGCCAGATTAGAACAAGAGCGTGTAAAAACTCAAGAAAGAATGTCTTCAAGGAAAAAAAAATGGAACTGAACTGACATTACCTAACAAATCTGACCATGTGGAAAGCAGTATTAAGAGGCGTTTTCTAGGGTTTTGTTTTGTTTTGTTTTTAGTGTTAGTGATAATTAATAATAGGTACATGCATTATTAAGGAAATGAAAAAGGAAAGCAATTAAGGCCAGGAAAAACAAAAGTTATTCAAAAATGAAAGTATGAGTTTATTTCTTGATTCAGAGCTTAACAAAACATACATGTTCAAAATAATGTAAACACTGGCTATTTAATTTAACCAAAAATTGCTATTTTACTACATATGAATGGTGAGGGAAGAGAAGGTAAAGTTAAATCCTCATCTACCATAAGAGGAAGTGGGTACACTAGGTTTAAATTTGCTATATTAAGAAATAGCAGCACAACCATGTTGTTTATAAAAACTGAGTCAATTACTAGAAGAAACACTTGAAGATCTGAAAGTACTTGTCTCTAGAGAGTTGTGTAAGAATGGAGAGGTGGGGTTGGAGAGGCAGAGAGATGGCTAACGTTTTTCATGGTAGCCCTATAGAACAACATAGACTTTAAACTATATGAGTTATGTTGATTAGAATAATATTTTTTATAACAAGAAATAAGAGTAGATGGGAGCAGAGAGTAGAGAAACTAAATTGTAATGAACCGAATCATAGATACTATTATAAGACATTAAAGAAATTTCACTGGAAGACCCTGGAGGAGAAAATTCTACCAGACTGAAATTCATGAAGATAATTTATGAGCAACGTTATTCTTCTAATAAAATAATATTTATTTGTTTAAAATTACCCATTATCCTTCTATTAAAACCATAAATATTTACGTAAAAGTACACTACACAAGCCAATTTAGTAGTACAGAAGAGAACATTAAAAGAAGAATAAATTGGGAAGTTCACTAGTGGCCTAGTGGTTAGGATTCGGGCTTTCACTACCATGGCCCAGTTCGAATCCCTGGTCCCAGAATTGAGATCCTGGAAGCTGTGCAGCATGGCCGAAAAAAAAAAAAAAAAAGAAGTAGAATAAACTGCATTTGATAATATGGCTTTTTACAATAAATTTTTGTATTATTCTTCCAGGCAATTTTTTTACTTTGAGGAGGAAAGGGAGATAAAGTGGAGGGTGGAAAGGACATCCTTGAATGAAATTTCTCTGCACACTCCTTTTTTCTTCTTAAGGTAACTCTTCTGAAAGAATGGAAAAATCAAAAACAAAACTAGAAAAATTACTAACCTTGATCCAGCTCTATGGACAGACTCTTGTTGCCAGTCAAGTGGGAGACAGAGCAGGACACATTAGGTACATGGCGGCCCTCCCAGTAGCATGTACTCTGGACGGTCACTGTGTCGTTGCCCCAATGACGTTTTTGCTCAGTGACACAATCTCCCTCTGGGGTCCAGGAGATCTGTGCAGCTGGCTTCCCTGCAACTGCCTTGCACACTGCAGTTCCATTCTCAGTTTGAACCAGGGTCACCTCAGGGGGCACTGCAGAAATGTAGGGGAAATGCTTCAGTCTTAACACACGGGACATGGAATTCGGAGATTTGTTTCAGCCCAAAATCTGGTTACCTGAAACACCACAATATATGACGTTCCTTACCTAACACTTGGAGGTGATATCCACGATGGAAATTCCCATTAGGTGTTACCATTTGACACCTGTAATACCCATCATGAGTGATGGCCACTGGATCAATCTGAAGGGCAGGATTCTCGTCAAGTCTGGAGGCCCAGGTTATTCTCTTGTCGGTGCAGTTTCCTCCCTTGGTCTCATTTGTATCACCCCTGAAGGCTCTGAAGCAGGGCAACTTGTCTCTGAGGACTATTTCCCATGTTGTTAGCAGTATACTTGTACACAGCTCAAGAGGGCAAAAGAGCACAGCCTTTGTACCCACTAGTACTGATAGTGAAGTGTTAACTGTACACACACACACACAGACACACATGCACAAATACAGAGAATAATAAGAGAAAAGCTTGATAAAGAATTTCAGTGTTAAAATTTATTCACAGCATATTACATGAAATTGTACTTGAACATTACTTAGCGAGGTCTTATTCCAGAAATATTAGACTTATGTAAGAAATTAACATTCATGAAGTATACATAAAGTATTAAACCCATCCAAAGATTAACCAACTTCCTCCAGTATTATGCATCATTAGGAAAACAACATGAATTATATATGTGACAAAATTGTTTAAAGTGTTATGAAATTAATTCAGGAGATTTGATCTATAAGACAAACAGATGAGAATGCAGAATCTAAGTTAAAAGACAAAGGCAGTTTTCTAAATCTAATCTTTTGGCTTCAGAGACTATTAGATTGATCATACAACTCGTGCTCCTCAGGGGGAAAAAAATGGAATAATTAGTGATGTGGTTTTCTCCTCCTAAGTTTTGATGAAAGTGAAAAATCAGTAACATCAGAACTAAACACCTATCCTTAAGGGTGGCAATTCAGACAAACATAAATGTGGAAAGATATGGTACTTTCATTAAAAATAGCTAAGATGGCAATCAGGCTGAACAAGGTGGAAATTATTTTGTTTAATTTTTATTCAGTGAATCACAAAATCAGTTAAATCAACAGATTTTATTTATTTATTTATGTAAAGAATAAAAATTTCCTTTATTCTTCCTAACACCTCAGATGTACTTCCTAACTCTACAAAACAATGAGAAGCACTTGCTCTGTCTTTCAGATGTAAATATGCACATTTAAGTATGTATTTACATACAAACATGCATATTTTAATTTATATATATATATATAAATTGAGATGTATATTGCATATCATACTGTGTATATTGTCCTAAGTCTTTTTCTTTTTTGTTGATATATAATAGACCTATCACCATATCAGTATATCTACATCGATCTCACTCTTCTTTTTATTAATTAATTTGTATTGGAGTGTAGTTGCTTTACAATGCTGTGTTAGGAAAACTGGACAGCTACATGTACAAGAATGAAATTAGAACACTCCCTAACACCATACACAAAAATAAACTCAAAGTGGATTAAAGACCTAAATGTAAGGCCAGACACTATCAAACTCTTAGAGGAAAACATACGAAGAACACTCTTTGCATAAATCACAGCAAGATCTTTTTTGATCCACCTTCTAGGGTAGTGGAAATAAAAACAAAAATAAACCAGTGGGACCTAATTAAACTTAAAAGCTTTTGCACCACAAAGGAAACCATAAACAAGACAAATAAACGACCCTCAGAATGGGAGAAAATATTTGCAAATGAAGCAACTGACAAAGGATTAATCTCCAAACATACAAGAAGCTCATGCAGCTCAACATCAAAAAAACAAACAACCCAATCCAAAAATGGGCGGAAGACCTGAACAGATATTTCTTCAAAGAAGACATACAGATGGCCGACAAACACATGAAAAGGTACTCAACATCACTAATTATTAGAGAAATGCAAATCAAAACTACAATGAGGTATCACTTCACACCGGTCAGAATGTCCATCATCAAAAAATCTACAAACAGTAAATGGTGGAGAGGGTGTGGAGACAAGAGAACCCTCTTACACTGTTGGTGGGAATGAAAACTGATACAGCCACTATGGAAAATAATATGGAGCTTCCTTAAAAAACTAAAAATAGGGCTCCCCTGGTGGCGCAGTGGTTGAGAGTCCGCCTGCCGATGCAGGGGACACGGGTTCGTGCCCCAGTCTGGGAGGATCCCATGTGCTGCAGAGCGGCTGGGCCCGTGAGCCATGGCCGCTGAGCCTGCGCGTCCGGAGCCTTTGCTCCGCAACGGGAGAGGCCACAGCAGTGAGATGCCTGCGTACCGCAAAAAAAAAAAAAAAAAAAAAAAAAAAAAAAAACTAAGAATAGAGCTACCATATGACCCAGCAATCCCACTACTGAGCATATAGCCAGAGAAAACCATAATTCAAAAAGACACATGCACCCCAATGTTCATAGCAGCACTATTTACAATAGCCAGGACATGGAAGCAGCCTAAATGTCCATAAACAGAGGAATGGATAAAGAAGATGTGGTACATATATACAATTGATATTACTCAGCCATAAAAAGGAACAAAATTGGGTCATTTGTGGAGATGTGGGTGGACCTAGAGAGTGTCATACAGAGTGAAGTAAGTCAGAAAGAGAAAAATAAATATCATATATTAATGCATATATGTGGAATCTAGAAAAATGGTATAGATGACCTTATTTGCAAAGCAGAAATAGAGATACAGACATAGAGAACAAATGTATGGATACCAAGGGGGAAAGCGGTGGGGTGGGAGGAATTGGGAGATTGGGATTGACACATATATACTATCGATACCATGTATAAAATAGACAGCTGATGGGAACATATTGTAAAGCACAGGGAACTCTACTTAATGCACTGTGGTGTCCTAAATGGGAGGGAAATCCAAAAGGGAGGGGATATATGTCTATGTATGGCTGATTCATTTTGATGTACAGTAGAAGCTAACACAACATTGTAAAGCAACTATACTCCAATAAAAGTTAACCAATAAATAAACAAACAGATTTTTAAATAATCTGTAATTTCTTTAGTTCAACCACCTCACAAAAATGAAAAATGATGATGCCAAGTGGTAAGAGATGCTTAGAAGTATTCTTCTAGAAAAAAAGTACTATAGTATATAAATACAAATCAATGCAAAAACAAGGATTAGTTTCCTCTGTAAATTTTCTATAAAAAGGATTTTATTGCAAGCATGTAATAGTATCAAATATGGCCTTTCAATGAGTTCCCCTTCCTTCCTATTCATTCACACATATACTCCCTGACAGTTTGCTGTGAACCTTGCTCACAGATTTTGTTTCCATACATTCGATAACATTATCAGGATTAAATATAGCATTGACCTATTTTTCCATATTTTAAAGTACAAATTAAGACCGGCAAGCATCTCCTAATGTAGAAGCTCACGCTTTCCCATAAGCTGACATGTGTACCTGACAGAAAGGGGTTTGCTGACAGGTGATTAGGTGTATCTGTCACAAGTCACCTGTAACGAAGGAGAGCGTCATTGATTTCATCAGTTTAACATAAACAGAACCAGCTGTGGTATGGCAAAATTTTTACGTGGATGAAGCTTATTTTTTCTAAACTTTGCATTTAACATTTCTTCTATCCTCTTTTGGTGTCATCTGCCCCCTCTGTGATGTACTCAAGCCTTTGCATTTCATGGCCAAATAAAGATCATATTACTAGATGAAGAGGGAGGATTTTAATGCAGATCTAAGAGGGCAGGTAAATCCATGCTCTTTCCATCACTCCAAGTGGCATCCCCTCATAGCAAGAAACTCCAATTTGGCAAAGGCTTGGAGAGAAGCAAGAACATGGCTTGTTAGAGAACTGCTAGAGGTTGGGTGTGGGAAGCATATATGTGCATAAGGGAATCGGGATTAAGATAAAACCAGAAAAGTAAGAGACTGGCGAGATAGCAAGTTGTGAATGTCCTGTTGTTCTTGGGATTTGGAAGTTTAGCTTATAAGCAATATAAGGCTTTAATATTTAACCTCAATATCTGACTCATTTTTGTAAAAGAAAGTTCTTGCTAATCAAATAAACATGTATTTGAACAGGGGCACAGTATCCGAAGAAGTAACTCTAATGGTGAGGATTCCAAGCACTGCAGATATTCTCTGTTCTTTCACCTTCCTCCATTCTATAAACTTCAGTCAATCACCCTACACCTATAATGATAGTTCTTATGTTAGTGTTATTTTTTCACCCTTTCTTCATCCTCTTCTTTCCTTTTTCATACCTGTTGTGATAAGTTACACAATGGCCGATACCTCTACAACACTCAGTGGGTTTGGCACCTGTCTGACAGATATATTCTCCATATGCTCCTGTGATCAGCTAGGGTGATTTCACTTCTTGCTTCACTGAGAAGATAGTAGATTCTCATCTCTGCTCCCAAACCAGCAGTCACATCCCATCTTTTCTGCATCCTTTGCCTACAAATATCTTCCAGTCTCATCTAGCCTTATGCACACTGACAAATCCTCATTGGCTTTGGGGCATTTCCTTTCTTTTCTCACAACCATAACCTAGATTAAGTCCTCGTTGCCATGTACCTGGATTGCTGCAAAGGCCTCCTAACTTCTGTCTCTGTCTCAAAACCCTTCTCCTTTCAGTTCATACCTTACACTGCAGCCAGTACATCATTCTGTAACACAGATGTGGTTCCCTCAACTCTAAAACCCTCCAGAGATCTCTCACTGCCTGAAGAATAAGTTCAAATGTCTTCATATTGGCTTTGAAAGCCCTCTTTTTCACATTGACTCACTTTGCAATCTTATCACCCACTACATTCCCCCAAACTGCAGAAAAAAACACCAAGCACAATTCCATTTCTATGTCATTTCTCACATCGTTTTCACTCTCTAAGGTGCCCTACACGATGCTCTTTTTCTATTAAAGTACTCTACCTTTAAGACCTGATTCACATGCTACCTCATCTGTGAGGCCTTCTCTAAGCCTTGGTGCTTAATCACCCCCTCTGTACACTCCTGGTACACTCGATGTGAGTGCTTCCCTCCTCTGCCTGTGTGATAACTGTGCTCCTGTCAGGGTTCCCCCACAAAACTGAGCTCCCTGGGCGCTCTCTGATAGTCTTGCTCATCTTTATGTTCCCCACAAAGCCCAGCACAGTGCCTGATAGAGAAAGCTCCACAGTCTTCCAGTGGAATTGAGCTGTTTTAGGGGAAGATGGGTGAGGTCGTTCAGGTCCCTCATCCCACAGCATTCAGATCACCATATTCTTCAACTGGGCACAAGGCTGGACTTGGTCCAGACCATCGACTATGTTTCTAAGGAAGCTCAACATTCCACGCTTCAGTGCTGGCCTCAAAAACAAACAAACAAACAAACAAAAACCAAAAACAGCATACTACCTTCTGCAGGAGGTGTTACAGTGCTCTGCTTTCTGTCCATAGATGAAGTAATTGTTGAAGCTAGAAAATATTCAGAGGAAAGTAGGTGAAATCAATTTTAGATATTTAAATGGAGTGGAAACCATTATTTCTCCACAAGAGCTTGTATACAACATGATAGAAAATCAACGAACCATAACTAAAATTACACAAAAATCCTTGAAAAAGAGAATTAGAAGCTGTTCCATCACTATATGGAAACATTATATGTGAAACATTATATGTGAAACATTATATATGTGAACATTTGAAAATTACATTTATAAGCTGTTAATCAATGATTCCCCATTTATGTGACACCTCATTTTATACGTAAAACTATTCTGTACAAGGTAACGCAGCCTCCACCCATTCCGTAGTCATAATGGATTCGTCCATCATGGGCACCTCACATGAGTTGGGCTGATGATAGTCCTTCTTCCAGATGCCACACCCTGATTAAAATGGTCTGGTCCAGTGGTAGGCACCTCACCCAGCAGGACAAATCAGAGTACTTTCTCAAGAATTTTGAAACCAGAATTGAGAAGAATAGTTCATCCGTCTTTCTCCCCCATTTTTCTACTGTGACGGTTAATTTTATGTGACAACTTGGCTAGGACACAGTACCCAGGTACCTGGTCAAACATTATGTGAGATTTTTCTGTGAAGGTACTTTCTGTCAGTAGACTTTGAGTAAAGTAAATTACCCTCCATAATGTAGATGGGCCTTATCCAATCAGTTGAAGGTTTTAATAGAAAAAGACTAACCTTCTGGGAAAGGGAATTCTGCCAGCAGTCTGCCTTCAGACTCAGACTGCAACTCTTCCCTGGGTCTCTAGCCTGCTGGCCTACCCTGCATATTTTGGACTTGCCAAACCTCTGCAATCGTGTGAGCCGATTCCTTAAAGTAACACAACCTCTCTCTCTCTCTCTCTCTCTCTCTCTCTCTCTCTCTCTCTCTAT